>NC_091117.1:167958312-168565187 GCF_040183065.1 Periplaneta americana
TATAAAGTTACGTCCGATTTCTATTTACGCAAGCATATCCCGTGTACAAAGTTAGTAGCCCTATTGTTAGTAATATTGTTATTATTTTGTGAAGCTGTTATTAAATGTAAGTAGAATTAGTGTGTTATGATTATGGCTGTTGTTCGTTTCAGGTAGTCAGTGGGTGGTATCCATAAAACGTAGAAATTACTTTTGCTATGATTTTAGTAAAGAGTAAAAGTAAAAGCAATTACTATTTTTCTTATGCATAAACCTTGAATTTTTACTAAGATATGAAGCAATTACTACGCGGCATGCAACGGCACGGCCTGGTCCCGGGCTTACCCATGTGATCGAGTCAGCTGTTACAGTATTCTGTGTCGTATTTTCGTGTGTGTCGTGTGTTTGTGAATTGTAGATTTAAAAAAAAAATAGTGAAACATTAACAGTATTAATACCGGTATCTCAAGCACCGACATTGAAAATGTTGAAGATAATTAGCTATGTAAACTCTCTTTTTGTGGAATAGGTTGCTATTATTATTATTATTATTATTATTATTATTATTATTATTATTATTATTATTATTGTAAAAATAGTTTATTTTTAATTTACCTGTCCGTTTTCATAACGTTGTAGTTCAATATAACAAGTTATAGGCCTACATGTGGTTGATTGGTTGATTATAAGAATTATTGTAGTTTATATTTTGCATACTTCCACTCGGTAATGAGTTTTGGAATAATATTCTGGGGAAATTCCACAGATAGCAACAATATATTTCTATTACAAAAAAGAGTAATTAGAATAATAGTAGGTGCCAAATCTAGGGAATCGTGTAGGACTATTTTCAAAAAACTACAAATAATGCCCATGACTTATCAGTATATCTTTTCATTAATAGTCTTCCTCGTATGTAATCATGAAAACTTTGTAACTAATTCAACAATTCATAGCATAAATACACGTCAAAAAAATGACTTTCATACTCCATCGGCAAGTCTATCATGCTATCAAAAAGGAGTGCGTTATATGGCAGTAAACATTTTTAATAGCCTCCCTATCGATATAAAAATGAAACTCAAAACATAAAATTATTTAGGGCCAAATTAAAGAAGTACCTAATTTCTCACGCCTTCTATTCTGTAGGTGAATTCATGACATTCAATAACACTTTATGAAATTGATACTAAAACTTTGTGTTGTACTAGTAGACTATATTGTAAATCTCGTCTGTATATATTTCATCTAGACTGTGACTATAAATTAAGATTTTATAATAGTATTAAGTTTTTTGACTTGTTCCATATTCTAGCTGTAAGCATGTATGAATACCATGGAATGTTAATAAATACAATACAATACAATACAATACAATACAACGCAATCCACCTCACAAACTGTCCTCAATTTTGGTACTGGAGCTCCTGATGCTAGTGACAATGAAGACGTGAAACGAGAAACGTTAACATCAGACACGCAGGTCCAACAAGAAAGAAGTGAGACATCTAATCCAATCCAGATTAAAAAAAAATAATAATAAAAATTCAAGTACCGTTGAAACAGCAAAGACCAGAAGTTGGAATGTAGGAGGTTTGCAAAGTTTAGTATTAGCCGAACAACTAAAATTAAGGGAACAAAATGAACAAAAACAAATTCCAAAGATTAAGGAATTGTAAATTTGTTATTTTGTTTATTTAGATCTATATTTTGGAAAATAGTAAGAAAATGTCAACGTTTTACGTAAATGATAACATATAATTAATAATTTTGTTTATGGGGAGGATGAAAACTATATGCCACCAATATTAGATTCACCAGTATTCTATTCAAGTACTACTTAATAATGGATCATTAAAAAAAAAGTTTACTTCAGTTTAAAATAAAGTAATTCAAAGAAAGCTCACCTTTGAAAGGTACAGTGAACTCCTGACATGGATGCTATCGAATAGCCTATGGCTGAAGAAAAATCAAATTTCTGTTTTCACTTGGTTTTAGCGCTGGCAGTTCATTTTTTCATAATTTGTTGTAAATTTTATCCCAATGTGAATCTTTTCCGTTATTTTATTTCTCATGTTCTTGAAATAATGCTCTGATGCTCACCAGTATCTTCACCAACGCCTAGCTAAAAAGCAGGATTTGAGGTATAGTATTTAAAAAATCCTCATTTTCTTCCCTTTGAATAGAGAGCCCCACCACATGTCTCATTTATTCCAATGGAATGGTCATTTAACCTCGTCACATTTTTTGTTATATGACACTCAAACTATCTTCTGAAATCACGTTTTGACGATTGTCTTCTTGGTTTATAAGTCTTTTTTCCGTGAACGCGGATGAATGCAACCATCTCTGTTCGCAGCAAACCTTTAATAATGTAGAGAATCCACGAACGAAGCAAACCACAATTTTCCTTAGTAAAGACTAGGAAAACAAGTAATTACTAAGGTTTATGCATATGATCGTTAGAAATTACTGTGCGGCTTAGTAAATGCTAAGCTCTGTGACGTCACTGTGCTAGGAATAATAGCATTTACTAAGCAACTTTGCGTATACGTTTCATAGTAATTAAGTACTAAGATTTCGTAGTAAAAGTATTTACTATATTTTTATGCATTGTGTTGAAACAAATAAGCAAATAATACTTCTTACATTCAAAAATCGGGTGTAACTTTTTACACACACGGTAGGTATATATATATATCATATCCCACCTTCCTCAAATCCATTTTAATATTATCTTCCCATCTACGTCTTGATGATAGAGAATGGATTAATCTTGCTCAGGATAGGGACCAATGGCGGGTTTATGTGAGGGCGGCAATGAACCTCCGGGTTCCTTAAAAGCCAGTAAGTAAGTAATAAACAGATTCGTGTCTGTTTATTAATATAATCAATTAATTAAATAATGAAAATCTGAAAGAATTCTCGGGCTAGAAGAGATCTTTCGTATTATTGTTCCCAGAGATAGGTTCATTTTAAGTCTCGTGTAGGGTATAGCGAATTACTCTTTCTGGTGAAGTGTTGATGGAAGGTATAGCGACTTGCTATTGATTCGAGAATTTTTTCACTTTATTTTCCAAGACATGTATTTTCAGATTTTCACTTAATTTTCTTAAACATGTGTGATTTTTTTTATAGCTATAAGCTTTTCTCAGTTTATTGCCGTATAGCCTATTATTCCTATCGTTATTATCGCCAGCATTGCCATTATTTTGTAATCTGAAAGAAATCCTACAAACATCATTTCACTAAGATAATGCCCTCAGTTCCTGTGCTCTTTTAGAACCAGTACAGGAACTTTAGTCTATGTATATAGCTGCCGTAGCACGGAATCTGGCTCCCGGGCGACAGGTCGAGCATCGGCCCCTAAAATGTTACCTGCAATGGCGGAAGAAGAAATGGAATATGAAACAGACGTTGAAAGTGTCTTCTTTCCGCCTGTATACAAGTTAGATATCGCGAGAATATGTTGTCACTCACTCGTCTAAGCTCATCAACTGAAATTCTTCCTATTTAATGCTAAATATTAGCCCGGAGTGTGCGGATGATGCGAAATAGTTTCTCTCACGCTACACCATGAATAAAAAACACAAACTGGTTAAATCTGAAGATCAAACAAACAGACAAACGTTTCTGTCTTCTGCAAGAAATGCAACAAAATTACTAAACATAGAACATATGTGTTCATGCTTTGCATGAAGGAGATCCGGTGTAGAGTGCATTATTACAGTTGGTTTCTGAATTCAGTTCAGAGTGGTAAAATTGATTCGCAGCTCTTTTTCTCCTCAGACGATATTGCTTTCTTCTAAATGGGCGTGTAAACTCACAAAATTGTCTGTATTAGTCTTCCGAAAAACCTGTAATTTTTCATAAAACCTCCTATTATGCCCAGACAATTGGTATGTGGTGTGCGATAAGTGCAAGGAGACTAATAGTCCCATATTTTATCACGGATTGATATCAAACACACCGTTTTTTTCAGAAGTTGACAGAATTGGAAAAATTGTACAGTTCGCTTCAACAGAAGGAAGTTTGAAAAACAAAGTGCTTCGTACGAATCCGCACACATGAGAGGCGCTTCTGGTTGATATTACGCATGAAATAAGAATTTCAGTTGATATGCTTAGACGAGTGACAAGATATCTATAGGCTTACATCAGAGGTACTGTATGACGTCTATTTTATCAACTTTAGAATACAGGCAAAAAACAAATTTCACGTATTTCTTCTTTCATATCTGGTAAAGTTACAAACCTATTCCCTTCATTTTCAGTATCGTGGATAATTGAACCATACTTACTTACTTTCTTACAAATGGCTTTTAAGGAACCCGGAGGTTCATTGCCGCCCTCACATAAGCCCGCCATCGATTCCTATCCTGTGCAAGATTAATCCAGTTTCTATCATCATATCCCACCTCCCTCAAATCCATTTTAATATTATCCTCCATCTACGTCTCGGCCTCCCCGAAAGTGTTTTTCCCTCCGGCCTCCCAACTAGCATTCTATATGAATTTCTAATGGAAAATAAAGACACACAGAAATAAGCAGAATTAAGTGAGACTTCGCGTAATATATCCCTAACACATTTCCATCTTCTTTTGAAAAAATGAATTAAATCCGAATTCAGTCGTCCCAGGACTTAACAGGGTATAAGTTACCTTCAGATAGAGTTCACCCTCAGGAATTCAGTAGAACTATAATCTCACAATTAAAAAAAAGACATTATACATTATCTCCGAGGTACAAATATTCTCGCGATATTAAGCTTGTGTACAAGTGGAAGAACGACATGTTCAACATCTATAAGGTAGGTTTACCGACTAAAGTCTAGTCCACAATAAACCGAGAACGGAAACGACAACGAGAACGAGAATGGAAATATTGTTAAAATAAATGTATTTGAATGTGAGCATTCACAATTAATTTTCACGTTCCCATTCCCGGACTCCGGTAAGCTTCTCGTTAATTGTGAATGCTTACATTTAAATACATTTATTTTAAAAGCATGTCCGTTCTTGTTCTCGTTGTCGTTTCCGTTCCCGGCTTATTGTGGATCAGCCTTAATGCTCGACCTGTCGCCCGGAACCAGATCCCGTGCTACGGTAGCCATATATTGAGGACGCTGTACTCAAAATGTCTGGTATTTGTTGCTGTTGTGGAAAGTGGCATATAGTAGACTATAACAACATTTAGATTCTGTGCTCTTTGGATTACTAGATTTAGATCCTTACTCTTCAGTCTTTTCTTTTTAACCTCTTTCGTAATCACAAAAGACACAGCACAATGATAATTGTTCGGATAAAGGGAGATAAATAAAAAAATGTTTGGAGATAAATGGAAATTAAACTTCAGAACCGTATTGCAAATAATTTTCTACAAAAATGAAACACATCAAATAATAGTATTGTTTTTATTTTTGCACACCCACTTGTATAATTTAACTTGCGTATTCATCTGAGGAACAAAATTACACTTGCACAAAAAAATGGCATCCCCCTTTACCCGAATATCACAGATGTTTTCTTTTGTCTGTTTTTGATATTCATAGGAGTATTCAGTTTGTTTACTGTCGGAAATCGAACTCAGATACGTGAGTTCGTAATCTGACATCTATCGCTTGACAGTCAATGGAGAACATTATTGTTTTATTTACGTCATTTTTCATAATTTCTTCACTAAATATCTAGTTCGCTTCTTACGTAAATAAGGATATGTCTAAAACATTCCTAAAATTAATCCAGAAATAACATAAACTGATTAAGATGTCAAGAACATTGAGAACGTGTTTCTCTGTTACAGTCGCTGTTTCTCATTTGCCAGTAATTGGTACATTGGGAACAGTATTCATTTGTTTGCGACACCTATGCTGTTTCGTATAACCTCGAGCATTTCATGCGAGAAGTTTAGATTTCTTTATTTTTTTTTACTTCCTTTCTTCCCTGATATTATCAAGAGACTTTGGTATCTTATTCTGCCAGGTTTATTGACGTGGTGTCTTATACTTCGAGGAAACAAATAGCGGTGATTCTGTTCCCATAAAGATCCGACGGGCTAACCTTTCTTCTCAAAAGCACGTTGTGGCTGTTAAAAGAGTAATTTTTACTTGAGCCGCTCATGACTAGTATTATCGCCGATGGCATGTGTGCATGAATAGTTGGTATAATAATTTAGTCACTATGAAATTATAAATTTGTATTTTCGCAAATAACAGAGCGCGGCTCGCGTTCATTGTCGGCAATGCATGCCCGAGATGCCATTATTTTTAAGGCAAGTTGTTTTGCTTCTTTATGTTTTGCTCCTACAGATATAAACGATGCATTATGCTACAAATCTGGAATAAATTAGTAACAGAATGTTGTATCTATACTTATTGGAGCCTATAGCGATCTCGAACACGCCTTTGAAGCAAGATAAGTTTAAAGAATGCGTTTAAAATTGAACTGTGATATACATGAGAAATATGCAAAATCTTTCATATCGTGCCGTTAATCTGCATCCGATAAACAGAACCTCGTGGTGAATTTTGAGATAAGATGTTAGAAATATCAAATTTGGTCTAAGTATGTAAGAAATTGCCCTTTAATCAGTGATTTTCGAAGATACATCCTTATATATAAAATCATCTGTGATAGAAAAATGTGATATATTTGCTGAATTAGTATTTAGAAATTTTGTAACATCCATTTTAAGTACAGTATCTTTGTGAGGACAATATTCATCGATAATAATAGAGCAATAGTGAAGTCATAATGGCAGAAAGGATTGAAGTAATTAGAGGAAACTTTCCTCGCACGCATTTTATCCATTTTTAGGACTCGTTAAGAATCAAATCTCGGTTCTTTTACGTGAAAACCTGTCAGCTAACTTAGCCGAGCTACAATTACATCTCTCTCTACTGAAAATTAAAATTAAATATATCTGTTTTTCGAATAAAGGCATTTGGTTTTCACATTTTAGACCTCCCTGTTGTTAAAAATTGATAGGTTTCGATTCAATATTTGTTACAAAAATAGACTAGCTACAGTAAATCAAGACTGTTACCATGGAATACAAAATACAGGGCTTATGAAACTATTATCCTTTAGGCCTAATACTTTTTATGGACAGTACAATTGAAAATTAAATAGAAGAAGCCTTCGGATCTTAATAACTTAAGAAAATTTTAAAAGGAAATTATAGGAGCATTATTTCAGGGCCACATATTCGTAGTATCAAAGATACCAGAATAACATAACTTAAGCCTTAGTAAATCGGATGTACTTGATTTCATACGCAGCCAGAGATTGAAATGTTTTGATTACACGTTAGAAAATGAGGATCTATGACATCAATCCTTCCTCGGAAATCCATGAGGAAAAAGACCACTGATACGAACTCGACTTCGCTGGAAAGAATGGGAGCTCCAGTGTCTCCAGAAAGTCGGTGGAACAAAATAAATAAGTCCTGAGTTGGAGTGCATGGCCACTGCTTGTGCACGTTGCCTAGAAGCTCTTTAAGTTTCTAATGGCAGATTTAACTGTTTGTTTTTATTACAGAAGAATATTTTACGAATAATGGTACAAAATATTTCGAAGGTACAAGTAACTGCAGAATAAGTTTTAAGTAACTTGATTTAGATATACATAATTGTTTTAATTAATTACCTAAAGCCTTTCTTTTGTCTCTAGACTTTTTGGTTAAGGAATTTTATAATACTCCTGTGTATTGTTTCATAATATTTTTTGGAGCACACTGAACTAAATCTAAAACAGTACAACTGTAAGCCTACATGCAGTCAACATCAGATTCACGCATAAAGTCATTGAGAAATTCACACATTTAAACGAAATGTATGTTCCAAACAAACTGAAATGTACCATACGTATAACTATTTAGGCATACTCTAGCACAAACACCAGTTTAAAACTGAAGTTTAAAGTATGGGTGTGCGTGTATGTGCGTGTGTGCGAGTGTGTGTGCGTCTGTGTAAGTGTGAGTATATGCGTTTTCATTTATGTATCCTCTTTTTAACTAAACATAGTAGGTACGTCTCAACGGCGTTAGTCCGATTCCTGAAATCCACAGGTATGATTTGTGCATAGAAAAAAATAAAATATCATATCGGAAAAATATAATTGGAAGTACGAAAAATAGTACATAACAATCTAAAATGTTAAATTTAGACTACTTCTTAGTTTTGGTCTTCCCAGATGGACTGGCAGTTATCCTTCCATTGGATCAGAGGCGAACGAGTTCAAATCCGATGGACGGAAATGGATTTTTAAGGCGATAAAAATTCCTTAGCATGGCTTTCTGCGGAAGGTAGCTAGAAGGTCAGTGTCATATATTTATGGAACGTATAATAATCTTGTTTCTGTAGGAGAGAGCTGCAGAGAAAGTTTGAAGGTGGTATAATTGTTAGAGAAATGAATTATTTACATGAGCCTAATTATTTTCCCTTCAAGTGAAAATAGAAAAAAAACTTTAATATCTACATGACAGCAGTATCTTTCTTTCTGTAAGCGCAGATTTACTCTCAGAAACCTTATACTGCCACAAATTACTTAAAAAATTGTAGGACATCAAAAAGTTCGATATGAGCAAATAAAGGACTAGCGGGAAAATATCCACAAAAGCATAAAGTATCATTACTTTCCCTTCGTCTGTCTCATTTCACAGTACTAGTGGTTATTTACAGGAAATGAATATAGTCCACTTAAAATCTCGTAATTTTTAAAAAATGTTACTGTATTTTTTAAAATATCATAAATAATTACAATAGAGCTATACGTAATTACTTTATGTAAGTTTGTTTAAAAGTAATTGCATATACCTGCGTAAACCATGTAATTTTTAAGTTATAAATTAAGAATATGTTTGTATGCATCTGAAATCTGATTAATGCAGTATGTAGCTAATCGGCGATGTATGCAATGGAGGAGAAAAGAAACTGCCTATCTTACCCCATTATCTCCTGGCATAGTTGCCTCATAAGTGGTGCCATGTTGGTATCACTTGTGAGGTTCAGACCTGTCTTAGGACAGTTCACTGAACAACAACAAAAAATTTAGAAGGTATGCAATCCAAAAATCGGACGTTCATCTTATTATCTCGCTGCAAAACTTATAAAAAATTCAAAATATTCAAATATTCAAAATTAAAGTTATAAAATTTGTCATTGGAATGCGTTGGCGTAATCATACGAACTTTGATTAAGTCTTGAACTGAAGACAATCTTAAGACTAGACCTAAAATACGATTGGGTATAATAGGCGTCTTCTTAGAGCACATCTCTCCTCTTTGTAATATAACTAAAATAAGTTAGGTGTCCACACCTGTGGAGTAACGGTCAGCGCGTCTGGCTGCGAAACCAGGTGGCCCGGGTTCGAATCCCGGTCGGGGCAAGTTACCTGGTTGAGGTTTTTTCCGCGGTTTTCCCTCAACCCAATACGAGCAAATGCTGGGTAACTTTCGGTGCTGGACCCCGGAGTCATTTCACCGGCGTTATCACCTTCATATCATTCAGACGCTAAATAACCTACAGTAGATGTTGATGCAGCGTCGTAAAATAACCCAATAAAATAAAAAATAAGTTAGGCCTACTTTCGTATTTTCTAACGTTTATAAAATAACAGAAGTAAATCTAAATACTGCAACTAAGCATTGCTTCAAATATTATAAACGCTTTATATTGCTTATAGGTAGACATAAAAGTATTAGAATAGTTTATTTGTACTTAAAAAAATCGAATAAATGGAATACATTTACTTCTTTTATTCTATATACGTTAGAAAATACGTAAATAACTTAAATTTAAGTTATATTACAAAGAAAGTAGATGTCCGCTAAGAAGACTCCT
This sequence comes from Periplaneta americana, assembly GCF_040183065.1. NCBI lineage: Eukaryota > Metazoa > Arthropoda > Insecta > Blattodea > Blattidae > Periplaneta > Periplaneta americana. Next base: position 167,968,132 of record NC_091117.1, read on the forward strand.
ATATACTCATTGATAATTTTCTAAACTCCGAACGCCCTACACCTACTGTACTATCAACGTTACAAATCGCAACGCTGAAAACAGGCAAACATTTGTTTCTTACTCCTCGGTCCCCACTCAATAGTTAACATATCATTTGCTGATCCCTTGGCTGTCAGATAATGAAGACTGAATCGCACTGTCAATCTCCCCCCCCCCCCCCCCGTCCAACTTCTCTGTGTAAGTTCTGTAACTTGTAATAACCTCCCCAGCATATGATGCTGGCATGTCTAAATTAGGATGTTAGCATTTCCTTTACGCACGATAGCTCGGTGTAATGACAGGGCAGCAAGATGAGCATCGTGCTCGTGTTCCAGTTGTGTTGGTAAACGACTATTCCATTCCGTCGGAGAAGAGCTTGATCGGCTGGCCGTTTGGTTTCAAGCTGTTATATTCTTCATCTGTGGCGAGACTTTTAACATCCTCTCTTCCCTTCTTTCCTCCCTACCTCCTCCCCTCCTTCCATGCTTGCTTTTTCTACATTATACCGGCCAGAATTTCTTCTCTCCAGGTAGACTTCATTTGGTGATTGTTATTTACTACTCTGGAACACTACCTTAAGGAAACAGTGCTGAGTGTAATAGTGGATTATGATACAATAATTCAGAATAACAGAGATTGTAACTGTAAGATTTATCAATTCACTGTGGATTTATTTTACTGGAAACTATATCTGCTCAATACAACTTACGACCATTTATTTTAAAGTAGCAGAAATAATTTTATTATAATGCTACTTCTTCATTTTTCGTTTCTAATTCTTCATCCTTTTATTTTCCATTCTGGTTCTTCCACGATTGTTTCTTCTTCTGCTTTCATCTCTACTTATTTGCTTGTAGGCTACTTAGTCTTCTTCATAAAATCTTTAAATATATAATTCTTGTTTCTCTTACATATGGCCTTGTTTACGAGTATGTAGCATTCGTTCGCTCATAAGTTTTATATTTTAAAAACTTTTCTGATATACTTCATCTTCCATCGCAAGCAACCAAACTAACATCCTAGATCATATATAGTATATTATATACCCAGATTGCTCGACGTTATAGGTTTTGATGGTAATAACTTTTGTCAGGTTTACTATGCTGCCATCTAGTTGTTACATAAGGAGTCACGTCATAATTGCATTAGCGACTGCACTGCCATCTCGTGTTCGTTTACGGCGGACAGGTGGCGATCCTGGCGGTTGTTCTCTTCAAAGTGCAACCGATTTTAACATAGGAATGAGCAATCTATATGTGATCTGGGCTAACATTTTGCTACTATGTTTAATTATTTTAATGAATGTTATATTTGTACTATATAGAAAGAAAACGAAAGTGTTAGTCTATGATGGCCTTTATCTCCAGGAACAGAAGTAATAATATAGATTACTAAAATTATACAAGTGATTCTTTTAATTATATTGATTGTCAGCTCTGCTACACACATAGCCTAAAAAGTATGTAATGTGTTAAAATTAATAAACTGAGACAAATTTATTGCATATTAAGATCTGCAATAACAAGGAATACTAGTAACAGAGTACATTAACCAATATAGGACGATTTGGCTGCGTCATACCGACAAAATGAACAGGAGCAGGATACCTAAAAAAAATCTCCCTTACATCCCTACAGGAAGAAAGTAACTTGGAAGAGCATCAGGAAGATGACGGGAGACCGTAACAATACAACAGGCCTAAAGATGGAAAGGAAGAAGGAGATGATAATATTGACAGACAAATAATGTGCACACTAATGAGTGAAGTAAGACATCAAGAAATAAAATTGACAGAAAAATTTTTCTCAAATTTTATAAAGTGATGGCCATTGCAAATTCAGTTTGAGCCTAGGCTTATAAGTGGTTTTAAAATGAGGTCAAAATATAGTTCAAAGTAATTCAGCTGACAGAAGCGTCGTTCATAATAGCAGGAGAACGCAGTAAATTATTAGACAGAAAAAGATGAAGAGGGTTTGGCAATTTTCACAAACTTGCATTTTCGTTGAAATGCTGGAATTGCTGTGCAGTTAGGAACACTACCAACGTAGAAATCTCATTTTGCTACTCCAAGATCACAGTCTTGCTCTTCGTTTACCAGCAGTAGTATCTAACTTCTGTGTGCGTTTTCGTTGTTTATCGTCATGAAGTTTCAGCTGTATTTACAGCTGTATTTATGAAAATAAAATTTCTTTTGAAAGTGGGGAAAACGGGAGCCGAAATGTGTGAAATTTTAGTGGGGTTTGCAGGAATTGTGGTATTGAATACTATAGTTTGCAAGCGAATTAAGCGACTTTCTTTAAGTGAAAATTATCTGATTGATCAGGTCGTAAGTTAAGAAGTAGATCTGCATAAAATTAAAAATAAAATATTGCATTTTCTCTGATGATCGCTTTATAATAAGAATCACTACTGATGTATTTTAATTAGAGAAACTTACAGGGAAGTTTTAATCGAAGGTATGTGCATGAGAATAATTTGCGGTGCAGTGTTGACGAATAAAAACGGAGAAGGGGGTAGGCTATATTTTCCAACAAGCAGGGTTAATTTTTGGACAATGTTATCAAGAGATATAAGCGAAAATCTCTCCATAACATGTCAAAGTGTAAAATGGAAGATTGCACACTCTCCAAATCAAAAGAAACTTCACCCATTGTAGTAGGCCTATAAAATATATAAATTGCATGGATATTAACCGTAGTTGAACGTAACCAGTGAAATTAAGTCGAATCCAGAAAAAAAATCGTTAGTATGGTGACTGCTGAATAATTGAGATGGCCGTTTCGGCAGGTTTTATGTGGTTATAATTTTCACTCATGAAGTAAAACTATAGAGTTCCATTCATTTAACCCTTAAATTGGCAAAACTTAATTTCTCACACTAGTATATTAAACCGTGTCGGTCTGTAAAGAAAACAACTATCGCAATGTCCATATTTTATATATTGTACAATATTACAGTATTGTGGAATTTTGGTTAAATATAATTTTCCTACCAATTTTTTTCTGTTGTGCTATTAATAATAATATTTTATTATTAACTATCCAACATTCTGTGATGAAATTTTTTGTGTGTATTTATGCATGTCATATCTACAGTATAATTCAAGATCACTTCTCTATCTTTGATAGATTGTCTGATAAAAAATAAATTCATTTAAAAAAGGTCAAATATCAGTATTTTCTTCTAACACAAAATAAAAAAAAATATTATTTATTAAGGAAATGTAGTTGAAAGAGAATGATATTGTAAACATGAGTTTCAGCAATAAAATAAAAGAGAGAGAACATGAAAAAGTTAACAAGTTTATGAGTTATGAGGGAAACGCTTCATCACTGCATAATGAACTGAATTTTGACAAAGAAATATAAATAATTGTTTTTAAATCGTAAAAATATTTTTTTCATATATCAGAAGGACAGTGTTATACTCATACCGATTGTCATTATTGTACAAAACACAGTAATAGAGGAAAAAAATGTTGAACATTTCCAAAAATTTTACTGCTATAAGCTGTACCTAACCCCTTAAGGGTTAACAACAGTGTGAACCGAAAAGTTATAAAAATTGTTTAAATATCGTTTGAATGAGTCAATCATTTAACGACCGTCTTTGGAATCAATCTCCTCCTACTTCATTTCTCGGTCTTGTAAATGTGACATCTATAGAATTAATGCTTTCTGACGTGCATATATCTTCCTATTATACGCGACACTGGTAATGGTTGGTTACTCAACAGACTCAATTCGCTTGATTAGGTCTACAAGAGTTCTCACTTTCCCGTGTGGGAAATATTTCATATTAGGATAACTCTCATGTCCCCCGTTTAATGTTATTGCATGCGAGAGGAATAACAATAGCAACAGACAACCATGAGACAATAGAAAAACTTTGTGGGAAATAGTAACATTAATTGTCTTCAGCCTTTGAGTTCGCTTTTCTGAGATGTTTAAGCTCGTGCGTTAGAGGTTCCTAAATGTTATTTATTTATTTGTTTATTTATTTATTTACTTATGCCTATAACAGGGCAAAGCCCCAATTACAATAGACAGTTATGCTTTCATTGCTAACGTATATAGGCCTATTTTGATTTTCGTTCCGAAGTAGAGGAGGACTATAGAATTATTTCTCAGCGTAGGTAGTCTACCCACCTTTTCGTTAACTTATTAACACCATCAAGTTACATTATTATTTATCACATTACAAATAATGTAGCGTACTTAGTATATTATACGGTAATATAATACAGAGCTTATTTTATAGTTCTTAAGCATATTAGTAATCATGTCTATTCAGTGTTAGCCACGACAATTACGTGGTAATATTGGTTACTCTAGAGTCCCGTATTGTTATGATCTGAGCTAGGAAGTTGGTACCAAAACTGTTAAATTGTGTGAGCTTGGACTACATATCTACCGAATGAAAAGTATTAATGTAGGCCGAACTCTCAATATCAATGAATCAGAACGACAAACGCGTAGAACCGGGTGGTAACCAAATATGTGCTCTACTAGTCCACGGCCTCAGAAAAAGAAAATAATTAGCGAATAATATAAGAAAACAATAATTTGTAATTATAAACTTCGTAACTCCAAATTTGAAATAGTTTACCCATACATATAAAAGTAATATAAAAAGTAGCCTATACAATAGCCTCATTATAACAAATAACAACGAATATTTTCATTTTATCAAAAGAAATACTCCTTTTATGTACAGAAAAAAAATTATTTGTACTCCCAAAATATTCGTTCTATCTCACAAGGCGTTACAGGAGCAAATATGAAATACTCGTATGATACAGTATTTCTTACTATCATCAGGTGAACAACTACTTTGTGAACCTGATACTGTATGTCGTATGTGACACATAGGCCTAATATTAAACCCATAATTTTTTAAGAAAATTTTTCATTTTTATTGTAATGACAGCTAGGAATTCGTATCGTAATTCCGATGTTGAACTTGGACTGTAACGCTAACCGAATGCATAGCAGCACGAGACGTCAACATTTAACGAAGAATAATCCGGGAAAAAATAAACGTGTTACACACTCCTGTTACATAATTATTTAATAACAGATGGGTTCACTTTTTGGAATCATGCATAATATTAACATTAGGCCTACGTAAATAATACAATAATAAGAGAATATCTCACTTTGTTCAGTACCTAAAATATTAATATAAATTAACAATATTCTTGAAACTATTCACGATTCTACACAGCTTCACAGAATGCCATTATGCGTTGTTTATGTGAACATACTGCGTATCGTCTGCAGCGAGAGGGAGCAGGGCGAGGCGCGGGTGACATCTATACTCCTCGCTGTAATCAACTGAAAACTACTGTTTTGGTACGAACTTCCTACCTGTGGTTATGACGAAGTTTCCATGTTCGTGTCAAATCGTGTGTTACCTAGTTTCGTCTTCACTTTCGAACAGCCATTTGGGCAGACCATTGAGTTTGTGACTGAAATATTAAACTAAACATGTTACTTATAATTTGAAATATGTTAATTTGATATTCGGCATGAAAGTTTTTACGTGAGAATATTGTGTTCATAGGGAAATTATGTTGGGGATATACGTGTAGGTGTTTTACTTACAATATTTAAACAAAGTCCTTCCAGTTAATTGATTATTATTAGGGGACGGATGTTGATGAAAAGTCATCTTCCTGTTTTTCACATTAGGACGATGCCTATTAATATATAAATCCTTTCTATGTTAATATCAACGTAAAAAATAATTTCTTGTAATGCATTTTTTGCATTTTTTGACATTTTTGAACTAATAGGTCATTTTTACATTCTTTTCGGTATTTTTTGTTCATTTTTAGTATTTTGAAGAACTTATAGATCATTTTGAGTGCATTTTACTTCTTTATATATAGCCTGTTAAATCTTTTTCTAAGCAAACAGATCAGTAGTAGGCCCTACTTGACAACAGCTTAGTTTAAGTGAGGGCTTTGACCGCTACTGTCCTTCTGTTGGTACGAGGGTGTCTTTAGAATTTATGTTTGGAAGGGGGAAAACTTTCACCATTTCCTGGACAATAGGACGTTGTGGTTCGGAAGGGATGTACTATAGTAGGCAATATTTTTAACATAAAGATTGCAATAATGCACGCTGTGCCCACTATTTTTGTCATTTACATTCCCCAACTGGAAAGTCTGGTAACAAAAGTGAAGAGCGGAAGGAGGAGGAGACGTTGAATGAAGGCATTGACATGGACCACCCCTGACTGAAACACATTGTAAACCCTCATTAAAATCTACAGTTTTCTCTTAAAATTTTAATTTTGTTGCATGCTCTTTTCCATTATCTTAGCCAAATTCCAGAAAGTTGCCTCCTTTCTCCGACATTTACAGGGCAGTCATTGAAACAGGGTGACTAATTTTTAAGAAGTTGTGGTGCGAGTATAGTGAATAATATTTAAACGTCATTTTCTTTTAAATTAATTCATTCTTTCATTATTTTAAAGGCAATTTATTGATAATTTTAAGTAGATTTTTAGATCATTAACATCCGCCCCCTAATTATAATAAGTTTAAAATGTTAGTTTTTGTACATGTTTAGTGAAGTGTAATCAACTAACGTCAAGTCATCTGCTTCAGCCACAACAAAAGTTAGTCGTCTTAAACCAGTTCATCGACCCAACTGTCTGTGGATCCGATCCCCAAAATGTTCCTCATTAAAGCTGACAATATGATTAAAAGCTCAGTAAAAGAAATATTACAATTACCAGGTGACACTCCAAATAGCATGATATAATGAAGAGTCCACTGCAAGAATGATGGATGTCACTTTCTTGTCGAAAATGAACCAAGACTCTCAGTGCATAGCTTAAGACATATAGAATGTACATAGAGAGTTACATGCCATCGACACTGATAGTCATTGTCCAGTAGTGATCGGAAAATCAGTCAAGCTTTGAACGCTAAGCATTTCAAACTTTCAATAGCTTCTCCTGCAAAATGTATTCCAAATGACATCCATCATTCTTGCAGTGGACTCTTCAACAAGAAACAAAATATGAAGAACTGTCAGTGATGGGCGCTACTTGGGAAGCCTATCTGCACTAGCTCAACATCAATACCATGCTAGAAAACCTAAATGACCAGCACGTTAATGTTGTACGAGACTGTAAAGCTATAAGAACCCGTTACTTGTCAGAATTGCAAGTGAGCAGAGATGAGGCTACAGGATCCGTGAAACAATTAAGGCAACATCTTCAGCACAATGAATTTAAAACCTGATGTGCATATCTCCAGAAAGGAAATGGAGTTATATTGTTTGAAGAAGTACCTACAACGAACTCGTGGATCATCAAGCATGAAGATTATCATGTTCTGAATGGAGAGAAATGCTAAAAATGATTGCGATGGTGACATGAGTACGTTCCCTCCTGTTCGCTCTACAGGTACAACCCACTGCAGTGAGTATGAAACTTTACCACATGTGCTTGGAGCTGTCCATAGGGAGAAGTACTCAGAATAAAATGTCACAACACCATATGTTCTATGATCGCAGATGCACTTCGATCCAAAAATCTAGACGTTCACGAGGAAGTTCATTGTATTGCTGACGGTGGGAGCAATCGTAGGATAGATATTATAGCTATAAATAGAAATAAACAAAAAGCCGAAATAATTGATCCTACAATCAGATTTGAAAACTCAGCCACTCAACCACTGAAGTGAACGAAGAGAAAAAGAAAATCTAAGAGCCTAACATTCCGTTCTTATCAGTCGAGTACAACATTAAAACAATTTTAGTTACCGTCTTTTCGTTGGAGCGAGAGGCACCATTTCGAAAACCTTTGTAAAGTGGAGGGAAAACTACAAGCTGAAGAGAGAACTTCAAGGTGCAATCGTCACCACCACAATAAAAGTTTTCGTAGCGATATTTTGCCATCATCTTTATGGAGTACACTCATTTTAAACTGTACAGGTCTGTTTTTTCTTATGTCTTAATTTATTTTGTTTGAAACCTTCCCATTCAAGCGGTCCGTGGTTTGATTCTCGACGTAGGAAAGAGAAGAGATTTATATTCCGTCTCTTATCATGTGCTGTCGAGTGTTGTCTCAACGGTATCCCTGTGCTTTACTGACCTCACAATGAAGGAGGCCTGCGATGTGTGCCTCTGAAGTGTTGGTCAGAAGATAGGCTATATTATATTCTCATACACCGCATTGAATTGTAAGTTGGTATGAAAGGGAAGAGGTAAACATGACAAAGAAAGAAATATTACAATTTATTTCAGATTTTTTTTTATATACTTATTAGTGGACACAGACTATTAGGCCTACTATATTTGTTAACATTATTACTATCTGAGCTGTCATTTAGCTCCAGTAGTATATCCTTTAGTATCGTCTTCTCTTCTGCTAACAACGCCATACCATCAACAAATCTTATGCACTTTCTTCTTCTTCCTCCTACTTTTACTCCTGCTATGTTCAGAAAACAGTTTTTCACCAAATCCTACAAGTAGATGTTGAACAGAGTAGAGTTCGCTATTTCTAATTGCTAATAAGAATACTTATTTCTACGTCCTGGACGCACTGCTTATATATATATATATATATATATATATATATAGGTCCATACCTGTGGAGTAACGGGTAGCACGTCTAGCCGCGAAACCAGGTGGCCCGGGTTCCATTCCCGGTCGGGGCAAGTTACCTGGTAGAGGTTTTTTCCGGGGTTTTCCCTCAACCCAATATGAGCAAATGCTGGGTAACTTTCGGTGTTGGACCCCGGACTCAATTCACCGGCATTATCACCTTCATCTCATTCAGACGCTAAATAACCTAGATGTTGATAAAGCGTCGTAAAATAACCTACTAAAATGTCTGTATATATATATATATATAATATATATATATATATATATATATATATATATATATATATATATATATATATATATATTCAGGATTCTACAGCTACTGCCATCTTCCTGTGCCAATCCTCCAAAGCCTTCTGTCTTGTGCGTCTTCAGTCCTCAACCCCCTCTTGTGCATGACCTCCATTACTTCGTTGTCCCAAGTTCTTTTTGGTTTACCTCTTCCTCTTCTTCCAGGAGATTTCCACTGGTAAATTTGTTTAGGCCATCTATCTTCGCCCATTCTCATCAGATGACCAAACCACTTCAAACACTTATTTTCTATTCTATTTAACACTATCTCTTCAGCACCCATTCTATGTCTAATTTCTTCATTTTTAATGTGGTCCAAGCAGGAGACTCTAGCACTTCGTCTCAAATAATCCATTTCTACTGCCAAAATTCTTTTTCTATAATATGCATTCGTTACCCATATTTCACTTCCATAGTTTAATACAGATTCAACTAACATTTTGCCAATATATTTTTTGGTATCCTTCCAAAGATGTTTATCCCACCATATAAAATTTAAACATGTTATAATTTTTTTTAATTTATGCACTGCTTCTCAAAGGCTTATTATTAGAGCCCGAATTTCCATGCAAATGTATGTTTTTATATAAGGTTGTTACACTTCTCAAAATTTGCAAATATTTGTTTTATGGCTCACCGATTCCAAATAACCGTACTTTTTCAGTGTATGTTTACTGTCCTGTTTATGCTTCCATCAAGTCCTCGAAGACATGTCAACTCTACTTTCTTTTTATTATCATCGGAATCCATATTGTTGTGTAAGTCCATAGACAAGTCAAATTTCAGTCACATGTCCTCTGCATTTTCAGGTACTGACTTACTTTTATAAAACTTTAATTGTGTTTCTTTCCTCGTCTTTACAATACTTTGTTATCCATTATTCGTCACAAAGCGTGCGTCCAAACCTGGACTTCTTGTTCTTGACGCTTATATCCATTTTGCCTGCATTATATGATCACGATGCTTTGGCTGGTGGTCCAATGTAGCAGTTAAGTTATTCTTCATCCTTTTTTTTCCCTCGGCATCTCGTAAATCATTTAATATCTGGTTGTACTACGTCGTCCTCAGTGGCCATGTTATGCTCAGTTATTAGGTTCGCTATTGCAACACTATACGCCATTGTTTCAATTAAGAAGTTCATTTCTAAAAGCTGACAAGTGGAATAACTTCTCCATCTTAAAGAAGTGCTCTGAAAACTAATGACTAGTTACAAATTTTGAAAGGGAAGTTGGTATTTTTTGTAACAATTCATTTTAGATTTAGGTACTTGTACACGAAGATTTCAGATATTCGTATAATAACTTATTAAAATATAATTGAAGTGAAATACAACAGTCTGAAAATAGACAAACTTAAATATCTGGTCAGAAGTAATTCTATTTTATTGCTTTTTTATGTTTGTGCGTCAAGTGGAGCAAGATGAGTGAATTCTTTTTATTTCTTTTCCCTCTCGACTGAAAGCATGTCCGAGACAAGGTGATTTAAATATCCCGAGCGTAGATATTATTAACATAGAGTACAAGCAATAGTGTATAAAACTGGATGAGTTCTGAACTTATCTTAAAACCTAATATATTTAAACTACCTACAAATTATAAAAAACAAACTTTAAAACATCCGTATGCAACACAATATCATTACTTCATCTATGATACTTCTAAGAATCTCAGTTTAACTGAATTAAACAGGCCTTGAAGGCTTGACTCTTGACTCATATCAACGTCAACGTCCGTCCACATACACGAGTTTTGTTGTCTATGAATAAATTTTCATGAATTTAGGTACTGTAAATTGTTATTGAAATCTTATACATGTGAAACTTTACACCAAATGGACTAACATAAGCTTTAATATTCTGACTTGATAGATTAAATTACTTTATAAAGCGATAATATCTAGTAGGTAGATCAACTTCGTTATTAAACTTGTGACATACTGTAGTCTACATAATTTATTACATTTGTTGAAATTCTTCATTGTAATTTTGCGTTATTGTAGTAAGAAGAAATAAGTGCTATGGTAAATAACTTTTTTTAATCAGATCCCGTGTAATTTTACACCAAAAATAGGCAACTGGACCAACAAATCTTCTATTCAAACATATGAATGGTTATCGATAATTGTTATTATTATACAGATTATTAGCACCATGACTATCGCAGTAATCGTCATTATGTAAGAATCTGTTCCCTGTTCAATATTACAGAAAAAATAATCCTCTTGCATTTGTCTTGACCGTTCTGAATAAAGGAGAAACAGAACAGGGTTTCTATGTAAACATTAAAAGAAATATATAAAAGTATATAAAATATATACAGTTAGAACAGGAAAGTATTCTTTTCGTCTGTTTATATAACATTTATATTAGAAGAAGATACTAGCCTATTTCTGTAGCTGTACTATTAGTAAAATAAATTGCTAAATATGGGTCTAAATGAAAAACAAGTTTTTAGACAGATAGAACCTGTACTCGGATCAACTCAGTGTTTTCTTCATTTTTCTATTCTGGTTTTAGTTACTTAATTAAAGATTATAACTTGCAGGGCAATTTCTGTATCAGAATATAACTATATAGTAAAATGTTACATGTTAAAACATACATTTATACCATGTCCTCGTCTTCACTGCCAATTCAACCGTTGATGTTGAATGGTTGCGTCCTGCATCCGAAGATACATACCATGGTATAACTAGTCGTGGCGCCAATCAACTTCTGCACTGATTTCGGTAGTTGATATGAATGACAGTACTTTCCTGTAGGCCTACGCCCTTACTTACTTACTTACTTACTTACTGGCTTTTAAGGAACCCGGAGGTGCATTGCCGCCCTCACATAAGCCCGCCATTGGTCCCTATCCTGAGCAAGATTAATCCAGTCTCTACCATCATATCCCACCTCCCTCAAATCCATTTTAATATTATCTTCTCACCTACGTCTCGGCCTCCCCAAAGGTCTTTTTCCCTCCGGCCTCCCAACTAACACTCTATATGCATTTCTGGATTCGCCCATACGTGCTACATGTCCTGTTTTTTTTTTCATTTCATTTATTATATTCCATATATCTTACATTAGCAATGAAGCTTTATGAGGAACAAGTCAAAATTTTACAAGATTACAATTACAATTTTACAAATTTTTTTACAATTTTTACATTTTTTTTTAATTTTTACAATTTTACAATTTTTTTACGATTTCTACAATTTTTTACGATTTTCTACAATTTTTTACAATTTTCTGTAATTTTTTGGCGAGATGTAGTAAGAGGTGAGACCGAGAATTCGCCAAAAGATTACCTGGCATTTGCCTTTTAGGTGGGGAAAACCTCGGAAAAAACCCAACCAGGTAATCAGACCAAACGGGGGTGAAGTGAAGTGAGGCCGAGGACTCGCCATGGACCATCCGACATCAGTCTCACAATAAGGTTAGCATTCAATGAGTATTGTTCATCCCGTTTCGCAACTTGGATTTCACAATATTCTGTTGATTGAAAGCTCTTTAGACTTCTGCATTTGAGTGAGGAAACTTTAATTTCGAGGGATTAATTTCGAGGGATCACAATTCTTCAAAGAGGTTATTACCTAGAGAATCGTTGTAATAACCTTATTCAGTACAAAATTCCACCATGTTCCCAGTATTGTCCCATTTAATGAAATCAATATTCGGCCACTGACTAAAAGACTCAATTGCTTCGAGTGTGTATCCAAACAGTTTTTCTAAGTCAACAACAGATTCTTTCACAGTTTTAAGGATATCATTTACGGAAATGAAATTAATTTGCTTAAGAATATGATGTTCTAGAAAGAGTGGGTGAAGAAATAATAATGCTGAAACTTATCAGAAAGAGAAAAAGAATTGGCTGAATCACTGGCTGAGAAGAAACTGCCTACTGAAGGATGCAATGGAAGGAATGGTGAACGGGAGATAAATTCGGGGCAGAAGAAGATATCAGATAGAATACATTAAGATAACAAGCTTATGTGGACCGTATGCGGAGAATGAAAGCAAAGCAGAATATAGGAAAGATTGAAGAATGCTGGGTTTGCAGTGAAAGACCAACCCTTGGACAGAAAACTATGAATGAATGAATAAATAAATGAATTCTTTTGTGAATTATTTTATTGTTAATTTAATTTTTATCTAGTTTTAACAATATTATTAATATAATTCGTCCCTATAAACATAGTCCAAGCTTACAAAACTGTTATTGGTCAAATTTAATTAATTATTTCTATTTTTAGATTTGAACTTTGGTTCATCGAGACTCTTAAGATCATCATCATCATAAAGAATTCCACAGATTGACCTTGACTCTTGTATTAATAATTGTTAATTTTATTTCATTTAAACAAAATTAGTGTGTTCAATACTCAAGCTGATGTGTTGAAACAACTGAATACATGCTTCTAAACGGAAGATCATAATCTAAATTTAAAATGATTGAATTTTTAAAATCTATGTTTTTCGCGATCTTTCGCGGCTGACACATAAAAATGCTGTGTTATTTTCAGCCTGAAGATTATAAGTAAAAGTACGTGTAACAAAAATACATAGGTAATGCCAGTTTTTTACTTGGTTATTTAACGACGATGTATCAACTACTGGGTTATTTAGAGTCGATGTATTTGGTGACAGCGAGATGGTATTTAGCGAGATGAGGCCGAGAATTCTACATAGCTTACCTGACATTTTCCTTACGATTGGGGAAAACCTCGGAAAAAATCCAACCAGGTAATCAGCCCAAGCGAGAATCGAACACACGGCCGAGCGCAACTCCGGATCGGTAGGCAAAGGCGCTATCGCCTGAGCTACGCCGGTGGCTGCCATAATCAATAATCACCAACACCTTCACCATCATTATTGTCTGTGCATTAGACATATTTTACCGATAAAATTGAGTATGGTAGTCCTATTAAAAACCATAATTAATTTGGGATCTTCCAAATAAACGAACAAATAAATAAAGAACTTAAAATGTGTTAATAAAGACATGTGGACAAAAATAACATAAATATAATTATTGTGTGCATAAATTATATGAATTAAGATGTGAAGAACCGATATGATGTATCTGATTAATAACCACAGGCCTATAAGGAAATAATAATATGGGCGTAACTAAATAAACACATAGATAATTATGTAAATAACTTCAAGAAATAAATAGATACATAAAGATAAAATAAGTATATAAATAGATAAATAAGGTCTAAAGTAAGTAATTCAACACCTAAGTACGTAAGTACAGTCATGATGGAATGGATGAAAAATGATTATATAAATATTTTGACTGCAATTGCAAGAAAACATACGAGTATATTAACGTTGGAAGTCGTTTCTACTTATTTTTAACCTTTATTTCCAGAAAGTTTAGAGTAATAAAATTCATTTTAGTATTTATTCCAAGAAGGTGATACAACTATTCATCACTTTTTATGTAGCTATATTATTTATTTTTACTTAATTCAAATTACTTAATTATTCTCTAATATCTTTGTTACATACTTTCTTTATCCTGAAATACACTTCAGAAAACACATTTCCAATAGTTTGTTAGTGATTTAATTTTGTGTTTTCATTTAAAATAGAAATAACACTAATAAAACAAACATAGAAATGTATTAGTTTCGTAAAATTTTCATGTCGTGTGACAATAAAGGTGGAACGATATTTTATTCTAAGCATATACAATGAACTTCAGTCGCTACTTAAAAGGCTATATAGGCCTACTTTCAGTTTATAAGAAAACGATTTGCGTCTTCATACACCCGAGTGCCAGTCGTCTACATTTTTCTTCTGACTTATTTCCATTCATACCAGCTTTTCCCTTTTTAAGTTTTCTTTTTTACCCTCTGTGGGTTATTAATAATTCGCTAGAAAATTTTAATTACAGACCTATCATCTCTGTCGTTATGGACTGGTCATCTGAAATTGCTGTTTCTGTGATATTATATTGTATATGGTAAAGAAAACAGAACTGTTGAAAATCAAAAATATTTCGCGTGTTTTATCCCCGCTGGAACAACCCACACCATTAAAAAAGTCAGTCAGTCCTGGTAAAACACCATGGTATGAGTATTTTATGCCAAAAATGATTCCGTTAAAGAAGCCGATTATCGAACCAACCATTGATGTCAAAAGTGAGAGTGAAGGGAAACTCTAAAATTAAGGGAAGACATTATATTTTGATGTAAAAAGAAAACAAAAGACTCTCTACGGTCCTGAATTGTGCTGCCATCTGTAGCGACGCCGGATAAATTAAGGCCGGATGTGAAGAACATTAATTTCTGCAACCCAAGTTTTTGACACGAAGACCAGAATATAATCAATGTCCAACTTCCTGTAAAGTTTGCGTTCCAATATAGATTTTACACCAAGCCCTGAATAATTTTATAAAGCGTTCGAGCTAAATTATGTTTTGTCACGATAATTATTGCTGATAGCGTGGAAATCATAATAATTAACTTCCTTTCGGGGCGGGTTTGCGTTTTGAATAGTTATAACAAAAATTTTTGTGTTCGGTAAGTTATCGAATTATGTTTTGTCACGAAGGTGGGACTTTGATCTACCGATTATAATCATAACAAGATCCCATAAGCATGCGTTAACAAGCGAGGTCCACACTCTGTGAGCAGGACACAATTTTGTTGCACCGATATCAGAGAATAGAGGAAGTTTTTTTTTAATCTTATGCAGGTTTTCTAATGGAAACACATCTATCATGGCTGTCTTGTTCATTGTGATACGAAGTTTTTCGTTAAGAAAATGACCTAAATTATGCGATTTTTTTAAAACTTATTTTGTCAAAAATAAATTATGCCCAAGTTTGTTGTTACGAATAAGTGTCCAAACATTTTTAGTTTCGTGACATCATAATATCATCGTCTCTAAATATGCTTTGTGACTCAAAATGGGGAGGTCTATTAACAAAAAAATAGCTTTACGTTGATCTCTATCACTTTCTGTGAAATGTATGATGAGAAAGAAACAGAGGGGTAGGATTTATCCGAGTACTTCGAAGGACCCTGCCATCCTTACAGGGATTTTATTACATTATCGCCGTATCACTCATCTCTAAATATGCTATAGGCTAGGTCTAAACTTCAAAACCGATGATTTATAGTTTGGGTTTAAACATATTAAACACTATTTAATCTGTATTCACTCTCAATTTTAATTTTATTTTTGTCTGTATTGGAAGCCCCTCCTGAGCACGAGTCTTACTCATTCAGGAGTGGGCTAGTTTATCTTTCATTGTATTTATTAACTTGTATTCATTTCAAACTTACTAGCAATAAAAATAAATAAATAAATAAATAAATAAATAAATAAATAAATAAATAAATAAATAAATAAATAAATAAACAAAATAAATAAATAAATAAATAAATAAATAAATAAATAAATAAATAAATAAATAAATAAATAAATAAATAAATAAATAAATAAATAAATAAATAAATAAATAAATAAATAAATGAGTGAGTGAATCAATCAATGAGTGAATAAATGAATAAATAAATACATAAATAAATAAATAAATAGGTAAGTAGATAAGTAAGTAAGTGAGTGAGTGAATAAATGAATACTTTTCAGTTTAGCTTACTAACCTCTAAAGCCATCGAATGTAGAGAATTAATGAACGATTACATATTTGAAGAATTCTTGATCGTAGGGTTACGTGACCACCTGCCCTTCTTAAAATTTCATTCGTTCCAATAGTAATGCCAATTTTGATGTGGGAGCGGGACCAAAATGGCCGCAGTCTGTATTAAATTATAAAGTGTTGCTGCTACTCTACAGACAGGCCTATAGACCGTTTATCGCAACGCAAATTTCAGGTATCGATTAGAATTCGTCTCACGCATAAAAGGTTGAACTAATAAAATGTGATGTATAACCCCTGAGGATGGATGCGTGATTTTTGCAAATTGAAAGCTCTTTTCTACAGAGCTTGTCACGATCTTTGCACATGAAAACTTAAATTTTCTATCGCTTGGGGGTCACTATGCTCACAAGTGTGACATCACCATCAATATCACGCAACAAATATAAGTAATAAATATATTTTATATTATCAGATTTACAGTAGGTACTGTGTAAATGATTTCAACCACACTGTGCGTTCACTGTAGTCATTTGTCCACCTTCTTTATAAGTTATAGTATTCTCGACGGTCCGATTTGTTTCGTCTTTTTTCAAATACATAAACATTTCTCAAACTTTAAAGCGTGATTTTCTCGAGCTACTTCAAACAGAAGAAGTGTAGATTAGACTTTTTTCATTGCTGACAATTAAAAAGGTAAACACATTCTTCCTCGTCTTGAGCTGAATATCGTCGTTGTTCAGGCAGAAGTCGCTAAGTCCAGAATTGACGAAGTCCATTAATTTGGATATTTTAAGAAATAATGAGTATCTACATGGAAACAACTTCACATTTGTGACGATAAAATTAGCTAGGAGATGTAATCAGAAGAAAAAAATAGGTTAAATTATGGCAAAACAGATTTTTAAAATGTGATTAAACTTTAAATTCGCTGTAACTCAGAACTACAATTTTGGACTCAGTGATTTCTGCCAGAACGACGACGATATGGTTGAGGAAGGGTTTCTACTCGTTGAGGTCTTTATAAACATTTAAAGCTGTTTGATTGAAAACGATTGCCAGGAGAGTTTAGCAAAGGCAAAGGATCGAATATCATAAGAGGGTTTCAAGATAGAAATACTATAAGAATAAATAAACATGGAAGAAAACTAACCACAGTAGATATGGACTATAGAAATAGTATAATAGAATAAAACGTAAATAGGCCTATATATTAACAGTGAAAATAAGAATGTAACTCTAAATCGGTTAAAAATATTGTGTTTTTACGCCTTATCAACTGCTATGGTTATCTAGCGTCTGAGTGAAATGAAGGTGTTAGTGCTAGCGAGTCCAGGGTCCAACGCCGAAAGTTACCCAGCATTTGCTCTTAATGGGTTAAGGAAAAACATCGGAAAAAACTTAACCAGGTAACTTGTCCCAACCAGGATTTGATCCCGGGCCCGCTAGTTTCACGGTCAGACGTGCTAACCATTACTTCAAAGCGCAGCGGTGGATGAGAGTCTGTTGATGACTGTAGGGTAGTGATGGTGATGATGATAATGATGATGATGATGATGATGATGGTAGTGGTGATAGAGGTGGTAACGAAAATAGTGAATAACTTACTGTATAAAAATAATACAGATAAATGGCAGCGATAACTTTAAAGGAGGCGTCAGCAGAAGCGGTGGTGATATCGATAGAAATCTTGGTGATGATGTTTAACAAGAAAATAAGACATGAATGTGAAGAAAGGAGAGAATAAAAAAAGTAATGTTTATAAGAATGTAGACAAGAAGAATAGACGATGGAAGAGGGAAGGAAATAACAATGTAAAAAGAAAGAAACAAATTAAGGAAAACCGAGAGAAAAAGAAGGAATGACGGGAGGAAAGCATGCTGGAAGGAAATATTGTAATTATTTATTATTTCAAAACTGTTTAATTAATTTCGTGTTATCAATTTCATAGTATCAGAGGAGAGTCTTACCTAAAATGAATGGTTGCAAGTTCGCAGAATAACTATAAAATGATAATTTTAATTATCATTAAACAACTTTCTTATTTTTCTTAAATATATTGTTACTCAAACAAAAAGAGATACCCTGCTATAATAATTATGTTCACATAGGCCAGCGGTGACCAAAGCGGGTGTCGTGAGTACATCGTGTAATCACAGACATTCGTACTGATAAGGGAGTTTCCTATACATTGCTCTCTGTCTCGCTCACGTACTGAACGTAAGCAGTGTCGGCACCTTGTCGCTCTACAAACCCTCTGTCTCTACGAGCAGGAACAGAAGGTTTTGTACAGAATTGGAAGAGGAATTTATTTGCTGTCCTGTCGGAGAAAATATAATATGTTGCTTTGCTCAACGGTTCAATTAGTAGACTAATAGTATATGGAAGCGACATTACAGGGCATTACACTGAATACACAGGCATAACAGGTATTATTATTATATTATTATTATTATTATTATTATTATTATTATTATTATTATTATTATTATTTATCAGCAAGTGTTACCACAATTCTTATATACGTGCCTGAATATATAGGTCTACATCTTCCCTTGAAGGATAAAATAATTACTAGACTACGCTATATCTCCATTTTAATTTTTTTTTTAATCTTTTGATGACTATTATCAGTTACTTACTAGTTATTGATTTAATAATAACAATAATAATAAACATAATAATAATATTAATACTGATAATACTAATAACAATACTAATAGCATTACCAGTAGCAGCAGTAATAATAATAATAATAATAATAATAATAATAATAATAATAATAACAATAATAATATAGAGAAACTGATTGAATATTACGTGCTAGTGTAGTAATGAAACGAGATATTTAACTCCAAGAACTGAAATCAGCCATAAAACATCGTCGTGAAGACAAAGATGACATAAATAAAATGTAAGCAAGCCAGCTATCTAGTGGCGAACGAAATAGCTTGTTCTCTTAAGTCTTAACGAAGGAGAGTTTTTTTAAAGCGTAATGGTCAAGGTGGCTGAAATAATTTGTCCAATGAAAGTTGTTTATTAATTTGGAAAAACTGCGCTTTCTCGACTAAATATTAGATGAGAATTTAGGAGATTTCTGATTGTGTTCATTAAGAATATTAAAAGAAAAAAAAAGTAAGAAAACGTATATATATTTTACTGGCTCTTGATGACAGTAGTGACATTACTGATACAGCAAAGCTTGCGATTTTTATTAGCGGGTTGATGAAGAACTTAATGTTAGTGCACGAACCACCACTGATTGTAGTTTTCATGCCATGTACCTCTCCCTCGTCTCTTACTTCTTAGACTGTCTCTCGCGTGTAATCACTGCCGTTCGAGTTTTGGTCACCGCTGACATAGGCCTATAGGAATTACGGTATAAGATAAGGTTGCCTATGTTTCGGAGTGTTGGGAATTGTGCGTGTAAACACGTTAAGATCTTCCAATAAGCAACAATTAGAGAAACCGTAAAATTACAATAATTTGACGCCCTGCACAGGTGACTCGTACATTGCAGTCAAGCAGTGATAAAGACAAAATGTAATGCAAGCTACTAACTACGTTTAAATTGGTTTTGTGCAGCTGTCAGCGGTAGGTGTGGCGCTGAGTACGATATCGTGCCGCACATCATGCGGACAGCCGCCCTAGTAAAGCTACTGACCTCCGAGACAAGCGAACGAAAATTAAGAGACAGGATTGGAAAACAGATATACTGTACCGGTAACTTTACTTTCTTAATGACAGAGTCGAGATGTGTACTGGAACAAAAATTCTAAAATAAACTAGGTATCTTAAATTTGTACAGAGCAACTATATATTTCTTGTACACAATTAAATATTCAGAAACTTTAAATATTTAACATTTAAATATATTTTGTTGTTATTCAACAATACCTTCAAATCTTAAATCTAACAACCAAGTTTGTGTATTTTGTTTGCACCAGTGTGTATTTCTGATTGTGTGTTTCTTTTTAAGCCATTTGTAAGTAAGTAAGAGGAGAAAATTTCGCTCCGGCGCCGAGGATCGAACCCGGGTCCTTGGTTCTTCTTACCAAGCTCTCTAACCACTGAGCCACGCCAAAATTTAGATCCCCGGCGCCGGAACGAATTTTTCTCCTCTAATAACAATTGTTACCATAACAGATAAATTTTGTAGGACTAAAAATTAATATTTAGACTACGTAGTTCCTAATTATGTCAGATGCAGAATACAATACAATGCGTGCAGTTCTGCGTTGTGTAACTTTCTTCATTCTCCTGTAACTTTATCCCTCTTAGTCCCAAATATTTTTGTAAGCACCTTATTCTCCAACACTTTTAACCTCTGCTCCTCTCTCAAATTGAGAGTTCAACTTTCACAACCATATAGAACTACCGGTAATATAAGTGTTTTATAAATTCTAACTTTCAACTTTTTTGGAGCAGACTGGATGATGAAAGCTTCTCAACCGGATAACAACAGGTATTCCCCTTATTTTTTCTGCGTTTAATTTCTTTCCGAGTATCATTTATATTTGTTACTGTTGTTACAAGATATGTGAATTTTTCCACCTTTTCAAAGAATAAATTTCCAATTTTTATAGCTTAATTTCGTAAAATATCTTCTCACGAGTCATAATCATATACTTTGTCCTTTCGGGATTTACTTCCAAACCTATCTCTTTACTTGCTTCAAGTAAAATTCCCGTGTTTTCCCTAATACTCTAGTTTGTGGATTTTTTCCTAACATATTCACGTCATCCGCATCTACAAGCAGCTGATGTAACCCGTTCAATTCCAAACCCTCTCTGTTATCCTGGACTTCTCTAATGGCATATTCTAGAGCAAAGCTACAAAGTAAATGAGAGCCATATGTTTTTTGAAATCTATGAATAACTGATGTACTTTGCCCTTATACTCCCATTTTTTCTCCAATATCTGTCGAATACAAAAATCTGATCAATACGCCTAAAACCACACTGTTGATCCCCAATAATATCATCAACATATGGAGTTAATCTTCTCAAAAGAATATTGGAAAAAATTTTGTACGACGTCTACAAAATTGATATTCCTCGAAAGTTACTACAGTTAATCTTGTTCCCCTTCTTAAAGATAGGTACAATTAAGGACTCCTTCCATTGTTCTGGGGCATGTACGTAGATGTGTGAATTTGTAATTATTTTTATCATGGGTTTTATAAGTTTGTTTTACAGACATACTTACTGAGAACCCGAAGGTCAACTAGTTAATATAAGCTTTAAAATAAGTTTTTGTCATAACATAATCTAGATAGCAGAGCATTGGAAATATAGTGAATTCAGTTATGAATGAGACGGGACAAAAACAAACAGAAAGAGGGCAAGCAGATGTAGTGGAAGGAGAAAGAGAACAATAAAATAGAGAGTTCGTGGAGTGACGTGAAAGGGAGGAGAATGAAAGAGAAAGGAGAAGAAGAAGAAGAAGAAGAAGAAGAAGTGAAATAAGTTATTCCGGAGTTAAATATGGAATAAATGTAAATGGTATAGTATAAATTTTTGTTCATAGCATATTATTAATACATTGTAAATTTCTTGCACTACTGACTTTCAGAAATTAACATAGGCCTATACGTATACTGTTACATTTTTTTGCATGACTAGACATAAAGTAGTCCGAATGGAAATCTATGTTCACAACTGACTTCATCTTCCTTGTTCGCGTTGAGTAATAACATGGTGACTGTGAGTTTAGCCGACTGTACGTACAAGCAGTAGATGTCATTTCATGTCTGTTTTGATGTCTTACTGTCGTAAGCACTCACTCTACCGTCTACCGCTACCTGTTCGGTCACACAAAGACTTGGCGTTGATAACCCTTGGAGCATATTGGTTTCAAACTTTACAAAGACGTTGTCTCATGAGCCCACATCTAATGAAGATCTACATATGATAATTACAAGGGCAAAAATATAAATACAAGTACGAGGCTACAAATTATTAATAATATATGTATATATTAAACACATTATAAATATGATAGAAGTAAATTAGCAACTAAAACATGTTACTAATTTAAATGAAAAGTATAGACATAAACACTATTGAAAAAGTAACCGTAAAAGTATATAAAAGTATAAACATAGGTCTAATTACAATTGAAAGCATACTTATTAATCTTGTGCACGTAATAATAATAATAATAATAATAATAATAATAATAATAATAATAATAATAATAATGATAATGATAATGAGAGGAAGATTTTATTAAAACATCAGCCCTCCAGTGAGGGTGACCACAAGGGTCCTGAATACAGAGAAGTTATGTTTTTTTAAGTCGAATAGTTAAAAAACTAGTAAATTTTGGATTTGGGATTCGCTTGATGCCAAAATGTCATATTGACAAAATTATATATCTTGAAAATATAAATGATATTGGAGTGAAAGTATAATTATATACCGATATAGATGCATGAACATTTAAAATGGAATGCAGAGGCTAGTTATTAATTGTACTGTAAGAATAAACGTAAGCAGAATTGAAAAGTTAATTGGATACTATAAATAACGGAGGTGGTGTCAAAGTGGGAAATAACGAGTTATTGTACTAGACTAGTGGTATATACCAAGTTTCATCACGTATGAAAGGTGCTGTGTTCTACGGCGTCTACAAGAATATTACGAATGTGAACTCTAGAAGATATTTTGTAAGAAAGATGTTATCTCATAACCTTGTGCGTTGTTATTTTGTTATAAGTAATCATTAATAATATACTGATGGAATGAAACATTATTAAATTTATTTAAATTTTTTGTACGAGTATGTACCGTGAAAATTTGTCTAGTAGGTCTAAACACATTTTTTAAAAACATATCTCATTTTCATTATTTTGACAATTATTACCTTTGTTATTTGAAGTACCTAATTATGAACTTATATAGATGTATAAACATTAAAATAATTTTAAAATAATTATAAATTTAAATTGATGTAGGCTATAAACAATTATAATATTAGAACACATAGTTATTAATATAGACCATACATGCCTACATGTAAGCACAAACATAAACAGAAATGAAAGTATAATGTAATATTGTTACAATAAACTTTGTTATTATAAAACACTTGTTATGTTTGATATCAAATCCGAAGAATTTTCATGGCTAAGTAATACAGATGAGAATCTACAAATAGTAGCATACGAAAGAAATTCTGAAAAACGTAAAAACATTTCTGAAAATAAATAACACAACACTTTCATTATAGAACAACATATAGGCCTACATTATCTTACATATTTTTATGCTATCCTAGCATTATAAACAAGTTGTTCGTAATCGGCTTATTATGGCAAGCGTGCCAATAATAGCAATGGCGTAATACCGGAACGCTTGGGTCGGGATGCATGCAACTCGTCTATCTTGCTTACCGCTTCTATGCGCCGTGTAACAAGAAATTAAATGCAGGACACAAAATAGTTCTGTGGTTCAGAGAAACTATATTAACAAATAAAGGAACATATGTAACATAAAATTTGATACCTAACCTGTAATACCTGCAGAGACATCCATTTCTCTTTATTCATTGCCAATGCCAGGCGCAAATAATCGCTACAACATATGAAGATGTTGTCAGCTATGGATGATTTATAATTTATTTCCTACAATTTATAATGTTAAGATGCCATAAAGTGTTGTATCTAACTCGTGGATAATCTTATTATGACACTCGTGAAAATTGTCGCACCAACGATAAACATTCACTCATGCTATAATCATCAAGATTATCCACTTGTTGCATAAATAACTATTATAATCATCTTATGTCTTAGGCCTACGGGATCTTATTCTGTAAAAATCGCATGATTTTAGTTTTATCTGTAGGTATTATTAAGTCACATTTATGGATTTTTTATAAATGTATGAACTGTTCTAATGCGTATTCTGAATCTGATATTAAAGTGTTGATTCGACTAATATTATTTCTTAATTTGGGATATATCGATCTGTGTAGGCCCATATGCGATGTAAATTAATTTATAACTATTTCGTGATATAAAACTCCACTCTGAAAGTATTTCATGAATTGATTAATGTATTCACGGGGGCATCCTGCAGTGTGTGCGTGTGTTCAGTAGAGTTGTGGGTCTAGGCACAATAGCCTCAGGCTGCGGTGCCGAAAGTAGTTAAATGTATTCAAGGTGATATACAAAGAATAATGTAAGAAATTAAAACTGTCAAAGATTGTTGGACTTGATCACGGGCAAAAAGGAGTGTTTTAAAATTAAGATGTTTTGAGAGTTTTATTCCCTTTTTCTTAATGTTATTCTATCCGGAGATAATAATTGTATGAATATAGACGCTGAAGAGTGTTGATGATGGGAACTATCTCATCTTAGAATCTCTATTAATATGTACAGATTTTATAAATTTGGAATACAATTTAATTTATATTTAATTATTTCCATGTAATTAGTTTATTTATTGTCTGACAAAAGTGGAACTGGAACATTATTTCTATTGCGTAAGATTTTAGAGAAGTTTTCTCTGTTAATTTGGCAGAAGACTTTCTCATAATGAATTAAATACTATTAACTTATGAGTTAGTAGTTTAATGTGAATGTTGTATTAGTAAGTTACAGAAGATTCTTCTAGAAACGTTTCAGCATTTGACTTTATTATACTATTTAATATTTTTGTGTAGCCTATATTTTGTAAACCTAAAAGGTGTTTATCGAGCTTATTTCTCTCTAACTTTGTGAATCACTTCTACCGTCACTTTTAAATATCGGCATTACAATTGCGTGATTTCAATGTTGCGGCACATTTCGGAATTATTGTATATAATATGTCGTTAGAAAAGTAAGTTGTTTCTATTTTTTAATCTTCTAAAGAGAATTTATATATTCATGAAATTAGGTTATTTTCTCCCAGAGTTTTTACCGCTTTTTTAATTAGGATTTTTTCTAATTCATTCATTGTTATAATTGAATTGCCATCGTGCTAAATAAGTAGTTGAAAGTTTTTATAAATTCATGTACATACCCATAGATATAGGCTAAAACTCAAGAAATTTGTCTTCCAAATATGTGGTAGGAAATTAGACCTGTTCTTTAATTTCTTGATATAGAATTTTTAATGTTTTAAAATTAGGCCTATCTGGTTGTGGTTTATGTAACATGTGTTCCAGTTACCTATTACAAATTTTCCTCATTACATGCTTTGCTTTTTCCTAGGTTCTCTTCCAACGTTAGTTGAGAAGCGTTGCTGTATATTGTCTTCAATATCTTTTTGTAAATTATCTTTTTTTTAAGCAATATGCTTATTGTTTTCTATAGGCCTAGCTAGATGTTGTAATGTCTTTATTCCGTATTATTTTAAGACTATCTTCTTCCTCGTCTTCTGTTTTCTTTTCCTTAAACTTTCTTCAGCAACTGTTATTGACATCATGTTTGTTCGTTTTCAATACAAACCTATAAAGGTTTCCTCAACATATTTGTAAGTGAAAATTCAACCTTATTTTATACAGCCATCTTATGTTTTCATTCCTAAGTACTCTCATTTTGTGATCTTCCTGAATCTTAGTATTGTTATTAAAATTATTTGTTACAATTGTTATACAGTTTCTGATAGTTTTTCTTACCCTTCTATTTTGATGGAATGACAATTTTGCATATAAATTAATAATAAATGATATGAATTTACTTCAGTCCCTCCATAAATGTATTTTTCATCAATTTTCCAATTTTTTTTATTTGCTATGATATCGTTAATTATTTATTTTGTGCCGCTTGACCTCCATGTAAATTTATGGATGATGATGATGATGATGATGATGATTATTATTATTATTATTATTATTATTATTATTATTATTATTATAATCTAGTACTACTACTAGTGTTACTAGTCATCATCATCATCATCATCATCATCATCATCATCATCATCATCAAAGATGCCTTCCTTCTATTAAAAAAATCAAACTTGCCGTAGTAGAGTTAAATGTAAATATTAACTCAAGTAAGGAATGGAGCCACCTTAATTACGAATAATGAAATGTTCACAAACAATTGACTCGCACTGTCCCGCACAGAGAGTAATAACTTAACCAAAGCGCTGCCTTTTTTTGCGCCCCACCTCTGGAAGACATGTTTCCACATAATCAGCGCGTATCGAGTGTGCCCAGGCGAGGCCCACCGCGGATGATGATGGTCCCGGGGGCTATGCACGCAGCTGGCAGGGATTGAGTTGGTTGTTGCGTCGTTACCCCCGACCAATCAGCTCACACGATTCCTGTGCTCTTGGATTGGACTCCGGGTTTTCGGTATAATCAGCTCGTTAATGCTTCATAGGTATAGGTTATGTTTCGGGAAGGCGCCTTCATGCAAGACTGGTCTCAGGTTCCTTTCCGGAATAAACAGGTAGAGTATCGATTTTCTGACATTCCTCTGTATTACACACTAAGTTAATAAATGCATAATCGCTTATATTCTTCAAGGTTTCAATTAAAATATATCCTATTCTTATTTTAATTGCTGATATAATTTTTATAGACGTAAAATATTTTAATTTGTTTTGTCATTGTTATCGATTAAAAATTTAGAAAACTCAGTTTAGTTATTATGAATGCATTCACTCTATAATTTTAGCATAAGTTGTATATTTTATAACTAGCCATACCCATGCGTTTCGCAGCACTTCTTAGAATTAAATATTGACTTAAATCTAAATACAGTTTTGTAATTACTTAATTAATAATAGCTTTTTTATGTTGTAAGTCGTTTGCTCCTGAATCATTTTGGAAGTTGTATTTAAAACTATGAATTTAACTGTTATTATCATGTAATACTTTCCGCAGTTGTTCACTAAACTCTATTTTTAAGATTGATACTATTCCGGTCGGGGCACGTTACCTGGTTGAGGTTTTTCCGGGGTTTCCCCTCAACTCAATATGAGCAAATGCTGAGTAACTGTCGATGCTGGATCTCGGACTCAATTCACCGGCATTATCACCTTCATCTCATTCAGGCGCTAAATAACCTAAAATGTTGATACGGCGTCGTGAAATAACCCACTAAAAAGTAAAAAAAAAATGACAAGCTTATATTAGACTTAATATACAATTGGTCAGCGTCTGAAATGAAATATTCTTGTAAGAACCGAAGGCTCTTACTCTCAGCTGGAAGAAGATTTCCAATTAAATGATAAGCCTATGCTTGAACTTTAAATTATGGCGTAGAAATGACTTCATGTATTTCTTTTGCATCAAACGATGCTACTTGAAAATAAGATGTTGTATTATATTATATTATGTTATATTATATTATGTTATATTATATTATATTATATTATATTATTTTATTTTAAAAAGTGTGTTGATAACGGATGTACTCCGGTAAATAAGTTTTTTAATTTGTTGTGGGGGCTCTTGTATCTCAGGAGGAACAACTTTTACAACAGCGCAATATAATCTGCTTGACTCATTATCCCATTTTTTGCATTGTATTTATTCATTTTATCTATTTTAACACAATTCAAATGAGCATAGTTAAAATTTGTATTATAAAATAATGGAATGCTAAGCTAACGTACTACTGTATTACTGCATACTAAATCAATACACTCTCGTTGTTCGTTAATTTTCTGACAATGAGATGAAAATGAGTGTGTACTGTCTTCGCGCTACGAGTTGGCGCGGGGAGTAGATAGGCGGGACGGGGGAACTTTACGCTACACTCTGACCTGAAAACTTCGTCCACTTACTTGGCTACACGGGAACGGAGTCAGACATAAAAGATTCCGCATCTTCGGTGCTGTCGCTATGACTATCATTATCACATTTTTCAAAATTGCTGGAGTATGATCTGTCCATGATAATCATCTGTTTATGTTCCAGCCGTGTATATTAATTCGAATCTCTCAACAAAGCCATTAGCCCCACCGCCCCCATCCTGATGAACAACAATGAGTGTTCTGGACACATTTACGGTAGTCAAAACTCCCGTAACATTTTTATCGTGCCAGAACTTAGGAAACGTTAAATTGGTAGGCCTATCTATCCGCATTTCATCCAGATACAAAATCGGTTTTTCCACTTTCCTAAGCTTTCTTATTTGCTGTAGATATCTTCACGTATTCCAATTTACAGTGTTTTCCTCAATTTTTATTTGCTGCACACTTCTTCCACCTGAAATCCTTTTTCTTCAGTATTCGTCTTAATGTTGTCTTTCATTTCAAATCAATTCTCTCTTGTAGCAGGGGTAAAAGCTTGTTACTACTTTTTTTTTAGTTGGTTATTTAACGACACTGTAATAACTATGTATTAGCTTCTTCAGTCTCGATTGAATTGATGATGGCGAGATGGTATTTGGCAAAATGAAACCAAGGATTTGCCATAGATTACCTGACATTCGCCTTCCGCTTGGGAAAACCTCGGAAAAAACCCAACCAGGTAGTCAGCGCAAACGGGAATCGAACTCACTCCCGAGCACAACTGCAGATCAGCAGGCAAACGCGCCACCTCCTGAGCTACGCCGGTGGCCCTCTTTCTTTTTCAAATAAAAATTCTCAATTATATCTTTTTTGTCAATCTCCCGTCGAAGTCATCTACATTTGCGTTTCGGTAGTCTGGACGTTTACATTTTTTTTTCTCCCTCAGGTGTCGACAACGCACTTTCTTCTGTGCAGTCTTTTATTTCATTCCTTATACGCTGTATTGTTATTGTGGATAGATTAGAGTACTTTTCTACCTTTGCTATAGGTTTCGTAAGAGGAATGCAAAGGTACTGTTGTTCTTTTTCTTCATCACAGAATTATTTTGCACTTCTAATAATATTCCTTTCTTCGCTATAGATTGTCAATCCTTGTTTCCTCTTTGTCGACATATTTACAATAAACAAAAAACTGCTATAAACCTAAATAACAGTATACAATAACATAAATTCTATTAACCGTATTATTAACACTATTAACACGAAAAACAAAGGATAACTAAAGCAATACAAGATTTGTGGTATACTGAAAACAATTGTCTTGTTGAAACTAATAAAACACTACAGTAAAAACCCCACTATTATTTTTACAAAGTCGCAAAGACTCATAGACACGTGCAGTAGATGTCTGTGAAACAGGAATATTGCAGTGAACAGCGCGGTGCGCATGCGCGACTGTTTCCCCTCCGCCCCGTCTAAGTACTTCAGCCGCCTTCTCCTGGCGTGACAACAGTACATAAATATTATTTTAAGAAATTCAGAAAACGAATATACAGAATAGCCTATGAAGTTTTCTGTAAGTACATAAGAATCTATTTTAATCTTACCTGTCTTCGATTCACTCAGAAGTTACTGTAATAACATTATATCATTATGTCCATCTAGAGAAACTACACTTTCCAATGGTGAAATAATAATTATACAAATCGGTTAAGTAGCTTCTGTGATTACTTCATGCAAACACAGAAACATTCTCTGTATGTTAATATTGAGAAACATATTTTATATATAAGTACAAATGATGCTACTCCATCATGGTATCGACAGTTTTGAACTATTACATTTGTTTGAAACGTTTGAATGTACGCTATTGAATACTGGCATGGCGTTTAAAATGTGCATGTGTTTCACTTCCCAGATCGCATACTTAACTGTGTGTGGTGTAACCTAGAACTGTAGACGTCAGTGGGAAACAATACAACTTAGCATAACGCTACAGGTAGTGTCACTTCATAAGAGAGAGATGATTTTCAATTGCTCTCCCAAAAATTGAACCTGGAACCGCATCTTTAGGGTCTATGACGTCTTTGTACTTGCAGATCTTTCCTTTCTGAGTTGTTACTTGAATCACTTATGCACTGAGTCGGAGCTCTCTCCAGCGCTGTAGCAGCCATGGAGTACGGCAGATGGTGAATGTTGATGGTTCCTCGGCCCAACAGGGAGGAGAATCTTTATTACAGAAGAGAGATGTAGCCTAGTACAGAGGCGCGCATGGAAATTGAAGCCTCATCGTTGGCTGCAACTTAGTCATGCTTGTCAAAGTGGGATGGTGGACTTGTCCCATTTAGACTATGATTTAATTAGCAAATATCTCACAATTGGACCGGTTTACGCTTCACTGATTACTACAGTACTCTATTGCGTTGCACCTACTCTTTTCTAATATAGGTCACTACGGTTATGGACCTAGTTTTAAAGCTGGTGTTTGTTAGGAGTAGTTAAATCTCTTTATAAGTCTATGGAAATACTTGCTATGTCTAAACAGTCTGTGTTCTTTCTCTTCTCTATGCATTGCATCCGCAACGGTAATACATTCAAATTTAATAAAAAGGAGGACAAATATTACATGAAAGTATTTCGAAAAGCATTCAAACTTTAAATTAAAAGATAAACGACTATTCTGAAATCAAATTAATTTCGTTATATTAGGTCTATATAATTATATGTTATTGATTATTCTTCTTGTTAGAATTCTTTATTCTGTATATTTAAATTTAAATAAATAAATTTAAATAAATAAAAATTTGCGTTAAAAATAGACTTAGGCTAAATTAAACGTGAAATTGATTGAACTATAAAATAATATTGTAAAAAAATATACTGGTGTTATAAAAATGTCATCAACGAAAACAACAATTTTAGCTTTAATGATATTTGATAGCCGTCCCAACCAGGGTTTAATAATCGGCCTCCTAATCAATTCTAAATGAATATTTATATTTAATTCAATTTTTTCTTTAATAGAAACCCTAGTTAGATTGGCTATCATTGAACAATTTATTGGATATGTAACAAACAATTTAGGCTACAAGACAAATTACATTTTATAAAGAATATAAATGATGATTAATTATGCTAATCGATGACTTCAGTGCAGTAGAGGATATCATGTCTAGGGTGTTGTCAGGAACTTTTAATTTTCGGAAGACTTCTAAGACTCTCGTGGGATTGTACCTCTAGCCCCAATCATAATTCCTATAACATCCCATGTCTTGATTTTATATTTGGTCCCCAAATCACTGCAGCATGGCAGATAAATAGCCCGTTTTTCTTTGCAGACTTCTCTAGGTTGTTCCTCGCTGTTCTCAAAACGGACTGTGGGATCGAGAATGAGTCCACAATTTTTTTCCTGTCTATAATAATGATATCTGCTCTTCGAGTTGAACCGTCAGCAGAAAGAAACCCAATTTCTTCGTACACCTCATACTTATCAGTACGGCGAAGTTCATTGGCAATCATGGAGCGAATTTTATTATGACGGTCAATTCTCAGTAATTCTCCCTTCCGGCAAAAACCCAGTATATGGGCTAAGGTTTCTTGCTCATCGCATCTTCTGCAATGGGCAGTACCAAGGCTTTTGCCTGAGAGAGTTCTTACTGGAATAACGTTGCAGCTCATTTTGATCGCTTCAGTCCAGGGCAAAAATTGAATTTGATAGTAAACATTTATAAAAATGAACAATTTTTTAAAATTATTTTGTTTGTATCTATCTTACATTTCGCCTAGAGATGTTAAAAATTAAATTTACAAATTTAATAAATTAATTGATACAATTAAACATATACTATTAAAGAAAACTAGAATTGAAAAAGTTTTAAAATTTTACAAAACAGTGGCAATATCGATTATGTTATAAAAAGCCAAAACATGCATCAGCACAAAAAGAAAGCAACAGAAATGATTAGGAGCTGCTGGGATACGACTATGTAGAGTTTTAAAACTACCGTGTTGACCGGATATAGCATACATTGGACTGCGTTCGAAATGAAGATATTCGCCAGGGATTGCAAATGGAATGTAGCCTATAACTGCAATAATTCAGAAACGCCGACAAAACACATCTAACAAAAATGTAACATGAGTTATATGTATTAAGGTGACACGCTACTGAGTTTTCGTCAATTTTGGTCAATGTTAAAAGTTAATTTTTTTTACTGATGAACTGTATTGACTAGGAACAAACCCATGCACCATTTCATTGTAGGTAGTTTTAGCATCATTCTAAAAGTTTAAGAAACAAGTTATCTTTATATGAGACCCAGATATTTGTTTACTAAAATTATAAACACTTTTTTATATTTTATTTTTTTCCGAGTACATTTTTCAACATAAAATTTTGAAAATAATTGTGCACATGTAACTCATCAACATCTATTCGATTTTAAAATTTCAAAATCTTACAATCAAAATTGTGGAGATTAGAAATCTCAGTAGCGTGTCCCCTTAATATTCACATTTTATAATCATAAATTTCATTTCACTTTTCGACAAATCAACAAATTAGACAAATTATTCAAAATTGAACCCTTTCCACTATAAGTTTTTCATTACATAAAACTCAAGATTAATCATTCAACCACTGTTATGCATATTAGTGTGTACATCTTAATGGACTTATGTTCAGATTTCGTCAAACGTTTGAATATCTGATGATGCCGTACAGGCGGAAATGTTCATGAATATCTTTTTCAAGATATATTAGCAAATAATAAATTTGCAAGTTGATAAATCATATGATTGAGTATTTGAATAAATTTATTATCTTGAATAGATTTATCTGAAAATCAAAAATGAATTGTAAAAATTTAGGCTACGAAGGTTAAAACTTATGTAGGCCTACTGCACACATTTTAAAGAATTTCTTTCCAGCGAAACATGATTAAATGCCTAATGATAATCTCTAAGGTGTAGTCCTACATAGGCCTATTCTGGATATGCTACCGCGCTCTTGACTCTCTTTTGCACGAATGCGAGCTTTGTACTCGTAATTGGCGTATGCAGTTTTTGAAACCTGAAAGCTTATTCAAACTAAGAGGGCTGTGAAAACAAGGCAGAACTTGTGACATTTTTATTGTTCTTACAATTTATGTGTGATTATGATTCATCTCGTTCGTAATTAACGCTGCCCGGTTGGTGTGCTGCAGGATTTACCGCCCTGCATAATGTGATTGCCTTATTCATACCAAATTAATTCGTTCTCACTAGGGAAATGGAGAGCATCATTCTTCACATCGCTGCTGTGGTTTAGGGTAGCATTTAGTAGACGTATTTTATTCTGGACTATTGAAACGTAGATTAAGTTCAGGACCACACAGATTATAAGATTATTGTAAAGATTTGCTTTCGCCTACTATTTCACTGTACTTGTAGGCCTAATTGTTTACTCAGAAGCATACGAAAACATTTAATTATTTCTCACGTGTAATGAAATAGGCCTACTACATTGCAATAGGCTACATTGTTTTTTCTTCCGATGTGTTTTTCCTCACAGGGAAGGAATTTTCTCACGAAATTTCAGTCAATGTATGTGACCGGTGTTCACCCAGCATCGTGATGAATTTGAGGAGCTACGACAGGTAGTGAAATCCGGTTTAGAAAGCTAACTCTAAAGGCTGAGGATCATCGTGCTGACCACACGTTACTCCCATTCTGCTTGGATGATAGTCACCTCTGCTGAGACATGTGGACGTGAGACTAGCATTCGGCTGGTCGGTCTTGGCCCTTCATGGGCTGTCGGGTCACAAATAGGCCTACTTCATTCTCGCAGCAGAGTACTTCAGGCATACTACACACTTTACGTTTGATAGGTAGTCACCGTCGACAAAATCGTTTTCAATCACCAGAATCAGCATCACCGCAAATTTTGTATCCCCATCCTCATCATCGTCATTATATTCATCATCACTACCATTATCACCATATCATTACTACCATCATTACAATTATCATCACTATGGCCATTATTACCACTACTAATACCACCATCATCCGCTTTACCACTACCCATTATCATCATAATCACCAATATCACTACTATCGTACTAGTCTACTATTGCCACAACAATGCCCACCACTGTGGAGTAACGGTTAGCACGCCTGACTGTGAAACTGGCGGGCTCAGGTTCAGATCCTGGTTGGGACAAGTAACCTGGTAGGGGTTTTTTCTGGCGTTTTCCATCAACTCATTAAGAGCAAATGCTGGGTAACTTTCAGCGCTGGATCCAGGACCCATCTCGCTAGCATTATCACCTTCATTTCACTCAGACACTAGATAACCACAGCAGTTCATAAAGCGCCGTAAAAAATAAAATAAAAACTGCAATAATCATCATTATCATTACCATCACCTTTACCACTTCCAGTCACAATCATCACCACCCTCATAATCACTACCAAAACCACCACCCTCATAATCACTACCAAAACCACCATCACTCATAATCACTACCAAAACCACCACCCTCATAATCACTACCAAAACCACCACCCTCATAATCACTACCAAAACCACCATCACTCATAATCAGTACCAAAAATATCACTCTCATAATAGTATCAAAACCTTATCACCTTTGTAGGCTAATATTAAAAAAACCATTATCACTCACGTAATGCTACCAAAACCATTATCAACTTCATAATACTAGGCCTACCAAAACCATTATCACCCTCATAATACTACCAAAACCATTATTATCTTCTTAGTGCTACCAAAACCATTACCACTCTCATAATACTACTACAGTAAAATCATTATCACCCTCATAATAATACCAAAACCATTACCATCCTCATAATACTACCAAAATTATCACTCTCATACTACCATATTCATGATCACCCTCATATTACTACCATAATCATTATCATCCTCATAATACTGCCATAATCATTATCACCATCATAATACTACCATAATCATTATCATCACTATCAACAGCATAATATCATCACTGCCATCACTCTCTTCACCTTCATCACTACCACCACCACCGCCATCATTGTCATCACTTTTATCACTATCGTCATTATCACTATGATCATCGTCACTACCACACCTCCACCACCAACACTACCACTATCATCGTTATAGGAACCACCTCCACTACCATTATCACCATCATTATCCTCATTATCGCCGCCATCATAATCCTCAACTACAGCAACAGCAATATATTCTATTACAACCTCCACTTCCTCCACACTCTCCATCACTACCAACCAGTGGCGGCTGATTGACTGAGGCAAGTGAGGCCGGGCCTCAGTCACTTGGCTTAACTGAAATCAAATTTTATGTAATGTATTAGTTATTTCAATGAAGCATATATCGCTGTAGAAGCATTTGAAAACTTTGTGATGTATATAGACCTGTTTTGCAGTAAAATTTGTTCATGAGGCCAGGATCGCTCGTGCCGGGTCTGGTTTTGCATTTTCGTGTGTCTTCGCGGGCTTTTGAGGTTACGCTTAAAACGTTGTAGCTGAGGCACAATTCGTCTGGCCTAGTCAGGTTTCACTCCTCCCAACTATGGGCCGGCCTCAAGGGTAGAGTGGGGTGGGAATAGGGTGACTTGCCTTCCTAAATACGCCATAACAAACATTCCAGCTCTTTGGCAGGCAGAGACCCACACTATTCTCTCCTCTTATGTCTTAGTTTATGACTTAAGTGAGGGTGTTGTACTATTATACTTCGTGTAGTGGATCTGGACCAATGTTGTTATGTATTTCGGGAAAATATAAACAGAAACAAATGCCAGAAATAATGCTGGTGTAGTTAATTCATTGTTAGAGTGTCCTTTTTCGAGAAGAAATAATATTGAAAGAAAGGAAGTTTTAAATAAAGAGAGAGCCGATCGAGATACCTACGACATCGCTGACAATTTTTCTGCCAGATAATCTTAAAACGCGAGTTCCTATTGCATCCTGGTATGGGCAACATAAATGGTTAAGTGGTAATGTGGTGCAAAATAAACTTCTCTGTTGGCCTTGTTTGTTGCTGTCAAAGGGAAAAAATAAAAAGAAAAGAAAGAAAGGGAAATTTCAACACATAATATGGGTTGCTTCATCACACTGAAACTATCACTGAAACTCGCAGCATAACAGCTTATTTGGTGAGTGAAATTATTATTTTTCATTACTAGTAATAATAATAATAATAATAATAATAATAATAATAATAATAATAATAATAATAATAATAATAATAATAATGATAATAATAATAATGATAATACAGTAATAATTATATTAATAATATAATAACAATAATAATTAATATCATAAATACGCGTAAATATTTTCTATCGGAGGCACTTAAACTAGTTGCATCTGGCCTCTCCGAGGATTTCGATTACCGGCCGCTACTGCTACCAACACTCTCATAATTAACTTATGACGTATGAATTATGGTCGGTGTCATATTCAAATAAAATATTAAAATATTAGTAAAGAAGTATTGCCTAGATATGATGTAGCCTATACAACATGAGGAAGAAAATAACATCAGACAATGACGATCTCATTCGATCATCTAGACATGTGAGAAGTCTTAACGAAGGTCTAGATGTAGAAAATATTGAAGGAAGAGTTATTTTGCAAAATTTAACACGTTAGCCTAGAATTTTGAACATGACTGTAGTGGATATAACACAGTTTCAAAGATCACGCCTGTAGTATAAATAGCATTTAGTCATTACGGTACAGGCTTATTCATCTTTCTCCCTTTTGAATACAAACCACCTCATTACTTAATAAGATTTCGTATTAGTTTACAGGTTATTATAATTGGAATTTTCGGACAGAATTTGTTTCCCTTTAATATTTTATTCCCTACTTTAATGTACCCTTAAAATGACGTAATTATTGTAGAACCTTTTTTCTAGGTATTG
Organism: Periplaneta americana; assembly: GCF_040183065.1. Classification (NCBI taxonomy): domain Eukaryota; kingdom Metazoa; phylum Arthropoda; class Insecta; order Blattodea; family Blattidae; genus Periplaneta; species Periplaneta americana. Next base: position 168,005,303 of record NC_091117.1, read on the forward strand.
ACCTATTATTCGATTAAGTTTTAAGTTGCAATTAAGGGGTATAAATTTAATAGTCCCAATATGAATTATGTTCATAGAGTCAAAGAGTATTATAAGTCCACCGTTATCTGAGTGCTCGTGGCAAGCAATCGTAAGCAGGTGCAGTTTTCATAAACAGATTACTCCTTGGAATATTAACCTAATTCCTAAGAAAAGTCTGCCAGTGAGTGACATGTTGAGATGTTTGTACTGTGTAACTTACTGTATCTAATAATCTTACCCCACGTCTTTTCCTTCAGCAATATTCACACAGAGAATGTAAAACACAGTACCAGCGCCTTTGAGGTCAGAGGCACTCAGCTAATGGTCGACTTATACAGGTTGTCAGGGGTTTAAGTATCATTATTTCAACTGATGATTATTCATGTCATAAGGAAGAAAAAATGTCCTTACAATTTTTTTCTAATTGCAATATTTAACTAATTATTAAAGTTTACAATATTAGACGTTTTGCAACGTTGCTGGGTGGGGAGGAGGGGGTTTAGAAGTATACAGTACAGCTCAAGCGGGGAATAAGGGGTTTAGAAGTACACAGTACTGCTCAAGCGCGTACAGACCCGGTGCAGAACAGGTGCTCTGTTCTAATGCAGGAGCGGACCATGACAATACTGTTGTTTACATAAAACGAGCAGCAAATACAAACTTTCAATCTCATTAATGGGACATTATGGTAAATTTGCATGCTATGTAACAATATTGCTTCATTTTTAATTGTGCTCTACGTCTAAAAAGTAAACAATAATGGTTTTCTGCAAAAAATCACACGAACTTTTTTTTTCTAATGCAACATTTTAATCTCTTCCGCTTCTGTAAAGCAGCATCATTTTTAAACAAATTTCTAGTTGTGTGATTTTCGAAACGGGGTAAGAGACTTCTAGTTTCTAATAATCATTGAGAAACTGCTACAAAATTTCTCCGAATAGGTAACCTTTTGTGAGGAAAATGTTGACGGTACTTACTTCTTGCCTCACTTGAATTATGACGATTTTCTCCATAAATTAATAACATATGATACTCCTAAACTGTGAACGACATTGTAAGTTGTTAATCGAATACCTGGTACCGAACTGTCATCCGCTCGGCAGTAGAGCTATGGATAGGGAGCTTGAACTCAGCTGACTCGTACTTAGGTCTGTGCAGAGTACTGCCTGCTGAACACGTTGCTACGTCTCTCACGCCAGAATATTAACAAATTTAAGCATGTATTTTTATTTAATTTCACGAAAACGTAATAGAACACACAAATATTTATTTAAACTAATATTAACCCTTTGCTAGATACAGTAGATACTGATGTAATTGTTTTCGTAATTTTACTAACGATATAAGCAGTATACTTACTTACAAATGGCTTTTAAGGAACCCGAAGGTTCATTGCCGCCCTTACATAAGCCCGCCATCGGTCCCTATCCTGTGCAAGATTAATCCAGTCTCTATCATCATATCCCACCTCCCTCAATTGTAGGGAGTAGCAGTATAACGCGAATAAAATAAGAAAATAATTTTTTTCTGGGAAAACTATCAAGTTTTGACCCTGTGTTGTATGAACATTTTTTGATCCTGTAGACCGTCCCCGACGACTGTGAAAATGGCGGCACTTATACCCCTTACACCCTGTAGAATGCTTGAGCTTGTTCATTAACCAGCAGAGAGAGCGAATATGCCACAGGGAGAGTTTGGAAATGAATGGGTTAAATTAGCTGCTTGTTTATGCGAATCACATGAATATGTTAGGAGAACATCCACAAACTATTAGGGAAAACACGGGAATTTTACGTGAAGCAAGTAAAGAGATAGATTTGGAAGTAAATCCCAAAAAGACAAAGTGATGTGATGTTTATTGACTTTACTGGCTTTGAGCCAGAGGCCGTTTTAGGGTCTTATACGCGCAGGATGCCCTCTCCAGCCATTGTACATAAATAACAATAAATATATATTTACATACTTATACACTATTTCTGGCTTAAGTGCCAGTAGGTGTGTGAGTGCGGTGATTGGCTTTTTATTTATTTTATTTTATTTTATTTTTTAATTTTTTTTTTGTTTTAATTATTTTGGTGTAGGCCTAATTTGTTAATTTGGAATGCTTAAGGAATGGTGAACGGGACAAGAGTTCGGGGTAAAAGATATCAGTTGATAGACAGCATTAAAGTATTATATGGGGAGATAAAGAGGAAAGCAAGAAAGGGAAATGCTGGGTTTGCAGTTAAAGACCTGCTCTTGGGCAGAACACTGTGCATACATACATACATTTTTGAGTTTCCCCTTCCAGTGGCAGAAGCGTCTGAATCGTTATGGAGACTTTCATGGTGTGGTGTTATTTTATTCATCTGCCTCTCTGTTGCTGTCGTGTGTCCTCTCAGACAGTATTCAAATTTCCAACACGTGTTTGTGGTTTTGTTTGTGTGTTTTAGTTTGGTGGTGGGGGCTGGTGGTAGTTGTAGAGGAGTTTCTCCAGTGTTGTTCTGTTGTTTGTGTTCGGGGGATTTGCGAAGATGTGTTGTGTATATACGCGATTTACTGCCGAATGTGTGTATTTCCTGTTTATGTTGTTTAGGTGTGTGAAGAGTGGCTTTGTTTTTGTCGTAGTGTAAACTGTGTTATTTCTGGTGCGTCTGTGCAGGTGGAAGATTTGGCGGAGAATTCTTCTTTCGCGTGCTTCAAATTTCAATTGGGTCGTTGGAGGGGCTTGTGCGAGGAAAATGGAGGGATATATGCATAGGGATCTAACCAATGCTTTGTATAGGTGGAGGAGTGTTTCGGTTATACAACCGGGTCGATTGATGCCACTTAGGTAGCTTATTGCTCTGGTGGCTGCGTTATATTTCCTCCAGGTTTCTTTAGCTACTTCGGTCCAGGAGAGTTTGGAGGTGAGGGGTATTCCTAGATATGTGAGATTCCGCTGGAGTGGAAGTTGAGTGTTGGCTATTGTGATTGGGTTGTTCTGGAGGACCCGAGTCCGGAGTTTTGGGCGGAAGACGCATATCTGTGTTTTGTCTGTGTTGACTGTGATCCGCCACGTGTTGGTCCAATTTAGATACTGCCTGAGTGTTGCGTTTAGTAACTTCCTAGCGGAGGGGAGTCGGGGGTGTGTTGCCCAATATGCGACGTCGTCTGCATATTGTGCCAGTCCTACTAGCGGGTTATTAGGTAGGGGAATATCTGCCACATAGATGTTATACAGAGTGGGAGATATGACACTGCCTTGGGGGACCCCAGCTTCTATTCGGAAGGTCCGAGAAAGTTCGTTCCTTCCGAGTCTCACCTGTCCTGTTCGGTTCGATATGAAGTATATTATTATGTCTGTAACCAGAACATAATACGAAATGGAAATACAAAAACTGGAAATATGTTAAAAACATAAAATTACTTAGTCACACGTTAAAAAGTGTTAAAATTAAAAAAAACGGAACAAACCAACACAAACACCACGTGATAATAAATACATAACATTAACATATCACATACCAATACTCACAAAATTGCAACTTCATTCAGAAAACTAAAATAGAAGATAGCTTACAAAACAAATAACACAACACAGAAATATCTAAATAATCACATTAAACATTCAAATAAATATAATTCAACTGGAGTTTACAAACTAAAATGCAATAGTTGCCCACATTTTTACATAGGACAGACAGGAAGATCCTTTCACACAAGATATAATGAACATATTAAAGCTATAACCAAACACTAAATCACATCAAATTATGCAGACCACATTATCAACAATAATCATGACTACAATAACATAGAAACAGATATGGAAATTTTACACATCACACCAAAAAGTTCACAGTTAAAAATCTTAGAACAATACGAAATATATAAACATACAATAACATAACCACAAACATATACTTAACACACAATTACAGTTCAATACCCACACATTATTCGACGTCATAATACGTCATAACACACAAACAACCAGCCCCCACCATAAGAGCAACATACTCCCATCCCTACAATCGACAAATGCACATCGCAGAATTCAAGATCACCAGTAGTTCAGGAGACACTGATGAAGACGTGACATCACGTCGAAACGGGCCGTCTGTCGAAGGTATATACCTTTTTTTTTTTTTTTACGTGTGACTAAGTAATTGTATGTTTTTAACAAAGTGTTAACGTCCTCTGAAAAGGTGGAAAAACGCAAACATCTTGGAGCAACAGTAACAAATATAAATGATACTCGGGAGGAAATTGAACGCAAAAGTCCACACCTGTGGAGTTATAGTTAGCGCGTCTAGCCACGAAACCAGGTGGCCCGGGTTCGATTCCCGATCGGGGCAAGTTACCTGGTTGAGGTTTTTTCCGGGGTTTTCCCTCAACGCAATATGAGCAAATGCTGGGTAACTTTCGGTGTTGGACCCCGGACTCATTTCACCGGCATTATCACCTTCATCTCATTCAGACGCTAAATAACCCAAGATATTGATAAAGCGTCGTAAAATAACGTACTAAAATAAAAATTGAACGCAAAATAAATATGGGAAATGCCTGTTATTATTCAGTTGAGAAGCTTTTGTCATCCAGTCATCGAATTCTAAACTTTCATTGTATAGCAGTCTAATGAAGTTTTTCACATAAAATATTAATTGTATATTTATGCTCGACCATGCCGAAATGTAGTAATTATACACCTGGTAGCAGTCCTTTAATGCATGTCATTAAAGTACACCTACTCATTAAAGTACATGTGTTCAGCCAATGACAAGTCAGCTTTGTACCGTTATAAAACCTCAGCCAATGATAAGTCAGCTTTGTACCGTTATAAAACCGCAAGTATCGATTATTCTCGGATATGCAATCGAAAGAGAATTAGCGAAAAGTCACGGAGGCTGGCAATCCAATACTGTCGCAGAAGGTTATGTTCTGTTACTATAATAATTAGCGTTAATTGTAAATAATATTCAAATAAATTCAATTTGTCATCTCGTTTTTCAATGTCTAATTTAATTTCAGTGTTATACCAAAGTTAATATTTAGTTTACCCTGTAGGTTCTTATAGGCTATCAAGGTCAATGTGGACATCTGTTCCTCGGAAAAAATCAATACTTTTCGCGTCTGCGCACATCTCACAATTTACGAGGTATTGCTCAAGGTCAGTTAGATAGAAATAAAATGAGTAATTTCAAGTTAGAAATATGGTCGAGCATAAAAAGTCGTATGAAACTCGCCTATAATGGTAATTAAGAAGCTCGTATGAAAATTATGAAACTCGCTTGCGCTCGTTTCATAAACATCCATACTCGCTTCTTAATTACTATCATTATAGGCTTGTTGCATAATGTACTATTATATATTCAATTTCTTTCTTTTTTTACTGTTTATTGAATAGGTATGTTGCTATAAAGAAAAACAAAACCTCTCAACTTCCAATAATAATTGTTTAACTCTGAAAGCATTAATGTTACATAATGTAATAGCACAAATACGGCCATTTAAAACTGTTAGGTCATTTCTGATGACCTATGTAGAAGATGAACTGTATAAGTACGCTCCGTTTGACTTCTCCGCTTAGTCCCTACTGCGTTAGTGGAAGAAGTTTTGTTGCAAACAAGGTGAATTCCTTTGACTCTTCCTGTCACATAATTTGAATGGCTCATCACACGTGTGTAGGCCTATGTGTACGGGCACGCGGGAGGCGCGGATTGTCGTTGGGAGGTCCACACAAAGCTTTACAAAATACTGTGTAGCCACAAACCAAAACAACTTTTGCGGTAACGGACTTGTTACAAAGCGAAACTGACAAGGGCGGAATTCGTTTGAAGTATTGTGCAGCTAAGGGATGTTTCTGCCCAGGTGGTAGGTGCGACATTACACCACCTTCAAGTCGAACGCAAACCCCAATCCACGCCATCTCCCTCTCTGCCTCTTTTAGAGGGATGAAACTGCAGTAAATCGTCGACTCGCGTCACTAGACGCTTCTGAATAAAAACTTGCGGCCAGCTTCACTTGCGTTTCTTTGTAAGTGTTCACAATGCATAGAGGTGGATTTGCGACCACAGCTCGTGTCGGAACGACTTCAGCCAAGAGCTCTTCTGCCAGTCCTAAGGAAGAAGGGCCTTCGTTACCATCGCCCTCACAAAAATAATACAATCACTTTCACAAGTAATACCAATACTATCGTCGCCATTAGCAACATTATTATCATCATTATTACCAAAATTATTATCATCATTGTTATCAAAACGAAAAAAAATATATATATATCAGGTATTCCATTCTCAAAATCACTACCATTTGTAGTATTTGTCAGTATCGAAATTCGAAACGAAGTTGGCAAAATAAAATTCAACCTGCAAGCTAGAAAATCACCACAATCCACTAGCATATGTAGTAATGGAGGAAAAATGGTTAGATTTCATCCTTAGGGTATGAAGTAAGCTGACCCGGACTAAACAATGCGGCGAATGGTTCCTACCTTCGGAGGAATCAAGATTCATTGAATGTAGAGGATACAGTTCGATTTATTAATCCTCTACTTCTTTTGACGTGTGAACTACTTCACTGGTACTTGATATTCCTAAGCCTTCGGTGGCCTTGCATTTACCCCAGTCTGGGGCATGTATTATGTGTTCTGTTTCCCGTAATCTCTCCAAATTACCAATGTCCAGGTGCAGTTGACTGGAATACTGCTCTCTCTTCTAATATGATCTCTATTTGGTTTTAATATCTCTTCCCTGTGTTTGATGTATACTCTACATGGACCCTTTGTAAATTACAGCGTATTCCGAATCTCACCGGACCGATGGACAACAATGACATCACGCTGCAGCGAAATAGGAACAAAACTGGTGGAAGGTTCGATGACTATCATGGCGGCTGTACAAGTTGTTGTCTGTGCTATGCTAGCAATATTTTACGAAATTTCCGTACTGTCATCTCGTTCAAAGAAAAGAGAGCATAAACAATTTATTTCTTGAACCAGTAGTAATGACTGGTCCGTTGACATGTTCTCTCATAAGCCATATTGTTTTTACGTTATGCTCATTACAAATAATACAGCAGAACCAAAGCAAAACATACCGCCATGACACAACAGTGCACGATGTTATTCGTCTGCTATTTCCCGCCCTATACAAGAACCAATCAGATTCACTGATGGCGGCTGATGGAGACTGCCATCATCTCTGCAAGCTGATGGAACTGGTGCGACACCGGTGGAGCATCAGTGACGTCATCGTTGAAATTCGGAACACCGTGATGCCATCAGATTGCTCAGCTCTGAGATTCGGAGTACGCTCTTAGTACGTGCTTTCCTCTTTTGGAAGTAGTAAGTCTTTAGCGGTCAATTCGCTGATAATTTTGAAGATATTTGCTGTTTATTTATTTCCATGGTAACAACAACAATAGTGTTGCTAATAAATATTGTTTGAATAAAACAGGGTACATAAATGTACAAAATTGCAGAAAAAATGATCTTCTTTGAGAAATAACCTGCTGCGTTTCACGTAAAGAGCAGTAAAGGTAAGTGTTCACTACATCGTATCGCACTTCTCGTACGAATCGCACGCAACGGATATTTTGAGTGCAGTGCGTACACCGTAACGGCTCACCTCATCGCCTCATCGGATTCCCCTATCAGCTGTTTAAAACAGCTGTTTGACATTACTGAAAATAGAGGAGTTGAGATTAGGTCTATTAATTACGTCTGTTAGCGAATAAGAATTTGTAATCGCTTCATGCGTCTTAATTGAAGAGGAAGAAACGAAAGAAATATTTGTTACATAATATATTTGCAAGAAACGACTTGATTACTGTAATGGGAACGCCTCAAATTAGGCCTATATAATTCTTCGCAATTTTTTACACGCGAAATAAGTTTTCCGTCTGCCATTTTGGCGCAACACTGAACATGGCACAACATAATAGTAGGCTAACAGTTGACCAACTAAAATTGTTTTTTAATTAAAGAAGACCATGATCGCATGCATCGGAAAAGTTGCCCATCCGAGAAACGTGAACGGATTTGCCGAGAGGCGATGCGTCCGATAAGATGTAGTGAACGCGGTTACATAACAATTACAGCAAAGATAGTCTTTTTCCGATCCGTGCGATTCGTCCGATGAGTGCGATACGATGTAGTGAACGCTTACCTTAGTCTGTGAGAAAAAACGGCTGGGACGAAATTTTTATTCTGAGATGAAACCGACCGGAGACAAACTACTTGGAACGAAAAGTCGTGCTATGGGATAAAATGACTTATGAGAAGAATTATGGTAACAGATTGTGTGATTAAAAAATATATATATATATATCGATATGGACTAATATGGAGATTATATTACAGCAAAATATTGTAAGAAGTTATAAAGACGATGAGTGGACATCAAAAGGAGTAATACAAGTTGGAGGACCAAGAAAACGATGGTCACAAACGAAAACATGCCTATTGCATAATTGGTGGTATGGTCATTATAGCTTTTCACGAACTGTAGCTAGACACTATTACTATTGACTTTGAAACACTCTGTAGGAAGTGACATAATTGATCAAGCTCTTTGTATAACGTGCAACGGATTTTGATTCGGGACTTAACATAAAATGGTGAGACAAAATGGAATGATTTAAGATGGCTTTTAAGAGTGGGAAGCACAAGTGTTGTAGCGAGCTGAGAGGTGGCATGACTTGCAGTTGACAATATTCTAGTAGCTAGTAATTCATGCCTGACGCTCTGTATATGGGACCCATGCATTGTATACACACGACACACCGCCGGCGAGGCGCACAAAACCTCTCCCTCTCTGCCTGCCTGCCTTTTGCGAAACTCGGAGGATGTTCAGTACCATTAATTCTATTACACGTAACTTGTAATACACAGAACAGCTTTTCTCCCCTAACTTCACAACCCCCCTGTTTAGCACCACCCTGTCTTCTCAGGGGTGTCATTATTTAAGTGCCATACTAAAACTTGGTTGTGATTTATTTTAACCCGTAGGCGGTCTCCAGGAAATATTCTCAAATATAAACCGTTTAAATGATGCGTTTGTCTAATCAAGAAGTGTTTGATATGTGATTAACTCCCTATTTATTCGAACGATATAAACGCAAATTTTTAATTTTCCTTGACAGAGGGACGTAATTCCCCATGTGATGTCACTGAGTCCCTTGTGTAGGATAATACACTTAGCGATTTGTATGGCCTATCAGCCATTAAACGTATATGAACGTCAATAAGTAAAAGTTAATATCGTTAAGTAGGCCTAGCTACAGTGAAATGAAAACACATCTGCTGTGAAATGAATTTTATAGGGAGTTATGCTGGAACTTTATTTTATCAATGAGCAGAAGTTCTGTTTTCTCTGGAGGTGCAGATTATACAAACTTCAGAAGTCATTCAGCGATTAAATAACTACGAATTATTATAGGCTAATAAAATATTATAACGCATTGTATTCTTCACCTGATATAATTAGGAAAATTAAATCCAGACGTTTGAGATGGGCAGGGCATGTAGCACGTATGGGCGAATCCAGAAATTCATATAGAGTGTTAATTGGGAGGCTGGAGGGAAAAAGACCTTTAGGGAGGCCGAGACGTAGATGGGAAGATGATATTAAAATGGATTTGAGGGAGGTGGGATATGCTGATAGAGACTGGATTAATCTTGCTCAGGATAGGGACCAATGGCGGGCTTATGTGAGGGCGGCAATGAACCTCTGGGTTCCTTAAAAGCCAGTAAGTTAAGTAAGTAAGTAAGTAATAAAATATTATAACCAGAGCTAGGAAGTTGGTACCAAAACTGTTAAGTTGTGTAAGCTTGGACTATATCTCCACCGAATGAAAAGTAATAGCGCATCTCTCAATGTTAGTAAACCAGAACGACAAACATGTACAGCCGGGTGGTAACTAAATATGTGCTCCAATCGTCCACGGCCTTAGAACAAGAAAATAATAAACGAATGATATAAAAAAAAAACAATAATTCGTAATTATAAACTTCGTAACTCCCAAACTAAAATAATTTACCCATACATATAGAAATAACATACAAAGTATACAACTTCAACATAAATATCTAGGTAGGTTGAACCAGTCACTGTAGGTTTAGCAAAAAAGAAGGGATCTATCACACAATTTTTCAATAAACCACTCCAGACTTTAACTTTGGGTGAATCGCGTTCATGTTGAAATACAACAGAAGGATTCTCATTTCCCCAGATACTGCAATTGTGTCTGTTGGGTATTTCCGATACGTGGAAAGTTGACTCGTCAGAGAAACACACATGATCTAAGTCCGAGTTGTTTTCGTCAATTTTGTCCAAAACACTCGCAGCAAAATTTAGCCACTTATCTTTATCACCGGGCCTGATCTGCTGCATGATTTGAATTTTGTATACTCAAAGACGGAGTCTTTTGTGTAGAGCATTATAAGCAGTACTGCGAGAAATCTGGAGATGCAAACTTGATTTTCGGATTGATTTTCGATAGTTTCCTAGTACCCGGTACTCATTAAGTCGTTTTTGTGTTTACACAGTGGTTCCTTTCAGAAAATAATTTTAATAGTTTGTTATTAGATGTGATTTTAGTCAGTTTGTAATATATTTTTGGTCCAGGGAAAATATACATATTTTATTAATATACAACAACGGCTGACTTAACTGCTTATGTAACGAGTACCGGCTACTAGGAAACTTCCTGATTTTCTTCGGCTTCTTGTAAAGGAGGTTCGTACGAGTTCAATGTTCTCTTCATAAACTCTTTTCTTAGCATGCTTACCACGGCTCGATAACAAGCTTCCTAGTTGCTTCAACTTTGCATCCCAGGCCATTATTTTGTTATAGTCAGGAATGGGATCATGTCTTTGAAGTTGTATTCCCGACGAAATCGGCGTTGAACATGCTTCATAGACTTTGTTTCTGCTAACCAAGGAACATACGAGTCTTTCTGTTGAACAGTCCACATGGCTAGTTTTACAGAATTAGTTTGCTGTCATTTATTTATTTCTCCATGGCAACCATTGTTATATTGTTACATAAACTGCAAGATCTGCACTACCAAACCTGACTAAATATACTTCTCTGTGCGATATATATTTGGAGTTATAACCATTTATTTTATTGGTGTTTTAAGCGGGACACGGTGTATTTGTATTTGTAATTGTAATTTTATTTCTGTTCCTTATTTATGCTTCTCTCTGCATTTGTTTTTTGTACATTCCAATTTATATTCTGGTGGTGTGGTAGAGAAGGACAGATGGTTTTAACTCTGCCAGATTAAATAAATGAATGATTAAATAAATAGATAGATAAATAAATTAAATTAATTATGTAAGTAAGTAAGCAAGCAAGCGAGTGAGTGAAGGAGTAAGTAAGTAAATAAGTAAATAAACAAATGAATGAATGAATAAATGAATGAATGAATGAATGAATGAATGAATGAGTAAGTAATAAATAAATAAATAAATAAATGAATAAATAAATGAATAAATAAATAAATAAATAAATAAATAAATAAATAAATAAATAAATAAATAAATAAATAAATAAATAAATAAATAAATAAATAAATAAATAAATAAATAAATAAGACAATTGTCATCAAGCGCTGATCCACGAAAAAAATAATTTTAAACAAAATTACTGCAGTGCAGAAAATTATGAAAATGCAAATTACCTGGCATATTTATTTACAGCTGAGTTTACATTCATTGCGCTTTTTCACTTTTTTATGGTTCATCTGTGGCTTTCCTTTTTGATTATGATTTCCTAGTTTATTTTTGCGAGTTCCTTGACCACATTTTTTCATTGAAAACTTTGGTGTAGTTATTAATAAGCCTATGTATGTTTTTAAAACAATTTTTGACAAAGGCACACAACTGCATTCACAATCTATATAACTTAAGAGTATCCAATAATTTGAATTCCTAATGTTATCACAGCATCCTTTTGATTTTAAAACTTGAAAAAATCCAGGCCCATAATTGATGCTAATCAGTACTTGGATGAGTTTATAAATTTCACAGGATAAAGACATCAAGAAAGAGGAAGGACACTTCAATCCACCTCTGTTTAATTCATTGAAATGAAGAGAGTTAGCTAATGGGAGTTACAAAGGGAGTGTCAGCTACTATGGCTATTTGCTCCCTTACTTAAAAATTCTTTAAATAACAAAACACAGATAGTACCGTAAGCTAAATACGGACACAATGAAAGAAAGTGCCTCTCTGTCACAGTTGGAGATCACATCTTCTTCAGATTGTAATATTTGCTTACAATCAGTGCATTTCTCACGCTTCCCTAACTTTTCCAAAACCTTCATGCTTGTGCAACTAGCTATGCATACAATTATTTTCTGTGTTTCTAAGGGAGGAGACATAAAAGACACTTGTCCAGTGCAGACTGTGATTTGTCTTAATCTTTCTTATCAACTCTTTTTTGACTGAATATAACTGCGAGATCCTTCAGAGTAAATTCATTTAACTTTGGAGGTCTTAGTTTCAGCAAACCTAACATCTTGATCCTCTGGGTAAGCACAGATTTTTGTCAAATACGCTCACATCTAACTTACTCGCCACTTTAAAACCCACTGATACAGATGCAACATCACTATATCATCAGTATCTAATTTAATTAAAAGGATGCAATTTTCTTTGATGACAGCTATAATTGGATTAACGTCTTTCCCTTAATTTTACTTGTGAAATATTCAAAATTTACTATGATATCTTATTGACACCATTCATTAAAATTATCATCTCTGTAATATCTGCAGCACACGCTCTTCAGGATTTTTTTTTGCTAAGTGTCACTACGAGATATAATAATTGAATAGGAAAAATTATGACATAAACATTAGTCAGTTTTGGATTTGTCTGAGGAACGCGATTAGGTGCACCATTGAACACAGGTAAAACATCTTCCCTAACCTCAAACGTAGGTTCAAAATGATGAAAATATACTATTTTATCATTGACTTCAAAATTATCATGATTTATTTTCTTGAGCCACTTTTTCCTTAATGTGTTCTCTTTAGGAAATTTAAAGACTGTAGTAGGCTATGTGGTGCTTTGCAGTGGTTCGACTTAAAACAAGGAACACAACATGAATGATCCATTTCACAGCAACCAAAATTATTGCTTACGATTAAATTAAGTTAATATTTACTAACTAAGTTATGCAGAAACAATTATTCACTCAGAAACTACAAATGCACAATTGTGTATCATCTCTACTTAAACAAAACTTATCATTGTAAAGAAACAACGAATACAAACCCACGTGTTTAAGCAACCATCTTCGAACGCCGCCATTTTTTTCCTACAACCTATATGAAAATTGCAGTCTGTGTGATGAAGTCTGGTCTTGATTATTAGCCTATGTAGCCTCAATTATTGCCTGCTTCTTGTGTCTGGCGCTTGTAAGTTTGTAACCTAATAGAATTTTAGAGGATATTATGTTTATTGAAATATATTTTGAGCGTACAGCACTCGTTAACTAGCAATTTTAACAGAAAATGGAGGAAACGAAGTTCAGGATTCGAGTCCTTCTTAGACGCTATTGAAAACGAGCTGCTGCCGCATTTCGAAAAATGTGTGATGTTGGGGATGAAGGAAACGTCATTGAGCGTGATGGTTCCAGGGTTTAAATGATGGAGTTACAGAAATAAAGATCTTACACAATCCGGAAGGTGTAGTATGTGAGACGTTGATAATGCACGCAGAGCTTTGGAAAAAAAATCTATCATCAAACACCAGTATATTGCATCAAAAGATGCAGTACTATAGTCCCGTCGCTCTTATTTCCGGAAGCCAATCATGTTGCAGGTCGGCTACATTTAAACGTGTGCGTCTTGTGATTTGCTGCCGATGACGTTATGCATTTCCTAAGGCTCGATAAATACTTAATATAATCGCCCGCAATTTTGGCTCTTTCGTTGGCGTTCGCAGAAAGCACACGAGGGCGTTATTTGCCGCTCAATTATTTGCTCAATTACAGTGCGTTTGATTTATTATCATAGGAGTTACGACATGATAATGTTTAACGATGCGGCAAATAGATTTCTTATCTGGTAACTCGGCAACGAAAGAACAAAAATCACGAACGATATTACCTACCTACACTTTATAAAGACTTCACTTCCTAAAGCGTAAGCAAATAGGAGGAGTCACGCCGGAAATAACAGCGACTCGACTATAGTACATCACCACTTCAAGAACCTAAGTAAAAATTCTAAGAAATTGTAGATCTGAAACATATGAATTGACGCTAGTATATTCTTAGCGACGGACAGAACGAAAGAGACAGAAAAAAACAAAGACAAGAAGGAAAAGAAAGATTTAAAGATAAAGAAATAAAAGGAAGAAAAGGATAATGAAAGATAGAAGAGAGAAAAAATGTAAATTGAGAAAGAACGAAGAAGATGTGAAGAAAGGAAGGAGGGAGGAAAGAAGGCAAATAGAAGGGAAGGTAAGAGAACTATAAAAACTTGAGAAACGAGAGAAAAAGCAAGAAAGAAAAGATGAGCAAAGATAGAGGAAATAATGACAGAGGAGAGAGCAGCACATAAAGGATCAAACTGAAGGAGAAAAAACTACGGAAAGATGGTGGAATGGATGAATGTTCGGGTAATGGATGGATATGTTGAAGGAAGGAACGAAAAATGAAAAGGAGAATTTTAAAGATAATGGAAAAGAAAGGAAGAAGGAAAAATGATATAAATGAGAGCGAAAAAAAGCTAATGACAGGAGAATGGAGAGAATAGGGGAAACTAAACTATAATGCTACTAGCAATATATTTCTGACTGTAATATTTGTGTATCGGCTGATGTCGCTGAAAAATGGACACTGTGCATACGATTATCGCTGCAGTAGCGAGCGAGGAAAAAAACCTCTCCGTAGCGGGTGTCACAGTGAGCCAGTAGTTCCGCGGGAGTGCAGGTTGGACAAACCTAATTCGACTGCAACTATCCATCTCCCCGTCCCACAATCTGCTTCTCTTGTTGTCGTCTTCCCATTCACTTATCGAAGCCGCCGCCGCCGCACGTAACAAATGACAAGCGACCTACAACATTCATTATCCTCCTCCAACCTTTTTACTGCATTCGTCTGTGAAACCGCACGGGTTACCTTGTTGCTGCTTTCCTTTTGCTTTGCCTCCAACCATCCTGCTCATTTTTTGCTCTGTTTTGACAAGTTTCTTCCTTATATTTAAGTTGTCTTTTGTTAAGAACCTTCTGTAAACTTTCACGGATTGTTCAGAATTGAACTGCTTCATGTCAGGACTAAGAGTCAAGGAAAATGGATTCTCTTCTTTAATTAATTGATTTCTTAAGTTCTTAGCAAATAACTCAACGTATTATTTAAGGTCCACTGGTATCTGGTTTTCGACTAAGAATAATTCCGATCTCCGACACGAAATTCGTGCTGGATAAAGATTGATTATTATGATTGTTATTATTATTATTATTATTATTATTATTATTATTAGGCTATTATTATTATTATTATTTTTTTTTATTAATGTTAAAATGTTATGTATTATTTAACGACGCTCGCAACTGCAGAGGTTATATCAGCGTCGCCGGATGTGCCGGAATTTTGTCCTGCAGGAGTTCTTTTATATGCCAGTAAATCTACTGACATAAGCCTGTCGCATTTAAGCACACTTAAATGCCACCGACCTGGCCCGGGATCGAACCCGCAACCTTGGGCATAGAAGGCCAGCGCTATACAACGTTTGATTATTTAACGATGCTGTACTAACTAAGTTATTTGACATCGATGAAATTTGTGGTCCCGAGATGGTATTTCGCGAGATGAAACAGAGGATTCGCCTTGGGACTACCTGATATTCGCCTTAAACTTGGGAAAACTTCGGAAAAACCCAATCAGGTGTATCAGCGCAAGGAGGAATCGACACTCTGTACAAAGTTATCATAGGTAATATTACGAGAGACTTTCAGTTAATGTAAAGGAAATGAAAACATCGTGTGATATTTAATAAGACTATTTTGCAAATAGAGCAACAAATAAAAGTTAATAAAATGAGTATAGCCTTTATATGGAACAACGAATCAAAGTCGGGATAGAAGTAATGCCAAGGGAAGAGGAATACGACAAGGATGCTTTTTATCCCCTACCCTGTTCAACGTCTACTTGGAGGATTTAGTGAAGAACTGTTTTTAGAACATTGGAGGGGTGATAGTAGAAGGAAGAAAAATGAAGTGTATAAGACCTTCATCATCATCCTCACCCATTCCCTACACTACATTTATACAAATACTTACACATAGCCTACACTCACACTAGTACACGACATAACTCTTCACAGATATATCATACATAGCGTGGCCCATCAAAGTGGTGGTGTGAGTTAGCACCATCTGCATTGGTCACTCGCTCTGTGAAAAGCTATTCTTAAATTTCTGTCAAAGATTATTGTTATGGAGAAGTAATAATGCCATTAGTCGAACTGCTGGAACGCCGGCTGTCCATGCTGAGGAGCCTTGTTCGAGTCTTGACGAGTTCAAGTCAGAAAAGATGGCGTATGTCCGTACTCTCCGCCATCATTCTGTATTTATTAAATCATTTGCTCAGTAAAGGAAATAGATGGGTAAAGTAGTACTGTCACTGTATGTGCCCATTGATTGTATGATGAAGAACTTGTTTCATTGAGCCTAGGGGTAAGTCACAAATGCAATGAGAAAATGGCGACTTTATGAAAGAAAAAGCGGTATGGCATAGTTGCGTCCCGCGGTCAATTGGAAGGTCTAGGCATGGCATAGTTGCGCCCCGAAGAAATCAGGTAGCAGAATGGACATGGCAAAGTTGCGCCCCGATGGGCATAGTACACACGAAAGTGATTGTCATAACATAAATAAATTAAGCCCGCTTAAAAATATTATAGTGGTAGTTGCACTGAAGTCAGGTAGCACATGATTAATTTTGCTATTTAAAATAACACCTTTTTTATCGATCACATACAATAAATGAACTGCATTTTTTGTTTGTATACCGATATCGTAACCCTACAGTACAGGGTTTCGCAAATCGAAACTTAGAACCATTGTGAATTATTAATAACTCTTTACCCTTTTCACTAAACTTAACATTCATTTTAAATTAATCTCACTATACGCCACAGACGGTGTGAAAATCACTAATAAAATGTTGACATTGCTAAGGCCCCATTTTCCAACGACTCACTCATTTGAATATGTCAGCTAATAAAGTACTGCTAACTTCATGGTGTTCATTTTAACGGTATCGATAACGATTATTAAATCGAATAAGAAATCAATAAGATTTGTTGATTACGAGGCTCGAGTTCCCGTAATGTCTTTTTCTCTACCAATTTCATTCGCTGTTCTTCAGTTGGTTCCCAAACAAAATATCAACAACGTGAATAGGTTCCCCAATTTCAAATATCAACAACGCGAGTAGGTTCCAAGGCTGTAAGGAAAGGGGATGTTTATCGATCATGTAGCAGAGTAGTTACAATGTTCAGATATCAACAACGAGAATGAGATAGTTATTATTGCCTATAACGCCACCTATAATCGATCAGACCGTGGCTCCATTTACGTTAAGTATAAATATCGATCGTAAGTTTTAGTGATTAGCAGAGTAGTGGCAGTGGAAGTACAGGACAGCATGGATTTCACTACTACGTTCAGTGAAAAGGGGAAGAAACTCTTAGTGGTCAACGATCACAAATAGGTTTTCAGAGAACATTATCTGGTGGTGTGGAAAGGTAGGCCTATACTTGTGTTAAAACAGGACGTAAGTGTTTTGTGAAACTTTCTGATTCAGATATTATAATGAAATGCAAGTCGAACATAATAACGACACTTGTGATACTTCAACTTTAAATAAAATTATGAAGTTACTCGACGCAGTGTGTCCGCCAAGCACAAAACACTTTTACCGTACCTACTACAGTAGACAGTAGTTGACAGCCCTAAATCTGTATAAAGTAAGAAGGGAAATTTTTTTCTGACTTGGTCTAATGCGGGAACCAATTGTAGTACACAGAAGAAATCAACCTGGAACCAATTCGAGTATAGATCTGGGACGAACTGGGAACCAATTCATAGATTTGGGAACCAATTCCATTACACCCATTTCATCGGGGCGCAACTATGCCATGCCCCTTTTCTCTACCTGATGGGAACGGGGCGCAACTATGCCAGAAAACAGGGACACTTATTTATCTGCTGCATCTTACCTGACCGTGGAGCGCAATCATGCCCTGCCGAAAAAAATTAGAGTAACCCGTATAAAATCGCACGCCCCACCTACACCTTACAAATTTCACTTGGGGTCCCGGTGTTTTAATTCAGACCTCTTGCCTGGAAAGTTGATGCTGCAGATTACAATGTGCTCATTTCTAGAGGTAAATGTGTTATTCTGAAACACTCTGTGTAAATCACATTACGCATAACACCGTCCTCTGCGTTTTCTCACGTGGGGTGCTTCTTCCTATTGACAGATAACACCATTCATCCCGCCCCCTGCCCTTTCCCTTAAAAGTCTTTCACTTTGTCCTAGGTGCATACACGCACAGCAAGATATATGTGGTTTCTATTTATAGCAAGATGCGAAACGTGCTTTGCAGTTGTAAGCTGCTTTATGCATGTACCCATTTGTTGTGGCTGCTCTCACAAAGGCATCGCACCCACAAGTCGTGGTTCTGGGACCAACTTAAGCAATTTTTATTTCTGAGAGGAAATACTTTGCCTGTGTGCCGCTCCATTAA
Source organism: Periplaneta americana (assembly GCF_040183065.1). Taxonomy (NCBI): domain Eukaryota; kingdom Metazoa; phylum Arthropoda; class Insecta; order Blattodea; family Blattidae; genus Periplaneta; species Periplaneta americana. The sequence continues at coordinate 168,024,056 of NC_091117.1, forward strand.
TAACTTTGAACTGTAAGGTATGACATTCATGAATCTCGGTGCGAAGACCCCCCAGAGACCAATCCAAGAAGCTACAACTGCAAGGATAATAAATCCGTACTTAGTGTTACAAGGAAATGCTTCCTACCTACGCATTGATGTTTACTGATTTGTGCAAATACCGAAGTGGATAGAAAGACCCGTAGAATATTCATTATAGAGAAAAGTGACAGGGAATTGAGAAAATTCTTGTGGTTGCGTGTAACGTCTATACAGGAATTAATTCGTTTCATTCAGTGTTCTGCCCAAGGGCAGGTCTTTTACTACAAACCCAGCTTTCTACAATCTTTCCTATTTTCTGCCTTCCTCTTTCATATGATCCCTATATTTTAATGTCGTCTACATCTAATATCTTCTCCTGCTCCAAACTTTTCTTTCGTTCACCATTCCTTCTAGTGCATCCTTCAGTAGGCAGTTTCTTCTCAGCCAGTAACCCAACCAAATCCTTTTTCTCTTCCTGATCAGTTTCAGCATCATTCTTTCTTCACTCATCTTTTCAACACAGCTTCATTCCTTATTCTGTCTTTCCACTTCACAAGTTCCATTCTTCTCCATATCCACATTTCAAATGCTTCTATTTGCTTTTGTTCACTTCGTCGTAATGTCCATGTTTCTGCCCCATACAATACCGTACCCCATACAAAGCACTTCACTAGTCTCTTCCTTAGTTCTTTTTGTCCACACCTGTGGAGTAACGGTTAGCGCGTCTGGCCGCGAAATCAGGTGGTCCGGGTTCGATTCCCGGTTGGGGAAAGTTACCTGGTTGAGGTTTTTTCCGCGGTTTTCCCTCAACCCAATATGAGCAAATACTGGGTAACTATCGGTGCTGGACCCCGGACTCATTTCACCGGCATTATCAACTTCATCTCATTCAGACGCTAAATAACCTAAGATGTTGACAAAGCATCGTAAAATAACCTACTAAAATAAAAGAAATAGTTCTTTTTCCAGAGGTCCGCAGAAGATGCTCCTTTTTCTATTAAACATTTCCTTGGCCATTGCTATTTCACTTTTGACTTCCTGGCTGCAGCTCATGTTGCTGATTATAGTCATAAGTATTTGAATCTGTTCACTTGCTCTACTGTATAATTTAGAACTCGCAAGTTTACCTTCCTTATCTTTCTTGCGACAACTATGGTCTTCGTCTTGTTTGCATTTATCTTCATCCCATAATGCTCACAGGTGTCATTTAGCTCCAGTAGCATAACCTTTAGTATCGTCTCCTCTTATAACAATGTCATATCATCAGCAAATCTTACGCACTTTATTCTTCTTCCTCCCACTATCACTCCTCCCATGTTCTGAAAACACTTCTTTAATAAATCCTCCAAGTAGTTGTTGAACAGTGTAGGTGATAAAGAGCATCTTTGACGTACTCCTCTCCCAATTTCATTTTCTTCTGACTTTCTTCTCCTATCCTGACTTTGACTAGTTGTTTCATATACAGGAATTAGGGTAATGAAATTAGGATGAATGTAGTAAGTAAATACAGTTTTCAGGAATATTTAAGTGTGCCTAATGAAAGGAGTATGTGTATACAGAGTGTTTCAGAACAAAAGAAACATACATACGTTGAAAGGTGATAGTGTGGGCGATTCTAAAGGAAGAACATTATATTATGAATATATGTCTTAATCTCAATGGTTTCCGAGAAATATCTGGGATGAGTCTTACTATTCTGGCTCGCCGACTTCTAGTCTGTGTCAGAATAGTTGCAGCAGTTTACTAACTACGAGGAAATTCTGTGTAGTGAAGTTACAATGCCGCGAGTCTTTACACATGCAGAATATGTCGACATAGTGTATGTTTATAGTTCTTGCAATGATAATTGTAGAGTTGCTGTTCGAGAATACCAGAGACGGTTCTCTAACGCCAGAGTACCTGATAGAAAGGTGCTTGACATATTACGTGCACGTGGTATTCTTCCCATTGCCCATGTTGTATCTCAGCGACAGAGCCAACAAGATGTAAATGAAGTGGAGAACATTATTCAAATAATTGAACGCAGCTCATCTACTAGCTCTAGAAGAATTGCTGCACAATTTGATATTCCACAAATATGAGTGTGGTGCACGATACATGAGCAAGATCTACATCCTTATCATCACCAACATGTGCAACACCTTTAGAAGTAGATGATGCCAAGCGGCTTGAATTTTGTCAATGGACCATTGCTAATGACCAATTGATTCCACACATTCTGTTCACAGATGAATCAACATTTACCCTAATGGAATCAACAACATGCGCAACTATCACCTTTGGGCAGATGAAAATCCTTATGCTATTAATTTTCAGCATCATTTCGCAGCTAACGTGTGGTGTGATGCTTAAGGCTAGGATTCTTTAAATAAATATTTTATTTGCACTGTAATAGAAACTCGTAATTGTATTTTAAGTTTCGGACAAGGTCATCTCAGCATATATTTTAAACTAGCCGTACCCGTGCGCTCCGCTGCACCTGTTAGAAATAAATATAAAGTAATTACATAGTTAAAATAGGACGTTTGATCCAGGGAACAACTTCTGCAACAGCGCAAGATAATCTGCTTCGCTCATTACCCAATTTTTTTTGCATTGCATTTATTGCATATATATTTTATGTATTTTAACACGATTCAATTGAGCATAGTTAAAATTTGAATTATAAAATAATGGATTGCTAGGCTAACGTACTATTACTGCATACTAAATCAATACACTCTTGTTGTTCGTTAATTCTCTGAGATTAAAATGAGTGTACATAAATATTATTTTAAGAAATACAGAAAACGAATGTACAAAATAGCCTATCAAATTTTCTGCGCATAAGAAGCTATTTTAATCTTACCTGTCCTCGATTTACTCAGACGTTACTGTAATAACATTATAGCATTATGTCCATCTAGAGAAACTACACTTTCCAATGGTGATATAATAATTAATTATACAAATCGGTTAATTTAGCTTCTGATACTACTTCATACAAACACAGAAACATTCTCTGTAGGCTATGTTTAATAGCTTTCGACTGTTGATGTCCAAGGCCCCTATTTCGATTGTTGTTGTCCAAGGCCCCTTATAGATGAAGTCATTTGTTCTTAATTCATTGCGCCGTCTTAGATGGCGTTATTTTAATTTTAAAACTCATTTATCTCATTAAATATCGGTCCTATCAAACTTTTGTAAAGAATAAACCTTATCGGAAATCATTTTTAAAGGAACTTTTGTTATGTAACATTTGTCACAAAAATCAATAATAAGCGAGATATTTCGATTTATTTAATTCAGGCCCCCTTATAACCCCTCTTTTAAATAAAGTATTTTGAATGCCATATAGCCTAAAATCTAAGTTACAACGAACTTAATTTATATTCCAATTTTCATCGAAATCCGTTCAGCCATTATCGCGTGAAAAGGTAACAAACATACAGGCAGACAGACAGACAGACAGACATACAAACAAAAATTTCAAAAAAGCGATTTTCGGTTTCAGGGTTGTTAATTATATATGTTAGGACCATTTATTTTTGGAAAATAGAAAATTACCAGAAATATTTCGTCTACAGATTTATTATTAGTATAGATTTTATTTCACATAAAAACTCATACTGTATTTTGAATTTTTAAATGTAAATAGATATTTTCAAACATTCCCATTTCAGATTAATCATCTCCCGAATGTTCAGTGCAGTTGCTTAGACGTCACAGCTGGCAGCTCTCTCTCAGAATTGCCTGTCTGTGGACTTGTGGAACTGCTGTCTGCTCTCTCACTACAAGCGATAAGAGCTGTCACCACTAAAATAGTACTGTAACTAACAGACATAAACATTGATGTGTCATTTAGGAGTGCCTTGAAAGTTATGATAAAGCTGATTCAGGAAACAGTTACAATTTCATAAACATCAACTGCCTCTGTTTTCGTTTCCAATCATAAACGTGTCTCTAGGGAGTTCATGTTTTCTCAATGGCCAGGGCACTCTTTTTCCCACTACAAGGCAGTGTTTTGCGATAATCGTCAGTAATTTGTGATGGGCAATTTGAGGATGAATCTCATTATATATTGTAATGCTTCAGCAGTTGGCGAGACAGTATCATTTATACTATAAGTACTGCATATCGTTTATATTTACATAAAATAATTGAAATATAATTAAATATTTTCTCTTTTTTATCACATATTTTCTTGATTTTTAGCAGATAAAAAATTAATGTTTTCCCCTTTTTTCACCTAAAAATCCGAGCCCTATTGATGACCACCTCATTGGTCCAGTTATTTTAGACAACCGACTTCACGGAGTACGATATCTTGAGTTTTTGCAAAATTGTTGCCAGAATAGGCTACTTGTGGAATGTTTCTCTGGTAACATGGGCTGGTATGTACAGTTACCCTTAAAAAGAATGAGACGATTCTTGGTCGTCGGAAGTTAAAGTTCTACAGCGCGGTTCACTCGATATCGACGTAACGATACATAACATGAGAAATAGTACAAGAATTGCTACAAGGACCACAACAAGGACAAGGACCAGAATAAGGATCACGAAGAAGACTGCCATTTAAGGCCAGGATTTCACAACATAGCTCGAGTCACAAAATATCATTGCTTCACTGTACCGAATGGCAAATGCCTGCTAAGGGATCTACATTCTGGACTGCTGCTGTCACTGTCTTGTCTCGGTAGCTCATATAGTAGCGTGTTGGTTCCGCTGTATAACCGAAACGTCTCGTGTTCGATCCCGGGTAAAACTTTTTTTTATTGAGGTGTAATTAATTTGTTCAGAGTTCCTCGACTGTCTAATTTGTCGAAAAATATGGAATAATTTATGCCCAATTTCTAGGTTTTACAAGTGGGCTGAACCTCGTCAAAAAAAATAAAACTTACTTGGAAGTTAAAAGTATTCTTCCTCAAACAAAAATCATAAGAAACAAAAAGAGACCTGTTAACTTAAAATCTTGTCCACATGCCATCAGCTTCTATTACAGATCTAAGTCGATCCGGCATGGATGTCACGAGATTGTGAAATAAGTTCTGATCCCCGGCGAGATCTTCCCAGGTGTCAACAACTTGATCCCACAATTCGTCTCGATTTCGAGGGCGTCGGTGGGCATAGGGACTATCCTTCTCTTTTTCAATTCCACCCATAAATTTTCGATGACATTCAAATCAGGTGACTTCGGAGGCCAATTAATGATTTCGATCTCGGGTCTCCTTTGAAACCATATTTGAATGCTTGCAGCATAGTGCACGGGATGGCTATCCTGCTGGAAGAGCAATGTTCCTTCGGGAAAACGTACTCGGAAGGAGGGAAGGAATATATTTTCCAGAATGTGCTCGTAAGTTCCCGCATTAAACCGGCTATAGATGCTTCTATAACGCCAGGTCCATCGTAAGACATCCACCCCCAACACGATATGCTAAAGCGCCCCGATCTTTCACGTCGGTGCACATAGCGCTGGTCATGTCGGAGACCATCCTCACGATAGACACGGACAGGACCTTCGTAATCACTCGATATGGTTGTTTCGTCGGAGAAAATTACATTTCTCCAATCGAAATCCACTCGATTGGTAGCGAAGGCAAGACGGTCGACAGCTTGTGCTTCCCCCAATATTTCCATTTGCGCAGCCCTCCGACTCCTAATACCGCGGTTCCTCAACCTGCTGATCACAGTCTGTGAAGAGCCGGGAAAGTTAGATACTGCTCTTATTTCGTTAGCAGTCAGAAAGGGGTCCTGTCGAACTGTCTCGAATAAGAGAGCATCCTCTTCCAATGAAGAAATCCGCGGACGCCCAGGAATAGGGCGATTTTCGACCTCCCCTAAATTTTGGTAACGATAACCCACCTCGCGGCTGTACTTCCAGGAACACCGACCAAACGGCCAGCAGATCTAGCCCCATATCCAGCCTCAACTAGAGCTATAACTCGCTGTCTCATGTCACGTCGGGTACGCCATTACGATGAGAAATGAGGGATGACGATAATACTTTAGTGTAGACAATGACTATTTAACGTGATATAGAATTATTGAAATAAGAGGCATCTTGCATAGTAAGAGTTAATAAATCAACCCTAAATTAAATATCTAAATAACAGGATATAACAGGAAGTCCAACTGTTGCGAAACTAATCAAATTAAATCTAAGCTGAAGTAGCATGTTTTGTACAAAGAATTAGACTGAATTCCTTTTCGACAGAACCTATAATCACTGGCTTGTCTGAACATGATAAACAAATCCTAAGTGTTTCCAATGTCACTGAACAATTTCAAAATATTAATTTAAAAACTAAGAAAGGATCGTAAATGTTGTATCTAATGATTATTTACATTTATGTCTACAAAATGAATCTTGGAAAAACGTATATGATACTGGTACTACTGATATTAAGAGTTAATGTATTGCATTTTTCACTTAATTTCATAATCACTTCAGTGGATTTTCTCCACTCAATCTTGTGAAAAAATTCAAAAGTAAAAACATGTAGATAACGCAGGGACTTCAAAATCTCATGTATTAAAAAGAAGAATCTATATGTAATGAGTTGCAATGTAATGATCCTCATGTTCTTAAATACTGCAAGGAGTACAGTGTAATTTATAAAAAATTATGAAAGAGGGAAATACAATATATTTGAATAGAAAAGTACAAAATTCAGATAATGCAATTAAATCTATTCGGAATATTATTAAATTTAAACTTGTAGATATCCTAAGAAAGAAAATATTTTTTCACTAAAACCAATGATTATAAAGTAGAGAATCCCAAATCTATTGCAAATTCTTTTAACGTATTACAGTAGGCTATATAGTACAGAAATATTATTGACAACTTAAACATTCAAGATTTTGCAAAAGATACTGCAATTGGTTACTTAACAGATGCATTTAATAATTAGTATTAATATATGTAATTAGTCAATAACTGCAACAGTGCTTTTCCATTCAATCATAACATGAATAAAATTGAATGCATACTAAATTAAACACTATTGCAAACACGTAGATAAAATAGTTAAAATTAACTGAAGGTGTGAGAATGAAATAATCTAAAGCCATACTTTTAACAAAAATTGTTTTGTGCGAGTGCATTTCTTACACATATGGGAAAGCTATTAATAAAATATTGTAATAATTACTCAACAAATTACATAGCCTAAGGACTCTAAACCTTTGTAAAAGTTTATCTATTATTATATATATTTTTATAATTTCATTTTAATTGTTAGTTTTTAATATATTTGCATTTACATTGTATATGTGTGTGTATAAATGCATTCATTAGATTAACGTTTATAATATTATAACTTGTAATTTTGTATTGTTTGCGATCATTAACACTTAATCTCAGGACTTTGTAAAACTCTATTTCAACGTTACTTAGCTATTTCAACGTTATTTAGACAAAAAAAATCGTTGTATAGACTAAGAATCGAACTCGCACTCTTCTACACAACACGCAGAAGTCTTACCGTCTGAGCTATTGAAACGACATGAAAGCTTTCCTTTCTGTGTGGAGTGTCGATCTAGTCATGAAGGTCCATTGTCGATTTAACTACACGATTTATGTATATATTTATCTTTCATTTACGTAATATTATCATATTTTTTGCAGTTTTTGAAGTGAATTTTGGAACGATGCTAGTAACAAACCAAATAGTCTGAATTTACTCAATATTCGGTATCTTGTGTATCAGTGCTCTGGTCTCCGATCATGCGCAGTGTCTCACATCTGAGACTTAGGAATATTCAATCGTCTCATCCTTTTTCAGGGAAACTGTACGTTTAACAAGATGGGACCCGTATACATTCCAGCCTGCCAGTAATCAGCATCTCAATGGAATCTATCCTAGGCGTCGGATTGGTTGCGGTGGTGTAATTTATTGGCCAATGAGGGCACTCATCCTTACGTTAGATTTGTGTCGTTTTTGGGGTTTGCTAAAGAACGAAGTCTACAAGCGCAAAATGGAAACAAGGGAACATTTGCTTTCCCCCATTTAAAATACTTGTGATCACATTAAGGAATGTTCGAACCAGTTCAAATTAGCAACATGCCATCTGGATTCACGAGTTACGAAGTGAATCTAGATTGCCGGTATCATTTTTAAATATGTTATGTAAAGAGAAATGGATAATTAAACACAACATGCAGGTAACAATTCTTTAATTTACCATCACCTGCACTGTCACGGTTCCTCATGATTTCGGTTGTTTTTTTTCCGAAACCTTGAAAATAAGACATAATATGTTTGTAGAATGTTTTTTTTTCCCTTTAGAATCGCCCATATTATCGCCACTCGTATGGATTTTTCCTCCTGAATCACTCTGTAGCCTATATGCGGATTCCCTATGTGCAGGAATGCCCTCGTTCACATTGTTGAGTTTATCGGATATGAGATAAGGATTAAACTTCAAAAGTCACAACAACATTGCAAAACCTCACTTCTATATGTTGTGCTTTCAATTGATGAGATTTCAGGCTTTCATGGTGATCGAGTAAGCCTAGTGATGAAATTTTTTTTTTTTTTTTTCAATCTTGTCTAAAGATTTCAAGTCCTCGACGTTTCGTAACTACGTAAAGTTTTTATCATCAAGATCGTATCACTGAACACCTAAACCAGTGGTCGTCAGCACTCTCTGAAATGTGGAAAGGGTAAGCGGAGCCGTCCCGTGTGCTCCGTCGTGCAGCAGGAAGAGGTAAAGAGCATACCCGCTAGCAGCTACGAGTGCACCATGGTGCACTGTGTTTTCCGCTGGTAAGAGACGCTAGCCCCATGGTGCTCTGCGCTGACGACCGCTGACCTAGACTGATAATCTAAACTGTTATATTTTCTAAACTGTTATATTTGTTACGCCTAGCTATAGTGAGGATCACGTAAGAGTAGTTCCTGAAAGGCTAATTTGGGTGTCTCTTCAGTGTTGCCAACTAATACCTGATATCACCAAAGACGTACTGAAATATTAATATTAATAATAATAATAATAATAATAATAATAATAATAATAATAATAATAATAATAATTTATTGCTTCTGGATGAAGCAATAGTGTTTCTAAGTAAACATTTAGAGAAGCGGGATTCATTTTCCGGCAAATATGTTTAACATTTACCTCCCATTGGACTGTGTACATTCCCCTTCTTGTGCTTGTCCTATGTTGTCTTACGAGATGATCTTGTGCTGTAGCTAGCCATTCAATCTTGGAAAATAGACTATTTATAATAATAATATTATTATTATTATTATTATTATTATTATTAGTATTATTATTATTATTATTATTAATTCTAACTTTAGAATGCGAAAGCACTGCTCAAATCGCATACAGTTTTATTATACAAACAGTTTATTATTGTCTGAAGATATATCTTCCAGTTGAGTTAACTCTGATTTGTACATTGTACTGGTCCTCAAAGATTTGATTCGCTTTCTAAACGATTGTGTTTTCGTGAGAAAAATAATTGCGCTATGAAATTGGTGTGGCCCACCCCGAAGAAAGAACAGAAAGGGCTATAGATAAGAGAAGTCTCCTTCACGTAAGCAAAATGATTTGTTGAGTCAACTCCTCCTCTTTGCGCGCAATGTACCTCTCTTGTTACCTCCAGTCAGAATAGGCGGAAAGTTAACAAAACCTTTAAAGCAACTATGGTTTACCTGCTGAGTGTTGTGTGAAGTCTGAACAGTTTTTCTTTCCCCTGTTGTCCTTTTTTGTCGTATTTTACTTTTTTTTATACAAAGCCGCAGTATTAGCTTTGTAAAGGATTTTGGTGTCTATGGCAACCGAATTATGTTTACCCTTGTTAACTTTTTGGACGTTCTTTTGTCATAAGTTGGCCCAACATTGTCTGGTTTCCTTTCCACCGCTGTCCATCAATTTGAGTATGAAAGACGTTGCAGTCAATCAGTTTGGTCTTGTTCGTGTCGGTGATTTTACCTTTATTTGACGTTATTGTTAGCCAGAAAAGTCAGCCAAAACAATTTTAAGTGAAATATATCCTAAGCAGGGGATTCTGCAACATGACGGAACAACGTTTTCGAATTCCTGTAGGCTACCTTTAGAGGCTTCTATACATAACCTACAGAGATTGAAAGTTTCTGGATGAAATAACCTTGTAAAGAAGATATATTTGTATCCATTTTATGCTCGAATTGTTATGTATGGTATAACAAGAATTTGATTTAATTCGTTTTATGCTATGCTTTCTTAACGAAATTTCTTCTGCGAAGGAAATTGGTTGATAAATTGTCCTGCTTGTATTCTACTTTTAATAATAAATGGAAAATTTCGTGAGTTTTCTGCAAGTTTTATACAATAAAATATCTTATAATTTGGTATCCTTAACAATTTTAAAATGATAATGGTTACTATTTGAGGACTTATGTAAGGATACAATGTTAGAGTAAAATATCTAATCAAAGTAAAATAATGGCAGATTAAAATGAGGTAGGTAACTTTAACGAAGAGTTACTATTTAGTAACTCCATAATCAAACTCAATACATGGGTACTTCTGTAAGTTCTATAAAGGTCTATGATGTGGAACAAAAATTAATAAATAAATAAATAAATAAATAAATAAATAAATAAATAAATAAATAAATAAATAAATAACTAAATAAATAAATAAATAAATAAATAAATAAATAAATAAATAAATAAATAAATAAATAAATAAATAAATAAATAAATAAAATAGGTTATATAAATGATATTTAATAAATATATGCTCATAGTCTAAGTAAATAGGTTTCGTAAATAATAAATAAATATGTAAGTAAATAAATTTAATTTCTGTAATTATATTGTATATAAATGCATATATACCATATACACAGAATGGAAAGGAAGAGACTTCCAAGATTAGCCTCAGTATATAGACCAAGAGGACACAGAGAACAAAGAAAACAAAGACATCGATGGAGGGATCAAGGCCATCTTTGTTAGATTATTGTTACAGCTCACTTAGTCTAAAATGAAGAAGTTCATGATGACGACAAATACATATATACTGCATGTAGGCAGTACAGTACGAACAATTGGCGATAGATACCTCGAGAAGAATAAAGAGTGTAGGCTATATAGTATTTGTGGACCTAGAAAAGGCGTTTGAGAGAGTGAATTGGAATAAACTGATGAAGACTCTAAAGAAAATTGGCGTGTATTGGAGGGAGTAACCTTTATATGAAACAACGAGTCAAAGTCAGGATAGGAGAAGAAATGTCAGAAGAAAGTGAAATAGGAAGAGGAGTACGACAAAGATGCCCTTTATCACCTACCGTGTTCAACATCTACTTGGAGGATTTAGTGAAGAACTGTTTTCAGAACATGGTAGGAATGATATTAGGAGGAAGAAGAATAAAGTGCATAAGATTCGCTGATGATATGGCGTTGTTAGCAGAAGAGGAGATGGTACTAAGGGGTATGCTACTGGAGCTAAATGATGGCTGTGAGCAGTATGGAGTGAAGATAAATGCCAACAAGACGAATACCATGGTAATAGGAAGAAAAGTAAAGAAGGTAAACTTGCGAATTCTAAATGAGGCAGTAGAGCAAGTGGACAGCTTCATATACTTGGGGTGTACTATAAGCAGTAACATGAGCTGTTGCTAAGAAGTTAAAAGGAGAATAGCAATGACAAAGGAAGCTTTTAATAGAAATGTAGCATCTTCTGCGGACCTCTGGAGAAAGAACTAAAGAGGAGACTAGTGAAGTGCTTTGTGTGGAGTGTAGCATTGTATGGGGCAGACACATGGATATTACGACGAAGTGACGAGAAGCGACTACTGTAGAAGCATTTAAAATGTGGATATGGAGAAGAATGGAACGTGTGAAGTGGAGGGACAGAATAAGAAACATAACTGTGTTCGAAAGAGTGGATGAAGAAAGAATAGCCTAATCCTGAAACTGATCAGAAAGAGGAAAAGGAATTGGCTGAGTCACTGGTTGAGAAGAAACTGCCTTCTGAAGAATGCACTGGAACGACTGGTGAGTGCGAGAAGAGTTTGAAGCAGAAGAAGATATCAGATGATAGACTACACTAAGATATATGGTCCACACCTGTGAAGTAACGGTTAGCGCGTCTGTTCACGAAACCAGGTGACCCGGGTTCTAATCCCGGTCAGGCAAATTATCTGGTTGAGGTTTTTTCCGGGGTTTCCCTTCAACACAATATGAGCAAATGCTGGGTAACTATCCATGCTGGATCCCGGATTCATTTCACCGGCATTATTACCTTCATCCCATTCAGACGCTAAATAACCCAAGATGTTGATACAACGTCGTAAAATAACCTACTAAAAATAAGATATATGGATCGTATGAGGAGACAAATAGGAAGACAGAAAATAAGAAAGACTGGAGAATGCTGAGTTTGCAGTGAAATACCTGGCCTTGGGCAGAACACTATGAAAAAAAATATATATAACTTTTATGTGGTGTTTGTTTGTGAAGATAAACAAATAACCAAGAAGAATAAATAAACCGAAGTAGGATCTGATAGATATAGTCTAAACAATAAAAGTAAATAAGTGAATAAATTAAAGAAGAATGGAAGAATAAGTGTGAAAATGGAAAGGAAAGAAATGACATAAAATAATAAATCAAATAGACGAGAACGGAGAGAAAGAGGAGAGACGATAAAGAAAAATAAAATAAGTAAATAAAGGAGAAAGTAATAAGAGGAAAGTAAAGGAAGAGAAAAGGAGAGAAAGAAAGGAGTAAAGGGAGAAAATCAGAGGAAGAAAGGACGAAGAGAAAAGAAAGAAAGAAAAAATGGACAAGAAGGAAATAAATATGATATAAATAAGAAAAAAGAAAGAACGCGATAAATTATGAATGAGGCCATTGCTTTGTTTTTTTTTGTTCACAGCCTGAATATCTGTACTGCTCAGTTGAAAAGTCGACACCTACATATTTTTGTGTTGCAATCCATTTGTTTGCTCTGAAAAGCGCTCATTGTGTGTAGTTATTGTACTTGTGGAAAAAAAATAAAATAGGTACACCGTTAATGGAATTAAAAACTCTATTTCACTTTTAATTAAGATTCCTATATCCATATTGGTTAGATATATTCTGAGACATTTACGTGAGTTAATGTTGCTTATGTGTTAGTTGCTATGAACATTTGCAGCGTTTGTTCACGAGATTTCTATTCCATATTGGTATAATACTTAGATTACTTCCGGGAATATCGTATGAATGCTGTGGGAAAATGGTTTCAGATGAAGTCGTGGAAGTAACACTCAAGAAAGTCCTCTATGGAAACTATTTCTTTTGATTCTATCAAAAAACTCTGCAAGTAAAGGTGTAGTTTTACTTCTATGAATAAAATGAGTGGAATGGCAATAATAATAATAATAATAATAATAATAATAATAATAATAATAATAATAATAATAATAGTGGTAGTGGAGTCGGGTGATGGTGACGGTAGTGGTAGTGGGGACAGTGGGTGATGGTAGTAGCCTAGATCATATGTACCCAGATTGCTCTGCGTTATAGGCTTTGATGGTAACAACTTTTGTCAGGTTTACTATGCTGCCATCTAGTTGTTACATAAGGAGTCACATCATAACTCTCATTTGAATTTCATTAGCGACTGTACTGCCATCTCGTGTTCGTTTACGGCGGACGGGTGACGATCCTGGCGGTTGTTCTCTTCAAAGTGCAACCGATTTTAACATAGGAATGAGCAATCTATATGTGATCTGGGGTAATAGTAATACTAGCATTAGTAGTAGCAGTAGTAGCAGCAGCAGTAGCAGTATTCTTTATTGTGAAGTGACAACATATTGAAGTCCCTCGCTGTAGCGCCGTGGTCTAAGGCAGTAGTTCTCAAACTTTTGAACCCTTGGAGTTCATATTTCACTTTGACGGACTCCCAAAATTTTTCGTATAATTTAGGCTAGTAATCATGTTCTATTGAGGGTGTTTGAGTAGGAGGGATGAAGTTGCAGGAGAATGTTACACAATGCAGAACTGTACACATTGTATTCTTCACCTGACATAATTAGGAACATTAAATTCAGACGTTTGAGATGTGCAGGGAGGGCATGTATCACGTATGGGCGAATCCAGAAATGCATATAGAGTTTTAGTTGGGATACCGAAGTTATGTTTTATTCATTAATCATTTGCTTAATGTAATGAATTAAATAATAAATTGACAGTATAATATATTTCAGTTTCAACTTCTGAATACAATCTGAAAATAGGCTTGAACAAATGTTTACGATATGTCATATCTTTGCCGTGAAAAATGAAGCCAGACTTTTAGGTTTACCATAAGTTTATCAGTAGTTGTAATTGATGTCTCTGCTGTTAAAAAAATATACCAGTCTTTTCAACTTAGGCTACTTAGGCTTCCATAGGATTATGGGTGGAATGCTTTATGTTGTTTTGCGAAGTATGGCTAAATTGAGCATCCACGTGCAATGATGGAGTAACTATGAATGTATTTCGTATCTACTTATCCTATTATTGCACGTGGGTGCTCAATTGTAGATACTCTAAGTAGCAATTCAGCCTCAACATTAAGTTTAGCGCGTACTTCTATTTCGTTCTTGAAGAAGATCAGTGCAGAAAAATATACTCTCGCACAAGTAAGCTGACACAAATTGCATCAAGTGTTGTTTTCTAATTCAGGATATATGGGTAGTGCATGCAACAGGGGCGTTGTTGGAAACACGATTTTTAAACTCGAATCAGAAGATAATTCTAACTTTTCTAACAGCCCCTCTTCTATTTTTGATGGACATACTATTATTTGTCACTATGGAGGCATTTTTACACAGTTTTTTTATTGTAGAAAGGATAATATTCCCTTAATTTTAAAGTCAATTAATGAAGGTGGCTTTTGATGCTTCCAAAATAGGATATCGGACGTGAGTTCATCATCATGTGATGCTAGAAAGTCACTGAGTGTGGGAAATGAATCGAATTCTCGATTAATAACTCAACTTGAACACTATTAAAGTTGGACACTGAAGATCAGAATTTAATAAAACTAAAAATATCAAATAAGACTTGCAAAGCCAAGAAAAGTCCCCTCAGGAAAACTTATTCCCGTTAAACTCTGTGTGTCAAAAGCCTGAAATAAACAAAAAAATATTCCAGTAAACTGATAAAAATCAGAAAATGTGACAAAGTGAAGCTTAGTTACAATACTGTTTGAAGACACACCTTATTACCTCGGACCTCTTTTAACTCGCTCAGGGGTCCACGGACGACAGATTGGTAACAGCTGGTTGAAGGTATCATGCCTAGGACTCCCGTTACGGATGGATCGAGTCATCAAGGGAAGTAAATTTCTCATGAAATTTTGGCCAGTGCACAATAAGCATGGTAATGAATTTGGGGAGCAACACTAGATAGCAAAATCCTCTGTTCTTTTAGGATGATCGTTCACCTCTGCTGCGGCATGCGGAAGTGAGGCCAGCGTCCGGCTGGTCCTTGATGGGCTGTTCGCGCCACGGATTTATTGACAGCATATTTAGATAACATTTCCAGGAATCCCGAGTTTGATTCATGATATAAAAGTGAGAATTCATCTTTATCAGTTTTATTTATTGGAACTAAGCTGTCTTTGTGTTGGCCCTGTGTTGTGTGAAGGGATAGAAATATGGCCAGAAAATTCACCCTTGTGATATTTGATGTTGGTTCATGAAACTTACAAGAGTGAGAACCAAATAAATTGTCAATGTGGATCCTTTCAGATCTCTCTACAGGTCTGCTATATCGGCATCAAAAACTAAAAAAGAAAATGCGAGACAGTGTAACCACAGTCTAGTATATACAGTCGCGAAGCTCAATACGTAGTAAATATGCAAACATTGGATAGTTGCTCACCACTAGGATCGCTAATACCGCCTCATTACAGGCAATGCAAAATAGTACCGTCACAGTCTATTGTTTCTAACACCCTCAAAACTCAAGCTTCGTGACTGTATATAGTAGACTGTGGTGTAACCATAGGAGGAGCACGTCTGCAGTGGAAGCATTAACAACACGGTAACAGGCATTGAACTCTATGTTGAAGCATAGAGTTCAATGAGTACAGGCTATAAAAACACACACACACACACACACACACACACACACACACACACACACACGAACAGGCGCGCGCGACACGCATCTTCATTATTCGTGCCGAAAAATTCGTACTCGGAACGCTTAGTTTGGTAGTCACGTGTATTACCACTTTATCTCTACGGTAGACTTAACCCCTTTCACGGGTTATACGTACAGGTCCGCTGAAAACGTAAAGGTACGTAAGATGCACATTTTATAGCTGTGTCGAGAGTTGGGTGAATTACGAACCATTCTCGGGACACGCTATTTTCTTGGGGGCTGTAACCCTCGACTCCCGCTGCGATGCGACACTTGAGCTAGCCCCTGCTGTGTCTCTGTGACAGTGCCGACAACTGCTATGCCCTCTATTCCCCTCCCCTTCCTCAACCCCGTAAACCGCGACACAATAGTCCCATTTTAACACGGATTTGTAAAGCCAATCTGTTCCCAGCAAAGATGCCATCCGTGCCTTGATTTCGCGATGTCATTTTGAAAGTCAAAGTCACTGTTATTAGTGATAGTAAGTCGAAGAGAATCTCGGGCATTGTCTCGAAAAGACAGGAAAAATTATAATTCTAAGGATTCTATCTACAGATCAGGGAAAACTTTATCATTGCTTCCAATTTGAAACCATTCAGAAAATATCGGTTTAAGGGTCCAGCCACAACGTAATCAGCTAATACTTATCACCAAGGATGTGAACTTTGGCTTGCACAATATTCTGGGTGGTTTGAGTAGGTAATAGAACAAAACGAATGTGAAATAGGTTTCTTTTAGTAGTAGTAGTAGTAGTAGTAGTAGTAATAATAATAATAATAATAATAATAATAATAATAATAATAATAAATAAATAAAAATTATATCTAAAAAAACTAATTCTGTGCATTTAAAATATTTCTAAACAACCTAATTTTAAACGACTGAGGACTAAGACTATACCCCTGATTTCCAGCGGCAGAGAATTCCAGGAGCGAGCCATGGTTATTGAGAAAGAATTTTGAGTACAGAGATGTCTGATGACGTGGTATTGATAACAACAGATTGTGCTGTGAACGTGTATTACGATTATGATGTGAGAGGCAAGGTAGTTGGGTGTGGAATTATGTATAATTCGATATAGCAGGCAAAGAGAATGTACTAAACGTCTATCTTGCAAGCGGAGCCAGAAGAGTCGTAGAAAATGGTATAATGTTATGAAACTCCCACATTTTTAATGTCATATTGGAAAAACGACTTTCGAATCACTCCTGATGGCCTATAATGTTTATAGCGAATACATTTTTTGTCTTCCAGAAAGGATCAGACTGTATTTATAAGTTCGTAACATTAATAAAAATACAAACAAAATGTAAAAGTAAATCATTACGTGTTACTAATTTAAATAAACTTCAAAACTTATGAAAATGATAATCCGAAATTAATTGTTTATAATAAAATTGTTAAATATAGACAAAATGTCTAGTATAATTTGACGTGTGCGATGGCTAGCGGGTTCACGCCTAGTAGAGGAAGACCATAATATTCTTAGCATAGCTTCTTCCTGGTGGGAAGTAAAGCTGTGGCTCCATGTAGACGTAGGCCTACATATCGTCGTTGTTCCTGCAATAATTGCTATGTGCAAAATATAAAATTTTTCAGTAGGAAGAAAAAACATATTTATTCATCCCATGGTAGCCGTACGTAGGAGACTGTGAATTCTTACATTTTCGAAACAAAGAAATATAATTACATATAGGAGATTTCATTATTTGCTATATAACTATTTAATAGAGCAAAAATATGAAAATCGATAAATATGTCAGATAGGAGTTATTCCAGGAACAACGACGATATGTAACATAACGTTGTCTCTTATCAAGGGGCCGAAGGAAAATTTGTCGGCACCCGTTCACATTTGAATTTAGACACTGATTAACCTCTGCAGTTGAAAGTGTTGTTAAATGCAGTACCACTGCTCTCAATTTTCTTTGAAAGGGCTATACACAGAGGATATGCGGAGAAAAACTAAAAAAAAGAAAAAAAACTATGTGAATATTTTGAATAGTTAAATTTTGTAATAATTACAGTATTGTTTTGATATTTCAAGAACGAACAAAAACGTATGCATTTCATTAATTTCTTTCGGTACGATGTAGGTAGGCAACTAGGAATTGGGAGAGATCTATAAATTACATAGCTGCATATTTAAGAGGACTAGTTCATAAATTCTGTCATGCTTTATAGTCAAACTGTTAATGACACGAGTTTTAATAACCAACATTCCAACTTTTGTCAATTTTCTTTACCTATTGAGGCTGCGTTTGGAATACTGCCTGGAAGGGTCATTTATCTGTGTTATGCTTATCCTCACTAGAGATTTACGACGACCACCCACTGAAAGAACCTTTCGAGAAAACGTTTTCATTTCTTGGCTGATGTAAACAACACAGAGCTCTTCTAATATGACTTCCCCCCCTCCCATCCATTGTCGCTTTTTATGTCAGTCAAAGAAAGGTATGTTGAAAAGAGGTTCAAAACAATAGGAAATTTTGGTTACCTTTACTGCAAATATAAATAAATTCCTTTTCTTTTTTTTTCGAAATACCAAGGAAGTGTAGGCCTAACTGATTTATTTGTAACAAGTTGGAACTTTCACATTATTTCGTACATGTTTCCGGCATGATACTAGGGCTACTTTTTATAGCTCACACAACATGTTAAAAAGTCTTCCACTGTCGGACTAGTCGCAGTTTTGTGGTGACGACAGGATGTTGTGTTCCAGGAATTTTGCCTGTACACTGAGAAAAACGCAGTTAAATTTAATTCCAAGAGAAAGCAACAAGTCAATTTTAACTGTTTTCATATCGAGCATATTTATAAAACTAGTCAGATTATAGAAATCGGCTTCAGGAGGGTAATACACGTTTCCTTATTAGATGTTTTGTGCATTTCGAAACAATTTAGTTCTTTATAATTTCACAGGTTTATTTATTTTATTTGCTAATAATTGTAACGTAAAATATAAATAAACAGAAAAAATTTAGCTCGCCCCTGAAAGAGTAGAACTCGTGCCTGGGGGGCGGATTCCTGAATTGAAATTAAGAAGTGTGTAATACAATTTGTCTTATGTCTACTACGCAATAAGAATATATAAATTTAAATTTACAATTTTTATAAAATCCATACATAACTTTTTAAATTTAATAATAGAACTATTAGAATTGACAAGATTAAGATATTTGAATATAAATTTGTTATATATTCCTGAGCCTAAATTACTACTATGATTAAATACTGTAGCAGTGTTGGATTTTGGTTCAAACAATCTTAAAGAATTCATACCTTTTGTTTCATAACTATGCGAATACACCTCAAAATTATTTCGATTTTTATGTATGAATTTTATTAATACAATATAATAAATTTGTCTTATTTTAAGAACATTAAAGTCTAAAAACAATTTTTGAGATGGAAAATCAATAGGTTTATGAAGACATATTTTAATTATTTTCTTCTGTAATAAATAAAGTGGATTAAAATCGGATTTAAATAAGCTACCTCATCCTATAGACCTAATTCCATACATAATTACAGATTGAAATAAAGTTAAGTGTAATAAATGATTTAGTTTTGAAAATTATCATTTAGGCTATAAGGTAAACAGAAATTAAATAATAAATTTTGCATTTTTGTTCTTAAAGAATTCATACCTTTTGTTTCATAACTATGCGAATACAACTCAAAATTATTTCGCTTTTTATGTATGAATTTTATTAATACAATATAATAAATTTTTCTTGTTTTTAAGAACGTTAAAATCTAAAAACAATTTTTGAGATGGAAAATCAATAGGTTTATGAAGACATGTTTTAATTATTTTCTTCTGTAATAAATAAAGTGGATTTAAATTGGATTTAAATAAGCTACCTCATCCTATAATTCCATACATAAATACCGATTGAAATAAAGTTAAGTATAATAAATGATTTAGTTTTGAAAACTATCATTTAGGCTATAAGGTAAACAGAAATTAAATAATAAATTTTGCATAGTGTAAGGTAGTAGTAGTAGTAATAGTAATAGTAGTAGTAGTAGCGGTAGTAGTTCGTAGTGCGACAGCCTGTCGAGAGCCAAGGTCTCCGGCCGACTGCTGACCTGACGTCAACATACCTCAGCAGAGGTGAACGATCATCCAATCAGTGTGGAGGAACTTGTGTTTGCGCGATGATCCTCCCATCCCAGCCGTTATTGCTGGCATACGAAACCAGTTTTCACTATACACTATAGCTCCCTAAATTAATCACTATGCTGAATAGACATCGGTCCCATACACCGGTCGAAATTTCGTGAGAAAATTTTTTTCTTCTTCTATGAGGATTCGAACCAATGCCCATTCCATACCGCTAGACAAAGGCATGATGCCTTAGACCACGGTGCTACGGCATGTGACGTATTGAAAGATACCTGACTTCAATTAATATAAATTGTACGACTTAAGTTTAGACTATCTGTGTACTCGAATACCAGCGACTGCGCGCAACTGACGTCGATCGTCGACATATATCGACACTTGGTCGTGAGTGTTACACAAAGATGAAGTTGTAATCTAGCTGACCACCTCCATTTGACGTCACTTAAGCTCTTGTCCTCCTTTTTAAATAGCCGCGTCTGTGACTCGAGTGCTAACGTTCTAGTCTTTCATCCCGGCGGACCGCGTTCGATCCTCGGCAAGGTCGTGATGGAAATTGTGGTAGAAAAAGCAGATGTTGGTTGCAGAGGAGTTTTCTCGGGGTATTCCCGTTTCTCTATATCATTCTCTCCACCTCCTCTCACTTAATTTATCAACTGCAATAGTGAAAATAGGCTGGGGAAAGTCCAGTCTTGAGGTTAGTACGGGTTTCGGACGTTAATATGGAAAGGACTTGGGGCTCCGAGCTTATTAGACTACTTGCCTGCGGATGAGACCTGACTCTATCAGAGGTTGAGGCAGGATGATTCACCTGTCGATATCGGATTCACGGTGCTGATTCAGGAAGGGCTTGGAACTTCGGACTCCTACGGCCTTTCAGGCTACTCGTGGCTTTAAGAGAAGCTCAGGCTGGATGGTGAGCGTCGGATTCACGAATGCTATTCAGGCTATCAGGCTACCAGGACAAAGAGTGGAACTGTCCTGTCTCATCCATTGTCTCTGCATAGACTCAGGTGTATAAAAATATATTTTAAAAGTAGAATTGAATAGTTGGATGTATGTATATATATATATATATATATATATATATATATATCAAGATTTGTTCTACTGTCATTGTAAAATGTACTTATTTCATTTCGATAAATATCTCCGTAGTTATGACTATTAATACATTCGTCAAGTCTCGTGTTGTAACTTCGTACTCATGTCTTACTAGTTATCATTGCATGATTGGTTCATAATATACTATTTAGACCTCCTTTTGTCTCTTCTCAGCCAGTGACCCAACCAAGTTCTTTTTCTCTTCCTGATTAATTTCAGCAACATTCTTTCTTCACCCGCTGTTTCCAACATAACTTCATTTCTTATTCTGTGTGTTCATTTCACACATTCCATTCTTCTCTATATCCCAATTTCAAATGTTTCTAGTCGTTTCTCTTCACTTCGTCGTAATTTCCATGTTTCTGCCACACTCTACACAAAGCACTTCACTAGTCTCTTCCTTAGTTATTTTTCCAGAAGTCCGCAGAAGATGCTTTTTTTACTATTAAAAGCTTCCTTTGCCATTGCTATCCTCCTTTTGACTTCTTGGCAGCAGCTCATGTTACTGCTTGAAGTAGCCTACATCCCAAGTATTTGAAGCTGTCCACTTGCTTTACTGCCTCATTTAGAAGTCGCAAGTTTACCTTTATTTTTCTTGCGACAACCACGGTCTTCGCCTTATTTGCATTTATCTTCATCCCATACTGCTCACAGCCATCATTTAGCTCCAGTAGCATATCCCTTAGTATCGGCTCCTCTTCTGCTAACAACGCCATATCATCAGCAAATCTTACACACTTTATTCTTCTTCCTCCCACTATCACTCCTACCATGTTCTGAAAACAGTTCTTTAATAAATCCTCCAAGTAGATGTTGAACAGTGTAGGTGATAAAGAGCATCCTTAACGTATTCCCCTCCCAATTTTACTTTCTTCTGACAGTTCTTCTTCTATTCTGACTTTGGCTCATTTTTTGATATAAAGATTACTGAACATCCTCCTCTCTTTCCAATCCGTACCTATTTTCTTCAGGATCCCCATCAGTTTGTGTCTATCCACTCTGTCAGACTCCTTTTCTAGGTCCACAAATATTATATACTCTTCTACATCTCTAGGAACACATATCTCAGTCTATCAAATTTTTTTGCTTATAGGAATACTGCTTTTTCCCGGCACCACAGAATTATTTTCGCTGCATTAATTTTCTATATTTTTTATCTTGCACTATTCAAGAAATCTGTTATAGACTGTTTGGTACTGTTGCTTTGGTTTCTGTGGTAGGAGTCCAAACATACCCTCTCAACAGCTTCTTTAATTTCTTGTGGTTTATTATTGTATTAAGAAAAATCCAT
Organism: Periplaneta americana; assembly: GCF_040183065.1. Classification (NCBI taxonomy): domain Eukaryota; kingdom Metazoa; phylum Arthropoda; class Insecta; order Blattodea; family Blattidae; genus Periplaneta; species Periplaneta americana. The sequence goes on from NC_091117.1 coordinate 168,046,704, forward strand.
TTTGTAAGACGTTTGACGTTGTAATTCAGTTGTATCTCTAAGCTCGATAACCTGTAAAGTTATTATAGGCTAATTATTAAAAAAGAAACACCTATTGCTTTCTAAGCATTAGCCAGTCCGGCACTGATTTGAAATACTTTTTACGCCGGTAAGCTAAGGTAAGATGTGGCTTCGCTCTTTCTTCTTCTACCCCTTGAGCTTTATGCGATGGAGGAGTATCCTGAGCAAACGCAAGCACGACGAGTTTGGCGGCCATGTTGTTTGATGTTTGTTCTGACATGGTCGCTATGACAACCGCGAAGTATTTTTATTTTTGACGCTGTCGTATTTCTCTCGTTTTATAGATATTTTCTGTTATGCCGATTAGTTAGGTTTTATTACGTAACCCTATGTTGTAATTGCATAAATTCTTGTCAAAAATAACTGTCATTCTTTGATATGGCATGTTAACAAGTAAACATTATTATTCTTGAGATTGCAGCGAGATTAAAGCAAGTAAATTAATTTGGATTCTGAGCAAATTTTTTAACTTTTAAGTGGAGTCAAGTAGCTAGATATTCTCATCACGTTTATAATGTAGAATAACAGTTCAGTCTTCAAACAAGTTGCTAATTGTTTTCCTTATATTCAGTGATTGATTACATTCAATAACATTATTAGATTCTGTAGCTTACAGCCAAGACCAAACTGGAATACGCACGTACGTGTGCTCAATATAATTTGTGAGTATCAATTTACAGATATTGCGATAGTCTTCCTCTGCTCAGAAGATGGTCTTCCTAGTGACAAAAACAGTGGGTCTGGGATCGATTTCCCAGAAGGAAGTCCATTAGGACAGAGTATGAAGTACGTTTTATGTTTAGTCTCTGTTATCTACAGTGATAGCCTTATGTCATGTTGAGCATATGGCCAGAGACTCTTGCTACGTGCTTGTTGTTAGTAGATATAAAATCCTCGAATGAGTGAATATCGGTCGCTCCTAAGGAGCCAAGTCTAGACGTATAATAATAATAATAATAATAATAATAATAATAATGTTTTATTTTCGCTGGCAGAGTTAAGGCCATAAGGCCTTCTCTTCCACTCAACCAGCCTTAATCAATACAATACATAAATTTAAATTACAAATATTTTCACTACACTTAAAAGGTTCTCCAGCAATAATCTTCACTACACATTTATTTAAATTTAGATAAATCTATAAGGTAAAGTAGTAACTTAATTTATGAGCTAATTTAATTCAATGATGACGACGACACGATAGAATAATGTAGTATAGGATATACAGTATACACTGCTTCTCAAAAGTTTGGGCACAACTCAAATAATTGAATTTAAATTTGATAAACTGTCTTTGTCTCAAATATCTGCTACCAAAACATGTATAGGTCTACGATGATGATGATGATGATGATGATGATGATGATGATGATGATGAGAACGACACGATAGAATAATGTAGTATAGGATATACAGTATACACTGCTTCTCAAAAGTTTGGGCACAACTCAAATAATTGAATTTAAATTTGATAAACTCTCTTTGTCTCAAATATCTGCTACCAAAACATGTCCTTATGATCCTGATGATCGACATGCACCAACACGTGTCCGTAGTATTGTTGGTTTCAGTTTTCTTCGTCTTCTTGGAAACTCATTTAAGTATAACCGTGCCAGTTGCATCTCTATGGCTACTCTGGTGAGTGATGACATTGTTAAGGCCCATTCACAATGAAAATTAAACATAACCGTAACATAAACACAGAAGTTTGCGGCCAGGTTATCAAATGGGATCATTCACAATGATTCACATAAACACTGACATTAACATTGCCGTTAGACGTTAACACGAAAGTTTGCGAACTCCAAACTTTCATGCTTATGCTTACATAATTTGCGAACAGTACACAATCGTGGAGCGCTGAAGTATGCGACAGAATATGAGGAAATGGCGTCGCTATGTTTCCATGGTTACCAAGTATCTTTGCGGTTATGTTCATGTCCTCATTATGAATGATGCGATTTTACCGTAACGTTTACATTCTTAAGTTAACGCTTACGTTATGTTTAATTTTCATTGTGAATGGGCCTTTAGTACTATATTAAACAAAAACAGCTATACAATAATTTATTATGTATTTGTACAGCAAATAGTATTTTAAAGTGAAACCTTTATGTTCGGGATACAAAAGAGAAAAATTGTAAAGTGTTGACAAAGATTTACACTGACGTCACTCGTAGTATCCTGAAGACAGAAGTGTAAGATCAACTTCGTGCCTCATGGTTCCCCTTGCGATCCGCCTTGCTCCACCCTCCACTTAATCTGCCTAAGGACGCGATGGTTGGAAGCCCCAGGTTGCGATGGAGAATCGAAACATATCAGATGTCTATCGTGTAGCTCGGAGCTTGTCGAATTCGTCTCAACCTATTCGCTTACTGAAAGTGACAAGTGATCAATGTATGGGTGACAAATGAACGTCTTAGTAATTTCTGTTGCATAACACAATTTCACTAATTTGTCATAACATACTGACAAATTCTGTTCTAAAATATTATTTCGAAAAAAGTAGTGTTATAATACTAAAATCAGTTTTAATTATGTCTCTTCATTATGGCAACCCTATCATAACAGTGCCTTTTATGTTAGAAGTTTTGTTTAGATGTTTCCCAGCCATAATTAGGTTTCTCATAAAGAGGATGAACATGAGAATCAATTTAGAATTACTTTATTTTGCTAATACTATAGTTTGCTAACCAATCTAAAACATCCCGGAAAAGAATAATTAATTGAATGTGATCTATGTATCTGTCTTACAAATTCTCGTAAATGTATCTATTTGGTAATGTATGCAAGGAATAGAAATTAAAATTTGCTTTTCAAATTGCATCATTCATCTTGTTTCTTGAACACTTGCTCCTTAGAGTACTATAATTAATCAGTATTTTGAAGTTAAGAGCAATTAGTTTCTCAGTGATGGCTTCTTAATGTAAATCAAACAGTATGTTCGGTCATGTAAAGGAATTTTAAAATGCCGAACGATATTGCGTGTATGTTCCTGTGTTCGGAACAAGCATTACTGGAGGTTTGAGTAATAGCTCTTTGACGGTTCTTAAATGAGCTATTATATTCGATAGCGAGAATGCGCTCTGCAATACACAAATCTAATTTCAGGAGGATGATTTTATCTCTAAGAGAACGATATTTTATTTTCTCCTGTTGGACACAATCTGATCTTACAGCTTCTTCGATGTATGTACGTAGATTGGAACGCCAGATTATTTTATGACCTATAGTTCTTGGTAAACACCGAACATTTTGGTAAAAATATAAAAATACCATATACTTAGCTTACTTTCAGGTTGAATTTACAAACTTCCCAACGAGAAAAGAACTTATACTGGATTGACTGACTCTATTTAAAATTACTATCACCATGATATAATAATCATTATAAACAACAGACCTATCACTGCCAACACCATCATCATTATTCGAACACTACCATTACCAATATTATTATCATTACTGTCATCATCACCACTATAATCACCAACACCAACACATTCAGTCTCACCACCACTAAACATCTCTCTCATTATTTCCGTCAGCACTACACTATCATTAGAAAGTGAACCACCACCACCACCACCACCACCACCACCACCACCACCACCACTATTGTCACTCTCAACAATTCCCATTTAATTATCATCTCTGTCTCGAAAAATAGGTTACCTCTTGTGTTTTCGCGACGCCAAATCGGCACGTAACTTATTCTATTATAGGCGCAGAAAAAGCCTATTTAGGCTAAGTGCTGAGGGATGCTCTATATTTTTCCCTGCGTATACCTCTATCTCTATCTCTACCTCTAACTCCATCATCATAGTAAACGTTTGGTTCGTTCCAGAGTCATTGATTGTTGTTTATATGTGATCAAATTTTCTCACTGTAGCCTGTGTAAATGAGTTTTTTTTTTTTGTGACAACAGAAAAAAAGGATGACTTGAAATGAAGTATGCAAAACACATCTGAAATCTGCAAATTTGAGTTTTATAACCAGAGTCCTACTTTTGGACACGTAGAGCCTCCAAGCAGTCCGTAACATTTGTGGGTATGTATGGAGTATAGCTTGGCGGCATCCAACCCTACTTTACAGTGGTGTCTCTTCCGCCTGTATCACCTTGTGAATCTCTACTTTGTTTTGAAACTAGTAACGGTGGCGCTTAAGTTTCAACTTCTACTCATACGTGTTTCCGTCTATGTTTCTTTTTAATCCTTCTTTGCTCGTTGTCCATTTTTAAATTTTCTCTCTTTTACTGTAATACATCTTCCTATCTCTTGTCCATATTTCCGTCATTTATTTTCTCTTTCTGTTTCATTCTGAACGTTGATTTTTCTTTTCTTTATTGTTCACTATCTTTCTTTTTTTTGTAGGTGTGTTTTAGGCTACTTCCCTCTTGTTTTAAATTTATTTTTCACATCTCCTCTTATTGTCGTCTTTTTATTTTCTTCTCTTATTTCTCTTTCTCACATTTTCTATATCTCTTGTCTTACCTCTATATTCTACATCTTTTTCATGTTCTCGTTACTTTTTCGTTTCTATATGTTTTTATTTTTTTAATATTTATTTATTTCGTGTTTTATTTCTTCTTGTCTTGTTTCTATATTCTCATTTTCTTCCAATCTTTTATCTTTTCTTATTTTCCCCTTTCTGAATTCTTTTTGTAACCCTTTCTAATTTATTCTTTTCTTTTTTTCCTCTTTTTATTTTCTTTATGTTTTTATTTTCACTCTACTTTTTTTTCTATAGTTCTCTCTACTCTTATCCTTTATATCTATAGTCGATTTACAAAAGGGGACATGTCCAAAATGACAAAGTGTTGGGAAATTGAAAAAAAAAAAAAAAAAAAAAAAAACCATAACAGACTTAAAAAATTTAAATGTTCATGGATCCTGAATGTATGTACTCGTAGTGATCTAATTAGAAAAAAAAATGAACATTTTAATTTATTAGACTAACTTAGGCCAATAGGTTTTACGATTTTCCAACACTTTGTTATTTTGGACATGTCCTCATTTGCAAATCGACGAAGATACAGACTATGTATGTACATGTACAGTATGTTTTTCCCTACTTCCCTTTCCTTTTTTTGTACAATTAGAACAGTGTTAAAATATTGAAATTTACTTTACGCTTAAAGGCTAATTAAGAATATTATTTTATTCATATTCTAGTTTTCCAGAAATATAACACTTGCACATTTCCATACTGTTGGTTGACGTATTGAAATTAAAAGAAAACAAATAATCTGATATATAGGTGCTAGAAATTTACATATAATGTTTAAACATGGAGTTATTAGATCTGATATTCTAAAAAATTAATGTTTTCTCAAAGTCCGTTTGTTCGAAGCATATGATTCCATGGAATGTAACGAGTCTACCTTCGTAAAAATTCACAGATCATCGAGATAATGAGCCCAAGTGCCCCTCTGAACCATATAAAACGATTACTCACATGGAGAGGTGATACATGGGCTCGCATGCGCATAAATCCGATCTTCGTGGGCCATGCTTTTGGGACTTCAGACGAAAATGACTCAAGATACAATCAATCTGTCTGTCTGTTGTTTTCAAAACAGCAGGATAAACACACATTGATGCAATAATGGCTTTTATATTGTGTATAAATTCATAGACTCAGAACATGCCAGTAAAATAACGTGCCTATAATAAAACTTTACACAATAAAAGAATTCATGTAATGAATGAATGTCCAATACATTATTCGTCAGTACTTTTCCATTTCTTTTAACTTTCTTTCTTCACCTCTCCCTTCCTTGCTTTACTTTCACCTTATTCCTGTTAAATGCCTTATAACTTAAATTCCCTTTATTTCTCTTTTTCACTGTTATCCTTGTCTTTTGTTTCTATTCCATTCTTAATTTATTTTGATTTCATTTCTTTCTTCTTTCTTAACTGTTTCTTAGAATGTATTATTTTCTTTTTGTTTTCATTTTATTTTCTTTCGTTTTATTTTACATTAGGCCTATATCAAGATTCCAGAATTTCTTTTTCTTCTCATTTCATTTTTTTTATTTCATTTATTAATTTTAGTCCATAGATCTTACATGAGCAATGAAGCTTTAAGATGTGGAACAAGTCAAAATTTTACAATATTAAAATTACAGTTTTTACAAATTTTTACAGTTTTACAATTTAGTAATTTTCTACAATTTTTACAGTTCTGTGCAATTTTTTACAATATTTTGGCGAGATGTAGTGAGATGAGGTGAGGTCCGAGGATTCGCCAAAAGATTACCCGGCATTTGCCTTTTGGTTGGGGAAAACCTCGGAAAAACCCAACCAGGTAATCAAATCAAAGGGGTTGATGCCGAGGACTCGCCATAGACCATCCGGCTTCAGTCTCACGGCTGGGGAAAACCTCGGAAGAAACCATCCAATGAGATCAAAGGGGGATCCAGCCCAAGCCCGAACGCAGCTCCGGATCAGCAACCCAGCGAGTCTGCCGACTGAGCTACATCGATGGCTCTACTAAAATATACAATACATGGCCAATCAGATTATGAAATTTACAAACGCAAACGATCATTCATCAGTTAAGCTATATGTACAGTATAATACTAAACAAGTAAGTTAATTAAATTTAAGGCATAAACAATTCAATCAGTTGTGATAAACAGAAATTGATAACACATATCATGCAAACTACTTCAAATTACAAACACAAACAATTTATCAATAGAGCTATACATATTACTATTCAATTTAAAGCATATAAAATTCATCGGGCAAAACTATACAAACATATACAATACAAAGTAAGCAGATTAATTCAATTTACAAGCATACTTATATTAAGCTATACAAATTTGTGTTTTATTGTTAATTGCTGCTTTATTTTCACTTTGTTGCTTTAATGCTGTTCTATCTTCCTCGTATTTTATCTTTCCTATGTAGACCCATTTATTGTTTTTTTATATATTTTTTTTACTAGTTCTAGTTCCCAATTCTAATATCAGTACAAAACTTATGACACTCACTCGAAAATATGACAAAGTGCTTTCCTCTGCACTATTTTTGAAGTTGTGCAGTATCTCAGACAACATACGGACTATTTTCTACATAGCGTACTACGTTTTCAAAATGCAATAATGTCCCTTATCTCAACCGTATTGTTCAGAACTATGCATAACGCGTGGAGACAGGCAACACGAATAGATCAAATCAGGGCAGATACGAGGGGCAGCACGCAGCACGCGAAGGGGCGGCAAAACATTACAAAATCGCACTTAATGGCTTTATATCTCGGATATTTGAACGTTCATCAACACGTCCTGCATTTGGGTCTGGTCACAGCAGCAAGTGACGGGGTCAAGTGAACAGAGAGGTTATTCTCCCGTAATAGATAATCATCCACTTCACGGAAAAAATGCAAATCCTATTTGTACCCATAACTGTAATGGGATGGAAAGGATCACGTGAAGTGAAAACTAAGAAAATATAAAAAGAAATAATTAATCCACGAATGAATAGATAGGTGACCGAAGTAGTAAAATAAGGAACTGTGTAGATTAAAAAATTAAGGAGAAAAACAAAAATTTGTGGAAAGAAAGCACTTTAAGAAAATTATCAAACGAGGATGCAAATCATTAGCCAAATAAATAAAAATGCTTAATAAATGAAACAAAGAACAAATAATGAAGTATTTTTATTTAAATAGGTAATAAATAAATATTGAACAAATATAGTAATGAGTAAACAAGAATGTAAAGTAAATTACAAAATCAATAAAGTAAATCACAAATTGATGAAATTAAGAAAATATTATTAAAATAAATTACTATGAAAGAGAGAAAAAATATATAAGTTAATAAAGTAATAAATAATGGCTTAACAAATAATCTAACTTAATTGAGAATGAACAAATTATTAGTAAATAAGTAATAAGGAAACAAAATATAGCCTACTTATAATAATTAAATTATTTAAATATGTCGACGGAAACGAAGTAGATATTGCTTGGGTAGTAAATTTTACTAGCTACTACTTCTGAGAAAAGGAATAAAAGAAGACTTTTCAAACAATTAAAATACTGTATTTGAAGAATTGCATTAATATAACATTTTTAAACTATATTTCATGACAAGTCTCGCCCTTTCCTCATTATTCCTTTACTTTCCCCTCAACATTCCTTTTATCCAGAACTATTCGTTTCCTTACTCTTAGTAGTCTTATTCCTCCATTTTTTCTTCATATTGCTTGTGTTTTTTCTAAACTAAATGTTTTCGTTTCCTTTCTTCTCATCCTCTTCTTTTTCATCTTATTTAATCATTGTTATTACCATCACATCATGATTATATTCATATTTTCTCTTAATGAATAATCACGGTATAAAATCTTCATATTCGTCTTCAAACAATTAAAATATTTGAAGAATTGCATTAATATAACATTTTTTAAACTATATTTCACGATAAGTCTCTTCTTTTCCTCATTACTCCTTTACTTCCCCCTCAACATTCCTTTTTTTCCAGAACTATTCGTTTTCTTACTCTTAATAGTCTTCTTCCTCCTTTTTTCTTCATATTGCTTGTGTTTTTTCTAAACTAAATGTTTTCATTTCCTTTCTTCTCATCCTCTTCTTTTTCATCTTATTTAATCATTGTTATTACCACCATCATCATGATTATATTCATATTTTCTCTTAATGAATAATCACGGTATAAAATCTTCACATTCGTCTTCTCTCATGCAGTTCTCATAACACGAGGAAGAAATCTACCTAGTTCGTGGAAATACTATTAAGTATCTTATTACTTTATGAACTATTTAATATGTCTTTGGCTGACACAGTACGTAATAACGTTCTCAGAGGAAACAGTAGATTTGAAGAGGATTAGCTTAAGAGTCACTTTTGCTCTGCGTTAGCGAAAATCACTTTCACTACAAGCTGGCAGATTAGCTGGAAAAACTTTGTTTGAAGGGTCTGTTCGCTGTCAGTGCTCGGATCCAGTGCAGTTATTGCGTCCACGTGCACATTTTTCTATTCTTTTTACTATTTGACTGTCAGAGACCTCTGTAGTCTTATCAAAGACTAGATGTTCAGGAAATAGACATGGCACTTCCGACTCTGCATGCCATGATATGCTCAGAATTTCTTTCGCCCCTAAACTTCCATTGTCCTCGACCGTGTTTGGACACGCGGACTTCAGATCTGATGGTAAAGTTAGAGGAGTCTGAAGCCTGAATCTGTTCTGTAGTAGGCTAGTTGTAAAACATTACACTATCCTCTGAACCTTGTAGATCAGGTGTTCTCAACCTTTTGAAGATTGTGAGCACCGCCCACACGTGATACTAAGTGAGCGAGCACCATGGAATCGAATAGGTTTAATAGGCGTGCGTGAATACATACATGAAATGAAGAAACAAATTAAATTTTTAAAACACTCACTAAGGTAATGATATCCTTGAATTTGAATGTTACTTAGAATTTTAGTAGTGTCCAAAGAGAAACAGTCCTGCAGATGTGAATCAGTTAATCGTGATCGTGCTTCGTTCTAGAGGTATTTCGTAAGTGAGAAAGTTTTTTCGCATAGGTTGGTTGCCCCTAATATAGCCAGACATTTGAAAGAAGCACTCCGCATTATTTGGAGTCTTTTTAAATCTTCTGCCCCTCCGAAAGGATATGAATTTCTCCTTTTAAGACAAATATTTCAACGCTAATGAGGACTGGAAATCTATAAATTGGAATTCTTCACGAGCAGCCATATTATTTCCTTGAATAATAATAATAATAATAATAATAATAATAATAATAATAATAATAATAATAATAATAATAATAATAATAATAATCATCATCATCATCATCATCATCCAATTCAAGCACTAGACCTAGTGGTCTGTTGCGGTCTCAATGGTCTCATGCCATCTTTCTAATGGTCTTCCAACAAATCGTTGTAATGTACCACTGCCTTTGGCCATCTTTCTGTTGACATTCTCTCGACATAGGGGAGAGTCGGGTAGTATTGGAGATCGGGTAATATCGGACGGTGCGTTTCTTTCATCTACCACCCTATGGTAGTACCTGAATGACATGGTTACGTTTCTCTATGCGACATCACAGAAACGTAACCATGCCAATCAGGTACTATCATCTTGTGGTAGATGAAAGAAACTCACTGTCCGATATTACCCGATGTCCGATACTACCCGACTCTCCCCTACTGTTTCCAGTTAACTCTATATATTTGAAGAAAATTTAATATAGGTTCTTCCAAAATTTCTGTATTTCGTTTTCTATCCCAAAGTTTGTAAGTTTGTATCGCTCCGTTTTTCTCATGAATTTCATTTCGTTGGTAGTTATACGTTGAACACCTTGAATAGTCTTGATTTTTCTAATTAAGTCCACACTGAATTGAAAGGGGTTATAAATCATGAAATGCGGGAAAACTATTAGGTCGGTTAAATAGTAGGCCTACGATATAATGGGTAGTTAGAAACACTATTTGTTCCGGCCGTACAACAAAGTTTGAATTGATAAAAGGACCTCAGGAGCTTTAGTGCTCGCGAGCACATTTTTATTCGCACGACGAGAACACCAAATGCCATTAAAGGAACACCATGGTGCTCGCGAGCACTAGGTTGAGAACGCCAGTTGTAAATGCTTTAGAAACAGATATAATGGGAATGTTGCGTCATCTGCTACATACTCTCTTACGTCAATCAATAGCATCTAATAGCAGAATATCGGAGCCGTCGTGAAGAGCCTCCTCTTGTTTCTCAGCCCTCTTCTGTGCTCGATTAAATTATAAATACATAAGATAATTACCACTGCTTACGCATGAATACAAGCCGTTGCCTCCATCGTTATGACTCCATCACAGACAAAAGACTATCTCGCATGTATATACGTTGCATTATTTATGTTGAGACCTGTAGGGTAGGAGTGGCCAAAGCTGTCATTACTTTAAATTAATATACCAGCACAACAGCAATTCCGTTCGTCTGTCTGTCTGTCGGTTAGACCCGACTGGGCAGCCGGTTCTGTACGGTTGGGGTTCAGCTTGTTGTTGAAGTTGGGGGAAAGGTGGTTTGTTGGGGGGGGGTTTACGGGCGTAACTAAAATACTATACTTTGGAAGGTAGGGCGACATGGGAATTATAGACCCTGGCAAGGAAATGAGATTTCATGTATTACGGCATGGAAGATGGAAGAGTTTTTGGGAGAAGGGGTGTGTGTGCGAGACAAGGAGAGAAGGGAAAACGATTGCAATAAAGTTCGACTAATCAAAAGTATGTTTGTTGTAGGGGTTTCCTAATGTTTCATCTTGACAGTTAACTATCTTTGAATAAAAAATGAGATGTGTGTGTGGTATAAAAAGAATTAAAAAAGAACCTTAGCAACAAAGATGTCAGTCCATGAAAGCCACAAATCAAAATATCTATATAATAACATCATACATCTTGTAAGGAAAGAAAGAAAAGGCAGACTTAAGAGAACAAAGGATTTTTATGCTGATGCGATGTTAACTTACATTCCGTAATGAAGGCCGTACAATAAACTCGTCCTTAGGATCATTCAAATGAAGTACTTACTTTTGAGGAATTCATAAATATTTAAATAGAGGTTTCCATAATTTGCATAGCTATGTATTATTCAGTGGCAAGAATTTAGTTTTATATTTGTTGTGACATCGGAACTCTTGCAGATCTCAACGTGTCATTTTACAGTAGTCTATCTCTTGTACAAAATATATTTCCTCTTTGTCACTGAAAATGTGTAGTGAAATTACTAGTAATTGTTCTGTACCTTTTATAACATATGCCTATATACGTAATACTAATAGCACAGTCTAGTATATTCAGTCACGAAGCTCAATACGTAGTAAATATGCATCCATAGATAGTTGCTAACCACTAGGATCGCTAATATCGCCTCATTACAGACAATGCGAAATAGTACCTGCACAGTCTATTGTTCCTAGCACCCTCACAACTCAAGCTTCGTGACTGTATATACTAGACTGTGCTAATAGCTAGATACATCTATGTAGAAGATGAATTACAAAGGGCATTATCTTAACATATTTTAAATAGCAAGGTTCATATTGAGAGAATCATAATGAACGGAATTGAAACACTAGCTTTCTATTATATGCTCATATAAGAATTTTAATAGACTAGTAGAAAATCATCAGTTTGTAAAGATTGAAACTTTTAGGGCCGATTGTATAAACCATTTAATCTTAGATCAGAGGTTAAATTGATCCTCGTTCTAGCTGAACTTGGAATTTTGTGTTGTATAAAGTCTAATCTGAGATTAATTTGTCTTAAACTAAAGTCAACTTTGACTGAAGAAATTTCTCCGATTAAGTTAGATGACCCAAGTTCAGTTATTTCTTTTCTGTTTGAAGTATACGAATGGCAGATTGTGCAAAAAGAATAACCATTATTATTAATATTAATAGATATGGTAGATACATTTATATATATTTTTTCAATTTCTTGCCTTAATATACAAATATTCCTATATTTTATAAGGCTTTATCGTGTTCAGCAGTATCAAATAACATAACCTATAATTACATTATGTTTATAACAACCATTAATTATTAATGGATATGATAGGTACATTCATAAATTTTCAATTAACTGTGTTACTAAACGAAAATTGTCGTTTTATAAAGCTTTATTATGTTTAGCAGTATCAAATACCATAACATGATAACAATTTGGAGAACAGTCAACCTTCTTCTTATTGTCCGCCATTATTTACAACGCACAACATAAACCAGTGTCTCCAACAGAGTGTGCGGAAAGTCGCCAAAAAGTAGTTGGAAAGTCGCTAGATTTCTTATTATCAATAAAGAAAGATAAATTTTGTCACTATGGGGTGCTAAAAAGGTCGCTAAATCCCTATTTAAGCAATATAAAAGTTAAAAGAAATTGTTGGTGAAAAAGAGTTAGAGTCGCTAAATTGCCCACACTGAACAAACCTGTACAACATGGCCCGCGCATCACATACTTCACCTGTTTATGCGATGTTGCCAAGTCCTTTTCACATGAACTTAGATTGCATTTGAACCAAGGTCATTTGATCGCAGAAAAGTTTTATACAATAGAAGAAGTGTCTGAACTCGGTTCACTTTCCGATCTTCGATCAAAATTGATCTTTAGTCAGGGAGTTTTATACAATTGGGCCTTAGTATTTAGAATGTGATATTCTTTACAGTAGGAATTAAGAAATTGAAAATAAGTTAAATAAATGTCAATCAATCTGCAGAACTATAGTATATAATAGTATGTAAATTAATTCCATGTGGTGCTCTTTCTTTCTTGCAAACACATCGATGACAAGAGTTCTGAAGCTCTGATACTTTGAAAACTCGTTCTATAGAGATTTTCCTACCGGCTACTTGTTCGTGTCTCTCGTTCGCCATGGACTTCCCTAAGTGTTTTAACGTGCTAACACTATTTGCCCTAGAAAATGACACTGAAAAGTGAGAATTAAATTAAAACGCGTTGTCCAAAATAGAGCTCAGCAACCTTTGGCGATAGGTAGGCCTATTTGTTTCATCAGTTAATGTTCACAGGCTCATTTCTTAATTGCTTATTCTCAGTGTATGAATGGAACATTTTCAGTAGATGCTTTATTTCTGTTGCTGTAAAAGCTTTGTTATACATCTGAAATTGTTTTTTTTTTTTATCGAACAATTCAAGAAAATAAGAGATTCTGAATTCCCCATCTGGCCAATTATTGTGTCAATACTTGAACTAACAAAAGTGTTTCTGCTGTCATGTTTTTGTACAGAGTTTTCGAGATGTTATATTCATTTGCTTACCCCTTCATTTCGTAGACTTTTGAGATAACGTATGGTTAGTTTTATTTATAGTTGCTTATTTTTAAATTATGTGTAGTATTTGCTTGCAGAACCGGTATGCGAAGCCAAATATTTTGTTCAACAAATAAAACAGGAAGAACAAGATAGAATCGTCTAGTGAATTCGTACACGTGTGTGTGTGTGTGTGCACGCGCGTGCGTGCGTGTAGGCATGTATGAGGCCTATGTTTGCACTATGCATGTATGTTATGTAGGGCTATGTTTGCACGTATGCTGCATGCTATGTAGGCCTATGTATGGACGTATGCATATATGTAGGCCTACGTATGCATGTATGTAGGCCAGTGGTGACCAAAACTCGAACTGCAATGATTACATGCGACAGTCAGCCTATGAAGTAAGGAGACGGAGGAAAGGTACTTGACATTAAAACTGCAACCAGTGGTGGTTCCTACACTGACATCTTGATCAATCCCGCGGATAAAAATCTCAAGCTTTGCTGTATCAGTAATGTCACTGCTGTCATCAAGAGCCAGTGAATAATATATGATTTTTTTCGCTTCTTTTTTTAACCTTCCTCTTGAATATAATCAGGAATTTTCTGAATTATTCTCTCAGTACTTGGTTCAGAAATTCGTAGTTTTTCAAAATTATGGACAAGTCATTTAAGCTATTTTAATTATTACTCTTTTGAGAAATTCTGTTATATTAAAAGGCTTTAGAGCTCTAAAGCACGATATATTTTAAATCCCATTAGGTAGCTAACTTCCTTACATTTATTTATGTCATCTTTCTTTTCCTGGCTATGATTTAAGACGTCAATTCCTGGCGTTTAACAGTTCGTTGGCACATAATGTTGAATCAGTTTTTCTACAATATTATTATTAAATGGATAACTAATAAATAGTTACCCTCATCTAAAGATTAAGAGGATTAAAACTGAGATAAAACCTAATAGTTTTATCCTTCTAGGGAGAAGATCTAAAAATATCAATATTCATGCACGTACAGAAGAATTATGGAATTATAGTGGTCAGTAATAATAATAATAATAATAATAATAATAATAATAATAGTCTACATTATTTAGCGTGGCAATATTTCTATACAGGCCCTACTCCTAATTGAACCGTTGAGCAAAGTAGATATTACATTTTGTCCGGCAGAACAACAAAAAAGTAATCACGACACCCGCTTTGGTCACCGCTGATGTAGGTCTATGTAAGCACATATGCGTGTATATAGATCTATGTATGCACGTATGCATATAAGCTAAGCCAATGTATGTAATGCTTGAATTTTTCAAGAGTTTTTGATACTCCTTCAGAGTTTCCACATTGGCTTTGGACACACATTTTAGGACTCTGTAATGTCGGTCAGTAAAACTCTGGATTTCCACCTGTGGCATTAGAGGACATTGTATTTGACAATTACTAATTTCAATTCTAAGACACTACGACGGTTGCATGCAAGATTGAATTTGCGCGATTTATTCATTGCATATATTGGAGCTAAATTAATTACTTACAAGTTTTTAAAATCTGCCAAGCCTTGCCATAGTTTTCCTTGTTGTAATTTTGCACAATTTTGACGTTTCACACTACAATAAATATTTTCAGTATGTTCTTGACTTGCTTTCAACACAATTGTAGGACAGTTTTAAACTGAACCGAGGAAGAAGAAATATAATTCAGAGATGAGAACTGAATGTGAGTTATAAAGTGAAATAAATTAAAGTGAAGTGATAAACTGATTGGCCTATTTAAATCACACATGTAAGGTCAATTAAACAGTGTTCATGGGTTAGATAAGAAACATACAATATAAATATCACAGTTGTATGAACACTTTAAAAATGATGATAATTAAAATTGGTAAAATTCAGACATGTTTCGGAGGCTGCCCCTCCATCCTCAGTGACATTACCACGACGCTGGTTCAGGTGTACGACGGCGATATAGCGTGTAGCGTGGTCAGTCTCCTTTAAGCCACGCTACATCGCGGTCGAACACCTGAACCAGCGTCGTGGTAATGTCACTGAGGATGGAGGGGCAGCCTCCGAAACATGTCTGAATTTTACCAATTTTAATTATCATCATTTTTAAAGTGTTCATACAACTATGATATGTGTGTATATATATATATATATATATATATATATATATATATATATATATATATTGTATGTTTCTGATTGGCCTATATTCATCAACGTTTTTTTTTATCACGTGTGTGCATTCATGATACTCGTATTATTTTCAGACAAGAAATCAATATATTATTAATTTTGGCATACAGTGTAGATTAACAGTTTTATTTTCACATTTTAAAGAGAGTTCTTTATGATTTCAGCAAATATTTATGCATAAGTAGGCATATAAACATTTATATACCTATATTCCATTAAAATTTGGACATATAATGTTTTTCCTGCACGGTGAGTTATGAAAGTTACTTGGCACAATACTCAGAAGATTTAATAGGCAATCTAGCAGCTGTGCTGCTGAAATGGGCAAGAATAATTGAGGGAGTGTCCAATGTGTTACAAGTGACTATTTATTTATTATACGAACGATAGTAATTCATATTATACACCACGAAGATTCACGTAGTAGCAGAAGTTTAAGGATTCCACCTTTCCTAAACAAGCGGCATTAGTAGCAGTAAGGATTCTAGGCCTATGTGCTTGCCGATTTTACCCCAAGTGATTACACATGGTACTCATTTCTTTTATTCGGCTGAGTAAATCCCAGGGCCGTAGTGTCGTCAGATGTATTAGATCAACGGAGAAAATCCGCAACCCCATCGGGAATTGAACCCGCGACTCCCGGCTTGTAACGCAAAGCCTTTACCACTATGCTACTGTTCGTCCCCTTTCATTATTGGCACTTACAGGTAATAATACGTTTCTTAGGTACTTAAAATGAAAAATTATTTGTTATAATCAGAGACCGGAAGTTTAGGCATTATGAATCATTAAAACAGGCAAGCAAAAAGGCATCATAAATAGCTAAAATACGCAATAAAATGCAATTACAAAAACCTTGCACTAGACCCACAACCTTGCACTTTCCACAAAGGGATTTCGGCAGAAGAAAAGCTTTACATAAGTCGAATGCAAATTGAGATTTTCGACTCGATGTTGCAATTACTGTTGAAAGCAAAGAAATCTTCTTCCAGTAGCTTTGGAAAGTGCATTTTTGTGTTTGGTTGTGCTGATATGTTGCGATATGAAACATTTAGCTAGCTACAACAACGTCGCAATGAAAACTGAAAGAAAAATAACCGTTAAAAATGTTAAACCCGCACTCATTGTTGCCATGTCAAATAAACACAAGCGATAATTAAAACGCTTAGGTACTGTTATACTTTTTTGCACGGCAGGACTCATTGTTGCAAAGAGAGTATGAACTGACTGAAAGACAATAATATAGGCCTACATTCGGTGAAGTCACTTTCATTGTAGCGGTTATAAAAATAAATTAAAATATACCTGTAGGCAATTTTTAATAATATATTAATAAATGATAGATAAATAATCAAATAAAGGCAAAAAAAGCATTTATTTTGTAAATTAGGCATTATATTAAAAAAGGCAGAAAAGGGCAACATAAAACTGTGACGTTTCAATCATAAAGTTATATTCGTACAGATTTACTTTCAAAATGAAGATAGATTTAACACATTTAAAAAGGCATTCTGCCAAAGTTCCGGTCTCTGGTTATAATTATCGCCAGAGAGTTTTCTTTTTATTTGGCGGATGAAATTTCCACCGGTTCCTATATTAATTCATCACTATAGAGGAAACAGTACGTTGTTATTGGCTGTAGACAAAATATCCTGCCTCAGTAGGATTCAAACCCAGGACCGTGGCTCCCTTGCAGTATATGATGTGCGGATTTTTCTTTCACTTTTTTTTTTTTTTGCATATGCTAAGGTCAGCAGTATTGTTTCTTACGATGAAAATAAAAGTAGCTATTGTGTGAAGAATGTTGTGCCCCTCTTGAACGTTTTGAACCCACAGGTTTGAGAGTCTCCGCAATAAATAACAGTAATTTAGCAGCTGTGTGTAGCGCGAGAACGACGAGCTGCCTGCCTGCTGTTTTAATATTTCAACTAAAAGCTTTATTTTAATAACATGATAATTAATGAAGAGCAGGCAGGCCGCTTCCCAACGCGTGTGGTCCGATGCATTATTTATGACTATCGATTGAACTGTGTCATCGATCAAGAGGACCTGCGTGCAAGGTACAACGGAGTAAATCTTCTCTCATCTCATAGGCCTTTATCATCATCGACATCATTATCATCATCAATATAGTTGCTATCACTGCAGTCTTGTTCTCGGTGGTCTAGTGGTTACCACGCATGCTATTGATTAGGAGGTATGCGGGTTCAAATTCTGTTGCTGAAAGACTTGAAAGAAATCTGTTCGTGATAGGAGTCCCCAGGAAATATTTGTCGGTCATTTCCCGTCCACACACTATATCCTCTGCAGCTGAAAGCGACTTTGATTGGAATACGTCAGATATTACTACTCGTTTCAGGCTGTTTCGGTCCATCATTTTGAATCACTTTTCATTTTTGGTGCTAGAAAATTTAGGCAAATAAGACATTCCGGGCCCACGAAATTTTTGGTACAGCATTTTCGGTAATAGCCCATTTCCGTACCACGAATTTTTTGGTACAGCACTTCGGTCACTTGGGTCACTTTATCATTTTTGTCATTGCTTTAAGTCATGTTGCTTGGTCATTGCTTGTGAAATAAATTTAATTTAAATTACATTTCCTAGCAACGAGAAAAACAATTTGCAAAATGCAATACAATTTCTGAGTGGAAGTAAAGTCATTTCCTAGCAACGGAAAAAACAATTTGCAAAGAAACGTAAGGTCTCTCCTGAACAAAACACAGGCTACATCAAGAACCAGGAGCAAATCGTGTCCATTTTGGGAAGATACTGGGACTACAAGACCAGAGGACAGTTGGGTGTTTCTTTAAGGGCACTGGCCTACAAACTGAAGATCAACCCCAGTGAGGTGCAGCTGATAGTGATAGTGAAGAGGAAGAAATGGAATAGTACCTACTCAGATAGTAAATTCCTGTGCAATTCCTTACAATAAAAATAATTAGTTCTTCCATTTCATTACATTTTGAGGATATAATGACTGAAGTAGGTACCGATAAGCCATAATTACCCAAAACATCATTCCAATATGCAGTGACCAAAGATACCAGTGACCGAAAAAGCGTGGCCCAAGTTTTAGATACCTATATAGGCCTATCTGTTACTATCTGTTTACCAAAAAATGTGGACCGAAACAGCCGCAAATCCTACTACTATCATTATCGTTGTCATCGTCATCAGTCTTCAAGGAGTCTTCTTATTGCTATGAATGATTTTAAATATGTGGTCAGAATGCCTACAGTACCGCTACAGCTTAACACAAGAGAGGGCAACAAGAGAAAGGACAGATATCCAATTCCTATGAATGGGAGATGAAGCTACATTTCACTGCCGCGATCATAATTCGGATCTATCATGATAAAGTGTAAAGAGATATTGGGCGCGATAGCCCATAGAGGACCAAAACCGACGAGATACTGGCTTCACGTCTATATGGAGTACTTGATCGCCAAATGGTATAAGTCTGAAATTATCGGAATTGAGCATCTCGTCACCTCTGGGCCGATTTGGCCTGTCATGAGATTGATTTTACCTTTTAAATAGTAATATTTTCTAAGCCTAAACTGTAAGGGCCGTATTCATAGACATCCTTAGCGCGGTCTTCCGGTGGATGATCAGCGAACTAACGTCTTTCGTATTCATAAACCAGTGTTAGCGATATGATATGATATGATATGAATCCTGTACAAGTAACCAGTCGATAGCCGGGGCTAGTTTAGCACGCTCGTAGCGCGGGCTAGAAAAATGTCTATGAATAGCACCCTCAGAGTTGTGAATGTTAAAGACGGATCTTGTTATAAAGAGATTTAGTTATTTCAGTGAACTCTTCATTGAAAATAAATTTGGTGACAATTATAGTATACGTTATAGTATATGATTTTCACAAGACTTAAAACCGATAAGTGTTGTATACCTTGCACTATTAAAAAACGAGTTTTAAAATGAAAATGTGAGCGATGTCAAGTTGTGTTCCACATTTAGGTCTGTGCTATATGTAAAAAAATAAAATCAACAACAACAAATTGTATGACTTTCTATAAGCAATGGATCATAACATATAAAACAATAAAGAATACATATTCATGCAATGATCAGGATTTTGTGAATCTTCTATCACTTGTTTTCTGTTTCTTTAATGGGAGTTTTCTTTTGAATTCTCCTGTAGGCCCATTTCCTTAGCAGACAAATGAGATGTCGAAATAGGATCTTGAAAAATGATCATGAGAATCATAGCTTTTAATTCGAGAGTGTGCGTTTGAGCAGGAATACTACTCAGAATAATAAGACTTAATGGAAATTAGGTGTAACACCAATAGTGACAAAAAAAGCTCTAATGAAAGAATGGTCGCTCTTTATTTCCAAATTCTTTCAGTCTCAGTTTCCAGGAGTATATAAGCTTATTTACCGATATTCTCTTTGAATTTTTATTTGCTGTAATTATTATTATTATTATTATTATTATTATTATTATTATTATTATTATTATTATTATTATTATTATTATTTCTGCTGTCAAAAAAATCTGAAAGTTAGAATTTGTAAAACAGTTATATTACCGGTTGTTCTGTATGGTTGTGAAACTTGGACTCTCACTTTGAGAGAGGAACAGAGATTAAGGGTGTTTGAGAATAAGGTTGTTAGGAAAATATTTGGGGCTAAGAGGGATGAAGTTACAGGAGAATGGAGAAAGTTACAGAATGCAGAACTGCACGCATTGTTTTCTTCACCTGACATAATTAGGAACATTAAATTCAGACGTTTGAGATGGGCAGGTCATGTAACACGTATGGGCGAACCCAGAAATGCATATAGAGTGTTAGTTGGGAGGCCGGAGGGAAAAAGACCTTTGGGGAGGCCGAGACGTAGATGGGACGATAATATTAAATGGATTTGAGGGAGGTGGGATATGATGCTGGAGACTGGATTGGTCTTGCTCAGGATAGGGACCGATGGCGGGCTTGTGTGAGGGCGGCAATGAACCTGCGGGTTCCTTAAAAGCCATTTGTATTATTATTATTATTATTATTATTATTATTATTATTATTATTATTATTATTATTATTATTACAAACTGTACAAATCATTAATGTTTTTACCGTCGGAATTTTTTCAGATTGTTAAGTGATACTACACATTTAGTTTTCCCTCGTGTCAAGCAGTCAGCATGACGCGAGGTCATTTTCTGAAACTGAAAAGCATAGGCACAAGACGAGGGACACATATCAATACTCCAGGCACACTTACATCTTTCACGAATGAGAAGCATAATGACTGCTCCGGCAACTGAGGACGAGAACATGAACATAGCTTAATTAAAATTTCATACCGAGATTCTTTGACTATTGTATAATTTAAATACATTTTAAGTTTCAGTTCTGCGGTTGTTGCAATTACAAAGATTTCCAGCAGAGAAATAATTCCTGTCGCCATTTAAAACC
This sequence comes from Periplaneta americana, assembly GCF_040183065.1. NCBI lineage: Eukaryota > Metazoa > Arthropoda > Insecta > Blattodea > Blattidae > Periplaneta > Periplaneta americana. The sequence continues at coordinate 168,068,193 of NC_091117.1, forward strand.
AGATCTGCAACTTGTAGAACACATAATTAACTTGCTAGAGTTGTTTCATATGGAGATCATGTTATTGGATGTGTAACACAGGTCTATTGGTGTCACATAAACTATAACAAATATAAATTTAGTTTCCTACCATTGGGATATAACATTCCTGCTCAACAGAACTGGGAGTCGAGCTGGGTAAGCCGTCATCCGAAAACTCTTATGAAATAAACAACACTGATGAAAATTTATGAGCTTTCAGAGATACAGTCCTAACCGCTCAACTTACATGCCAGTCCTATGCGTACAAGTCACAAATAGGCTACAAGTTTAATTCTGAAAGAGGAGTCTTCATTATTTTAGTTAATCATCAATATCATTGCTAATATCGACGTAATCATAATCTATAGGCTATCATAATATTATAATCATCAATATCGTTGTTGTCATTATGGGCAATTTCGTATTAAACCGTTAAGATCTGTTTCGTGATGGTGATAACGATTGGTGAGTTTATAAGTATTCAGAAAAACATGAAACTCTTGCTTAGGTTACCAGTTTGGCATAAGTCACGTCCAGTGAGAGGGTTACTAGGCCTACATTTCAGCCTTTGGTCAGACTTCAGTAAGTACAGTGTTTCTTCAGCAATGGGAGTAATGTTTACACCGCCTCGTCTGTTAAATCTGGGTTTAATACGGGAATCTTTAACTTCAGGACTTGGGTCAGTGGTCTTTTTCGACCTCATATAAGACTTTGTACTTTTTTTTTATCGACCTATCTCTCCATTACACGCAATTATATGTCGTTGTTAATTTAGAAATTTTTTGTCAATCTTCAGCCTGCCTGTTACAGGCATTCCTTATATTTCTTTATCACATTTTTGTGCTTTTGGTTCAGAAAAGGAATTTCTACTTCTTGTTTTACCATCTCGTTTCTTCCTCTTATCTACTTCATAATAATACTTAACTCTTCTTAAAAATCGTATAGCTATGTGAGCAGGCTTCGAGACTTTGGACCTGATACAATAAGTTTACTGTGCATGCACTATAGGTTGTTGACTCGCTGCAGGTAGATAGAGATGTGTTGAGGTAACAACGTTGCTATTTAGAGTAGAGTAAGGTAGTATGGAGAAACACATACATATGTACATTCTGAAAGTAAATATACATTACACAATGATAATGTCAAAAGAATGTGAAAAGCATTTATTCTCCTGTCTTTTATAAGAATTTCTGTTTAATTATACACAGTGTTAATGGTGGAAATAAGCATGTAGCAATTTTAATTTTTTCATTTATCCTATTGGTCGTTTTTAGGAAGTGCAGTTACAGTACCGAAATGCAATGTACTACAAGATACATTCTCAGTGTCTCAAACGTAAATCTTTTTCGGTTATCTGTCAAAGTTTGTACTGTAGAAAGCTGCGCCCTACGTCGCATGACGTGATAGGAGCAAAACGAAAAACCTAACATCATTGCAGTCTCTAAGAGACAGTCCTATTCTCGCGTGACTCTATGTCCACTAATTTGCTGTTTATGTTACACAATGTTCCATATCCGTTATTTTTACATAAAATTGATTTCCACTTCTGTTTTACACGTTCAGTAATCGGTGTACTTGATGTCTCATTAATTCTCTGCATCATTTTCTAAATTAATTTGAGGGCTTCCGGCATCTCTTGCTCTGACTTTTCTAACCGTGTAATAGTTTCAGACACAGTTTGTATGAAAATCAAATTATTCGTCAGAACCTTCAAATACAGAGCGTTTTCTTTTGCGTATTTGTTGGCATCCATTCTACGGTACCCCAGCCCACTGTACGCTTTACCACTATACTCAGTACGCCGTTATGCGGATTTACCACTGAACTGCTCTTTCGGGTCCGAAGTATGGAAGTCTGTAAATGAGATACTAATTGAAAAAAGTATCGTATTCTGAAATTGACTGTGAATGTGGTAAATTATTATTAATTGAACTCATGGGTAATTGTGTGAATATTTGGGTGAATATATTGTTGAATAATTACTCCAAAATAAAAACGTGTGTCTATTTTGAAGAAGTTCAGTTCCCGATGAAGTCATGAATTTTCTCCATTGGTGTAATTTTTCTGCCGTACTATGGTCCTAGAACTCACTCAGACTTTAATGGAAATGGGTACTATACTCGGGATTTTTCTTTGGGTTGAAGGCAGCAAGTAGGCCTACGTACTGACAGCCTTCTGTTATAAAATTTACTCTCTGCAAAGGTGGAGGCCTTAGTCTTCTGGTATCTTGTGGGCCTCCATGAACAATGAAGGAAATAACTTTACCATTACTATATTTTTTCATTGCTACCAGTCGCATTTTATTCGTTGTATTAATTAATTAATTATAATATCTGCTTCTACTGAAAGAAGAAATCTTATGTAGGCCTACATTTTTATATGTTCCAAAAGATGCAAAAGGAGCAAAGAAATTATTAGAAGTTTGTAGATTAATCTAAGAAAGTATTTACAAAATCAACAGTAGTTATAGCCTACTGATATAATATCCATTTCAATGTCATTGTAACAACGTTTTTCGAGAGTAAAATAATTCTGTTTATTAACTCATCATTATTGCTGTTTATTTCATTATTCTAGGAAACTCATGTTATTGACACTCGTAAAGACAAAACGTGTACATCTACAAATGTCCGTCAAGAAATTGCCTTATCTTATAGACTTAGTGCCGCGACTTTCGGCCATCACTGAAGAATCGTTCTCTTTTTACAAATGTTCTGTGTTTCGAGATTGAACATCTCTAAATCTTCCATCCAATATCACTTTACGTTGGGATGCAAGAACAATATAGGTACATTCGCTGTGTAGCTAACAGATAGCGAGCATTGTCTGAATAGAGCCGAGACGTGTACACTGTACAGTACGATTATTTAGTCCTGACAGTCGCCGGCGATCTGCGCCTGGGTCAAGCGAGTCCATTTAGTTACGCCAAGGGGTGTTTGGGTTAGTCACTCACTTGCCTTCGGAGCGATCGGATGTCATGCGTGCGGTAAAGCCGTATGTTTCTAGTACAATTAAGCTGTGCTTCATTCCTTTACCAACCGCTCGCCCTTATCTCTACTCTGGAGCTCTCCCCACTACTCCTATTACTTCCCCTCTTTCGCGTCGCCGAGCTGTCAGAACTAAATAATCGGTCTGTACATTAAGGCCCGAAAGGCTTGTCACCCCCCTTGTTTGTATGTTGATGTGCATCCATTTTGAACATGTCATTGCAGATGTGTGACAATGGTTGATACTTTACGTTTCAACTTGTTTAGTGATCCAGAACATTAGTATGGGCACCATCATTGTCGAGGCACAAAATGATGGGCGCCATGTCCTGTGTGAAATTTTCCGCAGAAAAGACGGTGTGATTTCCCTGTGGGGAATAATTAAGCAGCATGTCTCGAAACATCGATACCGGACAATTTAAGATTTGAAGCAAGCCGTTAGGGAGGCATTACGCGCAGAGCTGAGAGGTCCTGGGTTCGATTCCCGGTGCCGGTACGAATATTTATCAGTAATAATAGTGTATTCCATTAGTAATTCATTTTGCTATTGTCAAAAAGGAATTTATTGTCGCTAGTTAAGTTATCGACTGCCGATAAGAATCAGAATCCTCGCATATCAAGGTCACTAATTCATATATATATATATATATATATATATATATATATATTATATATATATATATATATATATTTCCTATGTAATATTTAAATATTATCTTGGATCTATTTTAATATCCAGAGCCGTTGTGGAAAAAGTTTCTTAGAGCACTTCGGTTTACATTTAAATTTTATCATTGCTGATGGTTTCTCAGCAAAAGGATAGGAGTTTGATTTTAGGCAGAAACTGTGAGATTTGTTGCGAAAAGTGTGACTGTGGAAAGATTTTATCCTACTTTCTATCTTCACTTGTTATTTTAATTCTACCATTGCTGATGAATTTTCTACAAGAAGGATAACAGTTCGATACTGTGAGAACTTTTATGGGAAAAATAAAAATATTGTTACAATAAATTACATGTAGTCCGTGAAATTCTGCTGCAATGAAAAATGTTGAAATAGTAATTATGTTTAAAGAGATTTTTAGTTCATTAATTGTTTTTATTATGTTGGTTATTTTGTCATAGTTGGTGTTGCTTTTTTAACTTCGTTGGAACGTAAAGTTCTTGGATATATTCTTCTCCAAGCAATTAAATTTTACCTTAATTCTAATTCTATACTTTTCCAATATAATCACACCAAAATTAACGTTAGGAGTAATCAGGATCCGTCTGTGCTTATCTGTTTAACAAATATTGGTTGCTATAATACTTGTCACATTAGTTTATTCAGTTTTTAACGTTTTCGGCTTGAATAAGCCATCTTCAGAAAAGTTATATGCCTAATTACATGAATGAAATTGGTACATGTGTATATAGTACAAAATAGATACATTAGTTGAAATTATAAGTCTCTCTATGGTGGTAAATATTGAATATAAATTGATTAAAATATTAAAACAAGGGCTATATGAGCCATGGTCAAAGGTTATTAAAATACAAAAATATTAAAACATGTGCAATATTGTTACAATTAGCCTACTATATGTTGGACCATCTACGTAATTGTAACAATATTGCATATGTTTTAATATTTTTGCACATGTTTTAATGTGACAAGTATTATAGCAACCAATATTTGTTAAACAAATTAGCACAGACGGATCCTGATTACTCCTAATGTTATTGTATTAGCTTATTGGTCCTCACTATGCTTTTTAAATTCACATCAAAATTGACAAAATGCAACATTTCTCAAAATTCACTCATGGTAGATCGGGTTAATTAATTGTTTGGGCAGATTTTCTTTGACTACTTAGATTTTCTTTTAACATTGTCATTCCATAATTTCTCTTTTGTCATCAGATGTCTCATACAGCATTTCAAGATATGTGTAATTAAAAAATAACTACCACTTACTAGAAAAGTTCAAATCTCAACATTTTTAAAGTCCACCCTAATAGTGATTTCTTGTTGACAAACATACGCACAAATACGACGATGACATAATGTTGTTTTGCTTAGACTATAGACTACATTACATGTGTGAACGACCCTAATAGGAAAAGGGTAAAAAGAAGTTATTTTCTCTTTACTGCACTTCTTGAGCAGTTAGTAATAAATTTTTAGCCCTACTTTAAAGCCCTCTCATGTCTCGGAGCCTTCATCTCTTTCCTTTTTTTATTGTTGTTTCTTTGATGGAGCTTTCCCTCTCTTTCCTGCGTTCACTTGTTTCGCATCTTGTCTTGTTTGCTCGGTAGCTTCTGCCGCTACACGCCAAAGGCTCTTATCATGACAGAGTTGTTTGTCATCGTTCTTGTTGCCCACTTTTTGACAAGGAAAGTAAGCGAGAGAAGGAAGACGCCATCTTGTTTGCGTGATCTAACCTAATGTCAAGAACGGAACGAGAAAGAAAAAAATTGTATCTTTATATTTTATAGAAATGTGCAACTCAAATGAAAGATAGTGTTTTTATACGTTCTTAGTACATACATGTGATAAATATTAGCACGCGATTGGCAAGACGTTTTCATACACGTAACTTGCTTTGAGACGCACCCTTTCTTATTATTCATTTATTTAAACAAACTTCCCCTAAAATAGGGGTTGCCCTGAAGGACAAAGTATACCAAATATACACGTATTAGTGAATGCGTACAATTTTATGAAAATATTTGCGTGAGAAATATATTTATTATTGTTGTGCTATTAATTTACTTTATATATGTGATTTCTTAGAAGGTAGAATTGTTCTCTTTAAAAATAGAAATTGTATTGTGAGGTATAGTTTTCTGTGTGCGTAATCTCCAAAACGTATGAAGCAATGAATGAATTTGAAATGAATTTAAATAGGAATAGGCCTACTATAACTTCTGAATCATAAAATATATAATATATACGAATAATATGCCTTTGTAAATATAGGTCTACTTTCCTATCGTACAATATATTATGTCAATTTTTTTGTCTTTCTTTGGTTAAAAAAACAAAATAGACGAAACTGAACTGGAGTATGTGTGCATGGTGTATCTCACAATAACTTTTGCATGAATGAACGGATTTTAATTACGCGTTACGGATATTATGTCATCAATGGGCGCTTCGACAAATTGGAAGGGCTGTTGGAATGGATCCTGTGCTGCTTGGTCACCTTGGCGGTATGGCTTAGGAAGTGGAGGGTAGAGGGCCCCGTTGGGTGAGCGGGCTTAGGGTCACATGCGGCCGGTGGGTTGGTATACCTCATCCTCATTCATTTCATAAATTTGGAGTGCACAATAGACTTCAATATGGCCGACGTTCAAAGGGTCGTCCCTAACCCGCTCCTAGGTACCGTTACCTAACCTAACCTATGTCATCAATAAGACATTCGAATTCAAGTTTTTTAAATATTATGTTTAACTGTTGACGATAAGATAGTAAGTATCTACTAAAAACGATGGAGACGGTGATTTGGCGACAATGTAGGCCTAGCATTGGAAAACGGGGAATATTAATTGAAACACTTTATCCACTAAAAATTTCACAATTGTCGTCCAGTTATCAGTTTTCAGTCACTTTTAAGAGAAATAATGTTGTTTACGTTTAACTTTTTCGACTTCATTTTAATTTTCCAAATTGAAAATAAAAATAATAAAATTAAAGTGAAAATTACAATTATTATAAAAATTGAAGTTAAAATTAGAAATAAAAATTCAACAAATTAGAAATTATGTTACAGCAGAAGAAAAATAAAAATATGTATATTACTACATACGTCACGTAACCCTCCCCCCAATTTGTTTATTTCGCAATTAACTAACAACTAACGACTCATATACATACACATACCTTATTTATTCCGGAGATATATGTGTGCACCATCGTTATCATGACAGAACTGAATACAACGCCATGTTCGACGAGAGACATTGCGATGAAAATCTTCTGTTATATTCCTGAATGCTTCTGCCACAGCAAAATTGAAATTAATTAATTAATTAAAATATTAAACTATTAGAATATTAAAATGTAAAAATATTACAGGGGTAACATGACTTATGACCCTACCTGTATATTAAGAACTCATCCAATTGGCAATTTTACTAAAGTATCCAAACGCTTTCGTTTCAACAATTCTAATATTAATTGACAATATATTTTGTTTCAACTTATAAGTTTGCTGTCAAATGAAAGTCACAATATGTAGTCTATATGGTATGTAAGAAAGGAACATAATTTCTGATACCTCATAATTTTTAACTATCACATTACTCTTCTTTCTTTCTTCTTTTTTTTTTTCTTTTCTTTATCTTTCCTCTAACAAATTATTTAGGAGAAACTTTCCCTGGGCATAACTTTCGTGACAATTGTGTATAATATTAAAAATTATGATATATCTGCCGCGCAGAGTACCACCTGTTTGTAGAAGGAAGGTCTCATCACCCAAATGACCCGAGAGCTGTGCTGATAAGGCAATTCTAGTCAGAAATTAGGGGGAGGAGGAGTTGGATGGGAGTAGAACCCACGAGAGCGGTGTTGCTGGAAGACCTATCGCCCATACTCTAGGATGCAACTGCTGCAGCTTGGGGGAGTTTTTATATGTAGGCTCACAGTATAGTTATTTAGTGCGGTTTAAAAAGGGCGCGTCAGCTGCTATGGCCATTTGCGCCCTTATATCTACAATGTGTGTGGGATATATGATATATACAGGGTGAATACTAAATGCCACCTTCGAAGACCTGAGAGTGATAGAAGATATTGTGGCGATGAAATTTGGGATAAGAACCGTCGTGGTATGATGATTAGTTATGGAGATATTAGAGACGAAATGGGGTAATAGTTACTTTTGATTCATAGCGTTTCAGCGCAAGAACTGCGAAGAAAATAACTTATCTGGTTCAAGTACAGGGACATAGTTTTATTTTTACTAACATTTCTAATATTAACCTGGCTTTGGATTAACGATTGAGGACCGGAAACATCGTTTGCTATCCTCTTCCACGACTGGAGTTCGATGATATTGGCGTAAAATATAAACAAATCACTTTACTAGGTATAGGAGGGAAGAAAAGTAGTTAATCCATTTACGTAAACTAGGAAATATCGCGATTTTGAGTTCGATAATTTTCATTAGGTTTTCCTTTAATCAAAATGCAGTATTGTATTAACAATAAGTGTTTTTACTCACGAACTGAGCTATCCATTCGAACGTATTCATTACGCAGTGTGTATTTTACTGTCTACAGCACATTAGCGTACAATTTAGAGAACGAAGTTAAATTGAAAAATAATCATAATATGGATATTTAAACACATTTTTGAAAATAGTGGCCGTTCATTTCGATACAAGCTTCAGTTCTTTTATGCATGTTATCGCACTATAGACTATTGTACCTAATTCCAATTAGCAGTTTTGCCCTTCGTACTAGTAACTCATGTTGAAATAATTCTGTACCTACTCTATTAAAGAGTACCTTACGTACTGTAAATTCTGCCCGATCCGAAAAGGTAATATTACTCAGACATGCTATCTACTGACCGTCCAAGTGGTTTTTTAGTTGGTTATTTAACGACGCTGTATCAACTACAAGGTTATTTAGCGTCGATGAGATTGGTGATAGCGAGATGGTATTTGGCGAGATGAGGCTGAGGATTTGCCATAGATTTCCTGGCAGTCACCTTACGGTTGAGGAAAACATCGAAAAAAACCCAACCAGGTAATTAGCCCAAGCGGGGATCGAACCCGCCCGAGCGCAACTTCAGACCGGCAGGCAAGCGCTTTAACGGAGTGAGCATCGCCGGTGGCTCCCAATTGGTTTTGTCGCAGGGTCGTAGAAAGGGGGGAAATCACGTGACAGTTAATTACTTAACTAGGCCCTTTTATTTAAGTTACTTCAAACAATTTTGTAATATTACGTAGACGTTCAAGTCCTAACAGAAATTAATGTTTTCCGAAAAGAGCTAGGACAGCCCAGCCATTAGCCTTTACAGAGGGGCGAACAGAAACGGGTGGGAGAAACCGGGATGCGACGTAGACAAACGGACGACAGTACCTGTGGGAAAATATGATTCAATATTGAAAGCTCTTTCGTCACTAGAAAACGCGAACATATTTCTGGAACGTACTAAGTTATACTCACTAAATCCGTACTGCTTACTTTGACTGCATACGCGGCCTTGGTTCTGTGTGGAGGACGATTGGAAGTTTACTAGTAGAGGGGGTGGGAGTGAAGTACATTAAAAAACTCAGGTACAATAAAAATTGAAGTAAAAATAAAATGATGTCCCTGTACTATACTGTGAGTGCTCTGTGCAGTGTTCCAGTTCAGACTTATGTTACAGTAGACTACATACTACCTGTTTCGCATTGTGAAGTAAGGTAAGCACATGATGTTTACATTGCGTACGTTAAGCAAGTGCCGGTTTTCAAAGCATGCTGCGCGACCCACCCTGTGTGCGCGATGCTTGAAGTGACGAAAGTGTAATTTGGATGTTCGACAAGGACATGTAGGAGTTTTCAGTCTGAGCATAAACCCGTGCATACAGAAGCGTTTCACACGGAAATAATACTTGCCCCATTAGACATTCGGGAAGAAATTACAAGATTGAGTATTGCTTCCTATCTTACTTATACATGTTTTTTCATTTGAAAAATCCATAGTGACACTTGTGGCGGACAAGATCGCAGTTGGGATTTTTCTCGGAGTTCTCCCGGTTTTCCCCATATTAGGCATTTACATAATTTCGTCCCTATTTCTCCATATAGCTTTCCCCGATCGCCGGCTGACGACGCACGGAGGGTGCTGGTCTAGGGACGAGGGGGGTTGCCTGCTCGACACTTGGGTACGCAGCGAACCTTAGTGTAGTCAGCCGGTGTGGGTTTGGGAATGCGCCTAGCTTGAGGGTTAGCGCAATAAACCTTAACGGGTCGCAGTGCTGTGCCATAGTGCCCCCCTCCCGTAAATTCAATTCAATAAAATTCAATATGGATGTTTTGACGGAATTTAGTATTCATCCTTTTCCTATATATAAAGTTTAACTGTGACTACATTAATTTACAGACGTACACAAGGTGAATTTCAATTAGTAAACGCTACAGTAGACTTCGGTTGCGAATTTTAAGACTCTGACATTTAAATCTACTTTCGGCATGTAATGGAAGATGCCAGAGATTTCAACGGAAATTAGTGGAGAAATGATGAGGAGAAACAATATCACTTGAAATTCTTCAGTGGAAACATACGTTAATTTCATTTTCCTCAATGTATCTATTTTAGTTAAAAATTAAGAGCCTTGTCATGTATACGTAGCATAAATATCTACTGAATCATAATAATGTTTCTTTACACACTACATTGCTTCTCGTAGTAGATACTGTTCTCCAACCAGAAGATTAACCGTGAAAGGAATGTGCTTACTATTGCGTCATCTATTGGAGCGAAGTATATAGATAATATTACCGTTATAACGTCAGTTTAAAAAAAAAACATGCGCTCTCCTGCATATGTTATTTCCAGTATGGAGGGATTAAAAGACCAGGAGATTAACCTTGATCTAATTTTGTAACTAGGGTAGTAGGCTATAAATATGTGTGTATCAGTGTTATCATTTGTGTACCTTATGACATCTTATGACTTCAACATTCATTCATAGCATAACTCCGCTGCGTCTCATTCCCCTGAGACTTTCTCCTGGTTGGAGCAAGCCACTTACAGCTGGCCGTGTGAGAGACAGCTTGTCCTTAAGTCAATGCCTGTAGATGATCTTGTGAGTTGTTTATCGTCATCGCAAAACAGTCGCTAACGGGGAATTTATATAGGCGTTTTAAATCAAATGAGCAATAATTAGGGACGAGAGATGCGCGAGGTATAAGTTAGATACGCTTTTTCCTCTACCACACGGTGAGTATGGTTGACTCTATCACGTTTGGTTGTAATGACTCTACAGCAGGCCAGTTTCTTTGTGCAGCTTTGTTACATAGCAACATTTATTGGTGCACCAATATTCAACACTATCTTGCGCGCGTATAGTCCGAGAGAGTTAAGCGAGTTATGAAACTCGGTTAGTTAAGAGAGTTAAACTCTGTTGGTAGTTGGTTGCATCATCTTGATTTAAAGCAGTATTTATGGACTTAAACGTAACTTCGGGAGCCTGGAACATGTTCAAAATGGTCTTGTTAATGGATGCTGCCTGATCATTTTTTTGATGTCAAGATCTCTGTCTCGCAAAACTAAGATTTGTCTATCGCGGAGATGTTCTTCATCTTGGAGTAAACTTTTGAAATAAGATCAACAATGGATGGAACAGTTTCGAAAATATAACGAAATTCTACTTTACCATTGGAATTTGCCATAGTACCTTTTCCTATTTTCTACAAAATATTTTAAAATTCTTGTGCTAGCGAATTGTTTCTTAATTGAGCTCTCATATTGACTGTCTGCGAATGTTTCTTGACATGAGACCAGATCACCAAATGCTTAAGGTAGGCATTCACAATACCGGCTTTCGTATTTCGTGTGATAACAAGTAGTCTGATGAAAGACCCTAGAAAATAGGAATGTCACTCCACCCATCAATCTATTATCATTTCTGATATCTTGGAGCGTTCGATTTAGTGCTTCAATTGTTTTATTATTGGCCATATGATACATTCGTCACATACAATGAGAACATAGACTTGAAGTACTTTTTCTCTATCGTTCTTTTTAGGTATGGCACACACTGGGCTCTCATTGTAGTCCAGGTTGAGAGGAATTTTGAAGGCAGAATGAGCAGTATTTCCACCCGCATGCAACGTTGCCACTATACCGGATGACACCAGTGCGAGAGCAATCTTGCCATCGAATCGGATTTTGGTGAGTATTAAATTAATGGGAAACATTTTTCCAGTACCTCTGAATAGCGTCCATGGAGGACATTTTACCTGATTTGGCGTTCACACTGTTTACAACTTGAGTGTAAATATCTTTCTGTTCATTCCTTAGTTATATATGACTCATTTTACTCAATGAACTGAGCAATTTAGAGGATGTTATAGCTAGTCTCTGCGGGATATTCTTTAATCAGATCATCATCGGAGACCTTGGGCGACGGTAAACAGTAATTCACCGGCGGGTTACAGCCAATGTTGAAAACACGATTTTCTATGCCGGGATAGTGATCATTGATGTTCACATCAGGTAGGAGCCTTCTCAGATCCCACACCAAATCCTCTGATTTTTTTTTACTCTCTCTGTAATTCAAGAGGGTTTGAAATACTACAAAGCACTAAAATGACTGAAAAAGAGTTTCCCCAATTTAACAGCACTGTCGCTGACGGAAGCTTTATGCAGCGTATTGTCCCAATGAGTATCATCTTCAAGTAGGTGGCGAGCTTTGCACACTACTTGATACTCGGGAAAGCAACACCGTCTACTGATTTCAGTTGATTGAACAGTGTCTTCGAATGCTATGGTGCAAGAGTCGAAGATAATATATTTCGCTATTTTTGAGGTGCAATGTATAAACTCTGTCAATTGTTTCCTTACTGTAAGTGCCCGGAAACTCAACAACTAGCATGCCACGTATCCTTCTGTTAAAGATTCCTCCTTGCTTGTCGAACGTGTAATAGACGGGAACGTCATCGTACAGCAGAGTCTTAGCACAATCTAGAAATTTATAAATCTTCTCACTATCCGTGAGCTGCTACAAGGGACAAAGAGTACTTAACCATATAAATGTTTACAAGTTCATTGAACCATTGATTTCGTTTTGACAATGAAACTCCTACAAGTACATAGCTGTAAATACAGTTTGTGATTGGTGGAAATAAACCTAGTTTTAGAGAGGCAAGTGTTACAAAAAAGTACAGTCACGAAGCTCAATACGGAGTAAATATGCATCCATAGATAGTTGCTAACAACTAGGATCGCTAATGTCGCCTCATTATAGACAATGCGAAATAGTACCGGCACAGTCAATTGTTCCTAGCACCCTCGCAACTCAAGCTTCGTGACTGTATGTACTATACTGTGGTCTTAGTCTTCGTACAGCAGAGACTTAGCAAAATTGTCTTCAAGATTTCGTTACTCATTTTGTGGCTACTAAAGTATATTAGTTTTTATTTTAAGATAGAAATGTTACACATTTAATATTGATAAAACTTGTTCTCGGAGTAATATTTCAGAGTCGAAACGTAGACTATAGGGGTGCTATGCATAGACATTTCGCTAGCCCGCGTTACGAGCGTGCTAAACTAGCCCCGGCTATCGAGTGATTACTTGTACAGAATTCATATCATATCATATCGCTGACACTGGTTTATGAATATGAAAAACGTTAGTTCGCTGATCATCCACCGGAAGCACGCGCTAAGAATGTCTATGAATATGGCCCTAGAAATTTCAAATATGCCAAAATTTTGCATAATGTAAACCGTGCATTTTTATTTGCTGAGAAAAATATAAAAACAAACATTGTGGATTACATAAAATTGAGTCTAGCGATATTTTCCATACATGCTTATTTTTTAAAATAACATGTTGTTTTGAATAAAACGTATGCGCTAATATTTAAACAATGTTTGGCTGAAATAATAATTTTATTGTTATGTATAGCAATATTTGATAAGATTTTTGAGTCTTGTAAGTGTATTCTGTGGGGCAGTATCCTTTATTCGAAGAGAACTCAATGGAATAGGTGTATCTTTCAGATATCGTTCGTCACTATCGTGCTCATAAAGCTGGGTCCAATAGGCGAAGTAGTTTTGTAATGTTCGAGATATTAAGTTTCAACATGAGATTGCAAAACCCAAACATTTCACCATAACACAGTCTCCAAACCAATAATAATAATAATAATAATAATAATAATAATAATAATAATAATAATAATAATAATAATAATAATAATAATAACCCGTGGCGCTACAGCCCTTTAAGGATTCCAGCCCGACCGGCCGGCTGCTGAATTCACACCCACGTGCCGAAGCAGAGCTGGAGATCATCCAACCAGAATGGAGGTATCGTGTGGTTAACACCATGATCCCACCAGCCGTTACAACTGGTTTTCGTAACCGGATTTTGCTACCTACAGTAGATCTCCAAGTGCGTCATGATGTTGGGTAAGCACCGGTCCTATAAATTTAAATTATCGTTTATTTAACGACGCTCGCAACTGCCGAGGTTAGGCTATATCAGCGTCGCCGGTGTGCCGTAATTTTTTTCCGCAGGAGTTCTTTTACATGCCAGTAAATCTACTAACATGAGCCTGTCGCATTTAAACACACTTAAGGGGTTAGGTACAGCTTATAACAGTAAAATTTTGGAAATATTCAACATTTTTTTTCCCTCCATTACTGTATTTTGTACGACAATGAAAATTAGTATATGTAAAAGACTGTCCTTCTGCTATATGAAAAAAAAAATTACAATTTAAAAACAAATTATTTATTTATTTTTTTTCAAAATTCAGTTCACTGTGCAGTGATGAAGCGTTTCCCACATAACTCAAAAACTATCCAACATTCTGTGATGACATTTTTTGGGTGTATTTATGAATGTCATATTTACAATAGGATACAAGATCACTTCTCTACCTTTGATAGATTGTCTGATAAAAAACAAATTCATTTAAAAAATGGTCAAATATCAGTATTTTCTTCCAACACAAAATAAAAAAAATATTATTTATTAAGGAATGTAGTTGAAAGAGCATGATATTGTGAACATGAGTTTCAGCAATAAAATAAAAGAGAGAGAATATGAACAAGTTACCAAGTTTGAGTTATGAGAGAAACGCTCCATCACTGCACAGTGAACTACCAACATTTTGAATTGTGAAAAAAAAAAAATATATATATATATATTTTTTTGTAAATCGTAAAAATATTTTTTTCATATAGTAGAAGGACAACATTTTACGCATACCAATTTTCATTATTGTACAAGATACAGTAATGGAGGAAAAAAATGTTGAATTTTTTCAAAAATTTTACTCCTGTAAGCTGTACCTAACCTCTTAAATGCCATCGACCTGGGTCGGGATCGAACCTGCAACTTCGAGTGCAGAAAACCAGCGCTATATCGACTACGCTACTCAGACCGATCCGGACCTATACATTGGCCGAAATTTCATGATGAAATATCTTCCCCCATGAGGACTCGAACCAACGCCCGTTTCATAACGCGATCCTAGGCAGAATGCCTTAGAACACAACTCCACGGTGCGGGACTTTGGGAACTCATAGGCCTACATATTATATTAAAGAAATAAGAAATTTCATACTAAAATTTGGGATACAGAAAGGAATATAAAGCTAGATAGCAATTAAAGTTGGCGGTTTAAGAGCTGTATCTTGTAGACGCTTACCTTATTTTAAGTAGGCTTACTTTCAAATCAGAAGGTGGATATGCTGTATTAATGTGACTGTAGCTCAACTGACGATCCTTCTACGAAGTTAAACAAATCTATTTACATTGAAGCGTCTGTTTAATGTACACAAGACACTGCTTATTTCTGCCACGTTTATCATACTGAAATTAATTACCGTAAGACGGAGAGAGTGACTGTGTATATTTTTCATAGTATTTGACCTTGCGTAAGCCCAGAAAAAAAAGAAAGAACATGTGTTTACGGGAAGTCAAAATGGACGTCACGAAATATTCATTAAAGTTCCAATCAACGGCTTCATCTCTAACGATGGTATAAGGTTCGTGTTGAGAAGGCAAAAAGTCACTTAACTCTGCAAAGTTTCGAGTTCATACATTAACATGTTCAAGTGAGTGCGGATGTAACCGGAATTCTTAATGGACCGGGCAACGCAGTCAATTTACCGGCCGATACCCCATCACCTTCCGCCTCTAACATTCTTCCACGGCATATTTTCGTCAGGTACATCAGCTTCTTGTCCACTGCAAAACTTGCTAGTTACAGACGTATATGCTATTGCTGGGAAATACAGAATGTCGTACAGCATGATTAAGAAGTTCTTTCTTACATTTCGTGATATGGGATGTCGAGAGCACGATTCCTTTAGATTGTAATATTTCTAAATCTAATGTTAGAAAATTATGGAAATATTGATCTTTAAGACATGACGTCAAGGTATTTTGGAAACAATGTGGTATAAAACACAGGGCTTCATTACTTAAATGAACTTAAATTGCGACACTGGTTAAATTCTGAATTAAAATTTCCGGAAAGTGTTAGGAGATTATTTTGACTAAATACTATCCAGGATACTCTACCTACATCAGATGTCGGAAGACAAAGACATTTTTTGAAACTAGTATAAAAGCAAAGCTCAGATTATAACAGTCACTGGTCGAAGAAAATTCTAAAAAAATAATTCTCTTGCAAGTCAACTTCTAATCAGGAGTGAAGATAAAAGGGATGCTGCATCTATAATAAACCCAAGAGAAACAACACCAAAAAAACTATGAAATAAAATATATTTTAATTATAATGATTATACTGTGTCATTACATTACATTAAATATATTGTATTAGAATGCATTTATATTATACACGTTATTTTCTTTTATCAATTTCCTGTGATGTGTTACATTAAATTTGTTATTACATTTAAAGTGTGTTATAAAGTGTAGTATACGATTTCTTCAGACTGATAAGTTTTAAGCTGCCATAACTGTCTTAAATAAAAAATCAACATGAAATTTCATTACTTTGGATAGCTTTTTATGCTGCAAGATTTGTTAGTTTTTAGTTGCAAATAATTTTGTCCCATAGTTGAGCATTTGGAATCACTGTGCCCAAGAATTTAATTTAATGATAAGTGAAGCTAAAACTTTATTTAATTAAGTAAATAATAATTACTTATAATTAAGATATTGAGAAAGTTGTGTATTTAAAGGACTAGATCTTGTTTAAGTAGGTGGCCCTATATAGAGTTAGCCTCTAGTAGGCCTACTTATGGGATTTTAATCATACGAAAATGAAAATTACGTAGGCATATATATTACATTCACAATGTTTTATATTATTATAAATGTGTCGCATTTATAAATCTTGTGAACTGCGCTTTTTTTTATTTCTAAATAATATAGGATTTTAAATATACAAATAGAAATTTCTGTATATGAGGAAATGGAGAAATAAACAGAAGATAAAAGATGAATAAAGAAGACGAAGAAGCAAGAAAGTAGAGAATAAGAAAGAGGGAAAGATCAGAAATATAAAACGAAAGAAAGAATAATAATTCTATAGAGCAAGATGAGAAAAAAGGACTATAAAAGAAATCGGAAATTAAGAAGATACTTATAAGAAAAAAGAAATATAAAAAATAGTAAAGAATACTGGAATGAAGGAAAGAAGAAAAGAAGAAAATCGCGATAAAAATAAGGAAAGAAATAAAAATTACAAAGCGGAAGAAAGGAAGAAACCGGACAGTAAAAAGAAATAAGTACGGTACAAAATGAAAAAAGAAAATAAGAACACTGAAAAAGTCAGACTTAAATGAAGACAAAATAAAAATAAAATGAAAGATTAAAGATCCAATATATAGGTATAAAGGAAGGACGACTGTGGGGAAAAGAAGATTTTACATAAAGAATACATGGCAGAAGATGTGGAAAATAAAATAAAAATGAGGCGGTAAATATATTGTGAAGAAAATATATAAGAGAAAGAGAAAAAAAAGAAAGGATGCAAATACTAAAAATTAGTTTGTACTGTTACTTGAGGAAATGAAATTCACTTTAGAAGCGCTGAACCACTTCCTGGTAAAGTGGAAGTGAGACCAGTAGCGCTGAGGAAATCTTTGACAGTACAGCAATATATGACGCCCTTCACGACATCCATCCTGTTCCATCCCCCGAAGAATGAGATCGTCTGCTCGCACACATCGGGGCAGATAACGTGTCTGTCATCTCTCCGGATGCTGTTAACGCCCAAGAACACGATGCCTCGTTTTGCGGTCTGATCGAGCACCATTCTGTACAACGACTGTGGCACTGGCAGCACTGGGTTGTTGTTGGAGTCTTTCGTCAGAAATATCTCGCATTCGTTTTCATTTACATCCCTCAGTCTGGAGACGTTGTAGCTACCTGCGTAAACTACGAGGTCGGTATTATGGATCCTGGCGTATTTTCGCACCCTCTCCTCCAAAATCTTCCAGTTACCGAGATTGAATGACTCCCATTGAGGTGCCGTGTTGATGTAATACAATGTGGCTTTTTGCTGGGGATGGTATATGAAGTCAGCATACGCAGCCAAGTGACCTTTCTCGAGTCTCATGGCAGTGCGGCTGTTACAATTGATGTACCTGTTTGAATTACACAATAAATATCATTGTGAACGCACATTTTCATATTAAAAATAAAACTAGAGTTATGAATTCGTGAACCGGTAGCCGTGTGATTCTGCTCTTTGTGATATTCACAATTCATACCTGTTCATCAACCACAAGCGACTATTATCTTTGCATTTCGAACTGGCGGATCAAGGTCACTTACAAACGTACGAAAGTGAAAACCACGCACGAGTCACCGAACTGAAAACTTTGAACTGAAGCACTGATAATTCCGGCTGTCCCAGCTGGCTTTAGTTAAGCGAATGGCCCAGGATTGAGGTAAGCACACGTAGAAAATGCATTCTATTGCTTGACCTTGAGCTGCCAGCTCGAAATGCACAGATAACAGTTTACGCGCATTGTTGTGTGAGCAACGCTAGCTTACGTGGAATGTGTAAAGTCCATCGCGCTACAATTTTAACATTATGATAATTGATAACATTTTGTCAGGACTCAGGCAAAACAGTAACCAAAACTCAGAAAAAAAAAACAGTAGTGTTTCACTTTCTCGATGCTCCCCCAACTCAGCATCTTGTGGATTTTCGTCTGTTTCTTTTTGCGAAAGACCAGCTACGTGGGTTTACCTTATGCATGATAGATTATGAGAATTTTATTGGTATTCATGTTCTTTGTACCATCCCGAAAAAAATCAATAATTTTATACTAATTCCAGCAGAATAACATTGAAGTTGTGAGAAATTGTTTTGAAAGAAATGCACCTGAGATGTCACTACTATATCTTTGGTGTTCATAGAAACCACAGTCAACGAAATTATTATTTTGCTATGTGTACATATTATTAGTACTTAAGATAGCAACATAACTGCATGTAAATTGTTAAATTGTTTGGACTACTTTCTTCCAAGGTAACAAAAACATTTGGTAAATTTTTGTATTGGTTCCCTTTACATTCATGAATATTGCAAAACAGAAATCAATCATCAATTACTCATTTCATTGCTCTTAAATTAGGCGATCTGTTACATATTTCACGGGAAGTAATTATTGAGGAGGTTTCTGATCCAACAAGAATGCTATGTTAGGTAAAGGATGTGATCATCGGTGGACTGTAAGATAATTTTGCTTCTTGGAAAATACTGATCGCTTCCTGAATTCTATGCTGCTTTTTTTTCTTTCTGCCGAACGACTGACTTGGCAGTTATACCATTTATTTCTATATTCTCTAAATTATAGTATGTTTATGTTAACACCGAGAGTGTGGTAATGAGAGTAAGACCAAAAATTTGCTGACGGATGTTGCCGTCAGAAACTGAATCAATTATATTCAGATTGAGGATAGCAAACATGTCCCACCTCCAACCACGTTCTGAACAAGAAAAACCCATACGTATAGGCCTTCTACCCTTTGTTAGAATGCTGACCCTTCCCACATTATGCCCTTATGGTTGATCGGGTCATATTTTATTAGACGCCGTATAATCAACTGGCTAGTCTCCTAAACTAAGACAACTAGTCCTACCTGTTGTTTTTCTAAGGCGTTACGACAAATGTCGGAATGAGCCATAAAATAAATAGACCGAGGACCTACATAGGCTTATTCCCCATCATAAATTTCGGCATTGTTTTAAATTAATGCGTTCATTTAATCGGTACTTTGGTTTCTGTGAATGTCGCATTTCTGGGCGACGTTACTAGAACATCTCTGCTTAGTCCAAGTGTTTGGATCCCTTGTCTAGCGAGGATAGCGACATAGTCTCTTCCCACTCGCTCGGTCCCGGCTAAAATTTTTGATGACTCTGTTCTGCTGCTTTCGAGACCTGTTACTGGTTCTGCTAAGCGATATTTGTCCCCCTCATGAGGTAGTTATTAGGTTACCTCCATTTTTGGCTTTTTCGTTCAAAATACCTCTAGGTTCCTCCAATTGAACGGAGAAAAACGGAGACTAGTTGCAAGGACGGTCGCTCGCTCGAGTAATTTTTAATTTTCTTTCCTCCCTTATCCTCAGCGTAACATGTAGTACAATTTTTAATGCAATATAGAGAAATGTAATACATAACTTAAGATAGAGTAATAACCATGACTTTATCACAATGTAACAACATAAAAGATAGTGCAATATGTACCTCGCAGCCAATTGAGGGGATCCCAATAGGTTAATAAATACAGCGTACTGTCCTTTCACGCAATTGTAGACTTTTTCTATAGGAGGCTGGATGTTCCTGAAGTGTGTAGACTTTCTGAAGTAAGAGAGTCTCGGCACATTTCTCTGTCGGTTCTCGGCACCCTTCATGAGATTGAACCTGACATACAGAGTGTTGTATAGCCGCGCGTCGTAGCACGTTTCCATCAGCCTGATGAAACCGGCGCTCACCTGGAAACCGATAGCATGCAACTCGTGCTGGTTGCGGTGACATTGCCCCACTCGCTGCACGGAGGGGTCGGGCGTGGACTTGCATTTCACGTAGCGGAAGTCTGTTGCCACTCCTTCCACCAGGAACTTACTGCCTGTTATAACAGTACACAACACACACTTGAGGTTCACAATTAATTTCAGAGACCATTGTAACTTAGGTTGTATCGTAACAATGATCAGTTTGTTAGTGAAAGCTTTGACTTATACACACATAATAGAATGTATCACGATATGTGAGAATTTACTTCAGCAAAGGAGTCAAGACGTGAGAAAATCAAAGTTAATACTTACCCTATTTCCAAATTAAAGTCATTTTTGTATTTCAGAATTAAGAGCCATTCACAATGCAAAGTAAACGCAAACAAGACATGAACCCCATAATGGAAGGGTTCAGAGCCATAGTGGGCCAAGTGCCATTTATTAAAAACGGAGAAAGCAAGGGTTAAAGTTAATGAATACCATAGTTTATTGAAGATTGACATATCATTTAGTTTTAATATGTATACCGGTACTTTATATTACTTCCTATATGTTTGCATTGAATTATGGTAATAACTTCATTTTAACCCTTGTTTTCTACGGTTTTAGTAAATGGCGCTTGGCCCACTATGGTTCTGAACCCTTCAATTCGCTATCAAGTTATTTAATGAAGCCATTTACAATCATTGTCATAAACATTAAAAGAGATTCTACGTCACTGTTATACCTCGTTTGACATGCCTCGGCTATGTGTTCAAAGTTTACTGAACTCTGTGTTCAAATGCAGAAATTGTGATATGTGGAAATGATCTTGAGTAATATTATAGCATAGGCTATGTGTTCCAGGTTTACTGAACTCGATGTTCAAAAGCAGAAATTATGATATGTAGAAGTGATTTTGATTAATATTATAACATAGGCTATGTGTTCCAGGTTTACTGAAATCGGTGTTGAAGTGCAAAAATTATATGTGGAAATGATTTTGAGCAATATTATACCCGTAACATAAGCTATGTGTTCCAAGTTTACTGAATTCGATGTTCTAATACAGAAATTATGGTATGTGGAAATGATTTTGAGTAATGAGTTCCAAGTTTATTTAACTTGATATTCACATGCAGAAGTTATGAGACATGGGAATCGTCGTCGTCATCATCAACATCATCACTCAAATATTAAGCTTAGAAGTCTTTTCTGGCTCCAAATGTAGTTTTGTTGTAATTGGTCAATAGATCTTTTAAAGTCTTCCTTGAAATCTTCGATATGCAAGAATGTATTTCATTGCTTGTAATTGTGTTTTTTCTTTGTTCATTCTGTGTACAAGATTGTACCACTACATTTGAATGTTCTTGAGTAATGTTATACGAGTATATGTTCCAAGCTTACTGAACTCAGTGTTCGCTTGCAGAAGTTGTGAGGAATGATAACGATCTTAAGTAATATCATATTTATGAGCTCCAAGTTTACTGAACCCAGTGTTGACATGCAGAAGTTAGAAACTCAAAACTACTCATACTATAGGCCTAGTTATGCTATAATATTTGTTACTTTTACGGAAACCAGATTAACAAAGAACTAAATATAGGCCTACAATTTTATTGAAGACATAATTGAAGAGCATGATTTCAAAACTCATTCAGTCCTTTTGGCCAATTCTATGTTTATACATAGGCCTATATATAATTATGTTTGAGGCCTCTATCAGTATATTTTAGCTTGTTTTCTTCTAAAACAACGCCAGTTCTTGTCTAAAAGTTTGTGTTATTGTGCATGTCACTTGAAAACTCGCTCAGTCCGCAGACCGGTGGATAAAAAACTAAGTCCTTTGAAAAAAATAGACTTAACACGTTTTAGGATCACACTTTTCAATTACATCGATAACAAGTTCATAAACAGTTCACAAGTAAATTCATATTTAAATACATATTTCAATTGAATTGGCTCTTTAAACTGTTAATTATTATGGGAATATAGGCTACATAATACTTTAATCTTCCGCTTTTTACCATTGATTTTCCTCTCTATTTTTTCTTTCTTTCACGACCAATGTATGTACATATATATACCTGACTGGCATGTCGCTATAACTTCACTGTACTGTTTCTGACGATTGTTGATTACAATGCTATTTCCGTTGCCAGGACACGTGAGGAGGATTTTCTCTCCACGCTTAAATGTTAGAATGTCGGATTCTGCTGTCGGCAGCATGAAGCGATGTCCATCAAGTGAACCAGAAGGCTTCAGAAGTAATGCACTCTCCTTGCCCAGGTCAGAGTTTATCCGTAAGCTGCAACCTGAAACACCTGCACCACTTTATAGACTAGAATTTGAATTTAAAATCTGTAGATATACGTAGATTTGAGAAATTTGAGTGCACTAGACGTTAGAGATATGAGACTAGCCAATCTTATCAGATAAATTGAATATTTTTCACCCTTTCAGCAGTGTTCAATTGTTTACTGGAATTTAATTTCCTCTATTTGCATTAAGTAGGCTACCGTAATTCATTTCGTATGCAACCACATTTTATTCCCATGTAGAAAAGATGGACCTGTTTATTTTTGCAAGGTTTAAATTGAGTGTTCCATGTATTAATATTTTGGTGTGAATATAGCAAACATTATTAATATTTTAATTTTAGATGTACTGCACAGGCCATCTAGGATAGATCAGCCAATAGGTGTAGGCCTACGTACAGTATACTGGAAAATAAAAATCGATTCAAATGAATCATGTAATTTATTTAATGTTGGCTGTCTCTATTTGCTCCTCCCAGAATAAAAGAGTTGCGGACATAACGACCGTTAAGAGATCAAAAAGACTTTGCAAGTAACAGTTAATTGAGCGCTCAAAAGTTGCACGAATTTGCGTGACGTAAGATTTTTCATGCGTGTAATCCGAGGAACACGAAATAGAAGATTTTGTCGTTCCCATTGAAAGTAAATGGAAATTATATGAAGATATATTCGGGAAACTACATGAGGTCACATTATGAAGAATCCAAATCAATTTTCTAATGTCAGAGGTCAATTAAAATTTGAATCCGAAATACTCGTATTTCCAATTGGCTACAAGAAAAGATCATTAGAAAATAAAATTAGATAAGGGCAATAACACTTACCTCCTCTGTTTGCACTTTGGCCCTTACTTTTAATTTGTTCCAAATGCTTTTCTTGCCCTGCACTTGTACTCTGGGTTCCACGATCTACTTTGTGACCTGAAAATTTAAATACGTCTTCAGCAACAGGTTTTTTTATATACCTACAACTAAAGTAAATATAATAACATACAGTAAATATATTGATGAAATAAGGAAAAATACAAACAATCTATAGCCGTATAGGCCATTCGTTATTTCGTGAAACCTTTCTGCGTGTCAGGGGAAGAAGAAAGTGGACTGAGAAGCTTCCCTCCCTCCCTGCACTCCTTGTAGCCAGCAAGCTCGATTACACCCACCATAAGTTTCTTACTATAGGCCTATTCGTATGCTACGGTTTTATTCTTGACGATTCTTCTTCAAGTTTGAGGATATTATTTGTTTAAAAACAGTGTTTGCAGCATTTGCTGAAAGCATTTATTTCAGTTTTAAATTACGTTGTGTAGCCTGCTCTATTACATTCTGAATATCCAGTCAATATTATGATTAATTATTGTACTGTATGAGATGTTCCACCATTTTATCATTTTCGAAATAAGATAAAGTATAAGAACCTTCTAGTATTCATTCTGTACAGAGGAAAAATTACTGCCGGCTATTTCGTTTATATGACGTCATTCCATTTTCGACCAATGAAGTGTAATGAAATTTTGAATTCCAACCAATCACAGTCAGACTTTGCGATAATTTTTGCAGCTAGATTTATCGCTATCAATTTATCGCATGGTCGTTCTTTTGTTTAGTCGTTGTCACCAACTGTTTCCCCGTGAATTGATGATCATGAATACATTAAGATGCAACTACACGGTTCAGCTTTCTTTCAACTTTAAAGCAATGAATGCAAGATTGATATTTAATATATATTAATATATTTACGCAGTGAAGACGACATTCAGAACGGCGCACCATGTAGACACAAAATCTTCATGCATCTTAATTCCTTTTAAACTTGATTCTTTCAATATTCTTCCCAGATTGCACGCATACGCGATTGGAATATTGAACTGTGTAGATGCGGCTTTAGTTCCGTTACACACTACAGCGAGAATGTGTTTGTCGAGCTATAAAAAATGCTTTCGTGTAGCACTGATTGTAATGGACGAAATAAGACACAGCTGACATTGGTCCTGCTCCCACAGATAACATAACCTATAAGTAGAGTATAAAATTTGTATTTTGTGAATGAAATGAAATAATTAATAGAAAGTCAGATGTTCAAATTTATGTAACATCATCGCATATCAAACCCAATGACCTTGCATAGTAATAATAAGGTCTTTTCATCAAACTGCCTTCCGTATGGCGTAATAAAATTAGTGTTTCAATTAGGCCTATCTATACAGAGATGGCTTCACTGTGTAGCAACATGTCTCGCTGTGAATACATAAGCATTGGTATATAGCTGTCCCCTCTGTTACTGTTAAGTTAAATTATGATTGCAGCAGATAATGAAAATGTATTTATGTTATAATAATAAGAGAAAAGTGCAGTACATATAATTAACATTGTTAAACCTGTATTTCGCAATTGGCATTACTGAGTAATAACATCGAATTTCTTTATTGCAGTAATCGATATTCATCTACGAGTATTTCAACTTCACAATGTCTGAATAGGTTAAGTATTCGTTAATAAACAATTATTAACATTTTGTGATCGAATTTTAGGGATATAATTATTTACATTTTTATTTTATTCACGAAATAGTCCTAATAAATGCCACTCGAGGTCTGAGATTTCCCAGATAAATCTCAGACCTCTCGTGACATTACTACAGAGGATTTTAAAACCTTTATACAATCAGCGAGTGACATGTTTCCCAATTCTTGGAATATCTTTAGACATATCTGGACAAGATGAGCCAAAAATATATTACATGCTTGCATTTGTTTCTCATATGAGTAATCTAGAATCCATCTGGCATCTACCAATCTTTGGACAAAGGTCGAGGAAATTAATTGTCGGACGGCCGATTCGACGTCGCGCAAATAGAGGAGCTGCCCTATTTTTCGAGATAGAGATGATAATTAAAGGGGAATTGTGAATGACGAGGGAAAAACGGGAAAACTCCAAGAGAAACCCTCACAACCGTGGCTTTTTCTACCAAAAACCTAACTCCGCCACCGCCAAGATTTCAACTCGGTCTGCGGTCGTCTTAAGCGAACGTTCCGCTACCAAAGCTACGTTTAAATTATGGACAATTAGATATTTTCATCCTCATCAAGAATTGTGAAAAAAAACTAGTGAGAATGATTGGGTATGTAGTGTGCGTGATGCTAGTGTACCACTTAAAATAAAGCGGATCAAATATCCTTTCTTATTCTGTCTGTCCATTTCACTGCTCCATTCCTCTCCATATCAACATTTCAAATGCTTCTATTCGCTTCTCTTCACTTCATCGTAATGTCCATATTTCTGCCCCCACATGGTGCCGCACTTCACTAGTCTCTTCGTTTTTTTTTCCAAAGCTCCGCAGAAGATGCTCCTTTTTGTATTAGAAGCTTCCTTTGCCATTGCTATCCTCCTTTTGACTTCCTGGCAAAAGCTCATGTTACTGCTTATAGTACACCCAAAATATTTGAAGCTGTCCACTTGCTCTACTGGATAATTTAGAATTTACACGTTTACCTTCTTTGTTTTTCTGCCGATAACCATGATCTTCGTCTTGTTTGCATTAATCTTCATGCCATACTGTTTAGAGCTGTCATTTAGATCCTGTAGCATATCCCTAATAGGCCTAACGCCATATCATCAGCAAATCTTATGCACTTTATTTTTCTTCCTCGTGCATTACCCCTCCCATATGCTGAAACCAGTTCTTCACTAAATCCTCCAAGTAGATGTTGAACAGGGTAGGTGATAAAATACATCATTGTTCTATTTCAGTTCCTTCAGACATTTCTTCTCTTATCCTAACTTTGACACGTTGTTTCATATAAAGATTACTGAACAGCATCCTCTCTTTCCAATTCACATCTATTTTATTCAGGATCCCAATTAGTTTATTTCAATCCACTTTGTCAAAAGCTTGGTCTAGGTCCACAAATATTAATACCGTATAGGTCTACACTTCTTTATTCTTTTCTAGATATCTTTCGTCGATTGTTCGCAACAGTTTAATTGCATCTCTCATACCTTTTCCCTTTCTGAAGTCAAACTGCTCTTCTTCCAACTCTCCTTCCATCTTACTTGTTAGAATATAAACGTTGGTTCTGAATTCGCAGATGAATGTTCGCCGAGTACGATATCAGGTTGATAGTCCTGAACTCATTACATTTCTTGGAATTATTTTTCTTCGATATTGACAGCAACACTGTTTTTGTAAAATCTTCAGGCCATAGGCCTATACCGTTTTCATATATTTCGTTGCAAAATGATAGAATTTCCTTCTTGTCTTCACCCAAGCTTTTCACTAATTCGATGGGTACTACATCAACTTTTGTTGCTTTCCCACTCTTCATTTCCCTAAACGCTAGTTAGACGTCTTCCCTTAAAACCGAAAATTCTTTTCCATCTTCTGATTCAGCTGCTTCGTCTTCCATAACTAAGTTATCTCAACGGTTCCCTGTCCCAGCTCTTCTACATATTTTGTCCATGTGTTTACTGTTCCTTATTTGTCTGCTATTTCATTTTCGATTTCGTTTTCTATCAACCAAATGAATTTCCTCTTCTTATTTGTGTTCGCAGTGAATTAAATCATATCTTTCTTTTCTTTCTAGTTCTTTTATTTCTTTACACTTCTCTTTCGTTTATCTTCCTTCGCCTTATCAGTTTCTCTTCTTAATTCGTTGTTTAGTTACTTGTATAATAATATATAGCATGAAATTGTATTTTTTGGTATTTTATACCAATATATATATATATATATATATATATATATATATATATATATATATATATGCAGAATGAAAGTGATATAAATAACTATGCAGACTGTAGGGTGCAATCGAATACATTAAAGTAAATGAAAAGCCTATTATGCGTGTTATGAGTAAGTGCATTAAGTTAATTAGAAAATTAGGCTGCAAGTCTACGTAGTTTGGCAACACCGCATCGCTGGCTCACGTTATAAGCACAAACGTACTCGATCTGAATAGCTGAGTTCCTTCCTTTACTGACGGCAGCAGAGTTGCAGAAAATAACGATAGGTGTTGATCTTATTATTTAATTTGGAAGAAAACCGTCAATTTTATTAAGAAACTGCAAAGGAATAAATAATTCCTTATCAGTTTCTCTAATGATAAGAGTAAAAATTAGAATCAAACGTAGAGTAGGCCTGCTTATTGAGTAAAACAGCATTAACATTTAGGAAAAATAATTTTTTCTGAGAAAAGTATTCATTTGAGATTAATTGGGCCATTATAATTTTTGTGGGCACTCTATCCAAGGAATAACTGTTAAAATCTGCACAGTGTATTACAGTACTATTATTTGGTACTGACAGTCCCCGGAAATGTGCGCCTGAGTCAGGCGAGTCCATTTAGTTATGCCAAGGGGTGTTTGGGTTATTCACTCTCTTGCCTTCGGAGCGATCGAATATCATGCGTGCGGTAGAGCAGTATGTTTCTAGTACAGTATTAAGCTGTACTGCATTCCTTTACCGACCGCTCGCCCTTATCTCAACTCCGGAGCTCTCCCCACTACTCCTATTACTTCCCCTCTTTCGCGTCGCTGAGCTGTCAGGACTAAATAATCGGTCTGTACTTCCACTCTGCATATACAGAGTGATTCACGAAGGCCTTGCAATACTCTAGGAAATGATTTCTGATATCATTGCGAGAAACAAGTTCAAAGAAACATACACCACATATTTTAAATTGACAAGTTATACGCTTCTGAAAGTTGAACATGAAACTGGAAGTTATGACGATCATTCATTCATTTATTCATTCATTCATTGTGTTTCGTTCAAGAGCAGGTCTTTCACTGCAAACCCAGCTTTCTGCAATCTTTCCTATTTTCTGCCTTCCTCTTTGTCTCATATGATCCATATATTTTAATGTCGTCAATCGTCTGATATCTTCTTCTCCCCGAACTCTTCTCCCCTTCACCATTCCTTCCAGTGCATCTTTCAGTAGGCTATTATTGTTAACGAGAATTATTTGAAAAACATTTCCTTAATCTATTTTTAAATTGGTTTGATGTCTGATGGTCTCCAACATTACTCGGTAGGGAATTCTAAAGTCGAGGAACAGCCATAGTGAATGTAGATGAGTATGAGAATGTTCGGTGTGAGGGAATGGATAATATTGAGGAGTGTTGTGATCGTGTGTCTAGATTATGGTGGGTGGATAAATGTTGAAAACGAGTTTAGGCCTACTAACTGAAAAATCACAGAATGTTGACCCCCAATAGCATGCCAGGACGGTGGTTTGTTCTTTTAAATGTCCTACATTCCGCGGTCTCTGTGACAGTACTTTGTCTTTGCGAGGACTCCTTATTTCCATGTGTTTTTCGTTGTTGAACAGTGTCTTTTAGGCAATTCCCTAGGGTAGACCTGCCTACACTTCAGAAAATTTTGCATCTGCCAATACATATAAATAATAGCAGACGGCGCCACTACCAATAATAATATTGAGTAGCGCCCCTACATGTGAGATGCAGAAACTATGTAGTATTAGTTATGAAGTGATTGCGAAAAGTTCGATGTATTACACAGTCTTATGGCATGTCAAATGACGCTAGTAACAGGGTAGAGGTAAATTTTAATCAGTTTTCAATGTTGTTTCTAAACAGTGAAGAAAGTTATTTAGATGTTTGTATTAAGAATTCCTAATGAAGAGGGAAAAAAGTGTACGCTACGTATATTGTCAAGCTGCAGGAAAAGTTGAATGTTAACTGAAACAGAGATTAACATTGAATTGATTTATCCATGGGGTTGGCAACTGCTGTAGCCTATTAAATTTAGAAAATCAGAATATTTGGAGTGCAAACACAGACAAAACAACGTTTATGGAAATCTCTGAAATAAAAAAATCAAGACAGGGGCGTGAATGTGCTAATGAAATCTGTGCTGTTTCAATTTCTTTATTTTCGCAAACAAAATTAGAGGCTCTACTAGCCTTACTCCTTCAAACTTTTCTTGCCTTCCATCAATGATATTGTGAGGGTGTACGTAGGATATGGAAATGACGTCATGAAACCAGTTGAAAACATGGCAGATGTAGTGTGCACAGTAGAACATACCGAATACGTCCAAGGTAAGTGCATAAGTGACTTATGTGGAGGGAGGCCTTTCCTAAGAAATTACTTTTTCACCTATAGCGTAATGAATCTTATTTCAACAACGTTGAAATTTATAGGAAATCTAAAGCTTCTGGAATAAGTTGGGGTGAAATTAGTGCACAGTTCTGATGATTTCGGAAGTGACTAGTACTGACAACATCACAGAACAAAAAAATCACCAGTCTTTGCCCAGAGCTTGAAAATTCTGCTCAGATTCGTATATTTATTTATTTATACTTCACCACCAACAGAAGCAAGCTTCCAATTATAGATGGATCACATTGATACAATTTATATACAAAATGCGTAATAGAGGAAAAACAAATCAAGCAACACAAACGAAAAAAAGGATGGATAATAGATGCTAGAATATAATATTGCAGTTAATATTAGTGCCAAATGTCAATACAATAATGCAGAATTATTTCAAATTAGAGGAAAAACATAATACATTTATTCATAATTTAAATACCTAAGGAAATATAGGTTTTTTAAATTATATGAAATTGTTTAATTGAGAAACTGAAATCTAATTGAGAATCACAATTTAAAGACAAAGAGTTGTAAGTATTACACATAGCAAACAATAGACATTTATTGAAGAAAACAGTTCTAGGAATTGGAATAACAAAAGGTTGGAATAACAGACGTAAGTCTGTTCTTTTTACATTGAACTTAAGGAATTTAACTACAGCACAGTTATTCACTATACCATTAACAATTTTATAGAGTAAAATTTGGTTATTTATTAATCGTATAATTTTTAAAGTTTTATAATTAAATTTAAAAAGTAACTGATTATATGAAACTTGCTTTTCAAAAGACGATACGTGATGCTTTTTAAATTATAGGTAACGTAAAAATCTTTTCTGTATTCTTTCTATTTGCATCTGATGGGGCTGGAACTGAGGTGACCATATTATAGACGCATATTCTTATTTACTTCTAACTAGAGTTTTATATAGGGTATCAGTATATGCAAGGCACAACAAAAGCCTAAACTAACTTAACCTGTCACAAATTTGTAATGCAAAGCATAGTGTAAGTGTATTTCACCAAAGTTATGTTGGTATGATTGAGGAGAGAGCTTTGAACAAGTGAAAGTATATAAGCGGATTATGAAGGGAACTAACTCTGCGCTAGTTTAACCTAGTTTGGAATAGCGTAGTGTAAATTATGAAAATATTTAGGTCTATAGGATATTAAAACACATGTATTCAAACTATGCATCATATATGATTCGACTCTGAAACTATTATTCGTTGCATGCCTTAATTAACTGAGGTTGGCCTAGTTCATCAGACACACTACGAATATTGCCTTTTAAATTTCAGATCTGAATGTGGGTACTATGTTTACGGAATTTACTATGAATGCGCATAACTTCGTACAGGCCTATAGAAGGCGAAGGTGTCCAAGACGAGTCAGCAAGAATTTCACTGTAAACGTACAGAGACAAAGACTAATCATATATAGGCGTCCATAAGATAAACAATCGTCACCATATCTACGTAGTGCACAAATCAAAGTAGATACCTTCGAAACATCATCAGAAATTTGAAAAAAATAATAAATAATGCATAATTTAAAAATATACTGTCTGTCTTTTATGCTATGTGCTGCTTATGTTAAACCAGCACGCAGTTTAACGATACATCTCTGCTTGTCAGAAGGTTAAATGAGGCTATAGTACGTTTAATTGATTCACGTCACATTTACAGTACTTTTAGGTTTGTAGTATGAATGACTCTCGCATCTACAAGTAACTTTTTTATGAAAGCTGGAAAGGAGTAAACGCCATCAATTTCAGTCCTTTCTCGCAAACCGAACCGTCTCAAAATTAGTGAACTCGTTTCTTTAAATTTAAGTTCGTGTCAAAGCGAAACGGTCAGCTCACATGTGATAATGATAATGGTAGGTCGAAAATTGAATCTTTATTACAGAATAAACCTATAATATTTTCCAGCGTTTTCCGCCATTAAGGTACAATCAAGTACAACAGCAATTAGTATTTCCTGTGTAATTTAGGGATTAGAGAACTCGACCTGTGTTTCCAAGGCTGCGTCCGGGCTTGGTTTTGAATTCCGCTTGGAATCATTACGGGATTAGGTTTTTCTGATCTTTCCTTCAAATGTAAGTTAATATGAACGTTTGGTAATCTTATGGCCATACCTCGGATTTATTTTGCTAAATAGGCCTACTACTATCACCATTTCCTTAGATGCTAGTTAACCATGAATTTGATACATAATGGTTAAATTTGATGTGAAAATCCATAACATAAAATGTGGAGTCGGCCTGGGTAGCGCAGTCGGTGTAGCGCTGGCCTTCTGTGCGTGAGGTTGCGGGTTCGATCCTGGCCCAGGAAGATGGCATTTAAGTGTGCTTAAATGCGACAGGCTCATGTCAGTAGATTTACTGGCATGTAAAAGAACTCCTGCGGAACAAAATTCCGGCACACCGGCGACGCTGATATAACCTCGGCAGTTGCGAGCGTCGTTAAATAAACCATTTTTTTTTTTAAATGTGGACGAAAGATAATTATGTTGGCAACAACACAGATTGACTCCTTTCCATAATCGTTCCCATGAAATTGACAAAGCTTTTCGAGAACCATTAGGGTTAAGTTGTTAAATGCGTACTGGTTCCTCATTCTGAGTGATAATAAACGCAAAACGACGTTTAAGTTTCCTTTGTGAATGTAATTTTACAATCACAGAATCTGAACTCTTCTGAAAGATCAGATGAACTTTTATGTATGCGTGTGTGCGTGTGTATGCATGCATTCTGTGTACGGACACAACGACCCAGCAGTTCTATTACGCTTACTATACATAAGCTATATCTAGGCGCACTCCAAAGCCACATCGGCTGACTATAATGAGGTTCGCGGAGTAGCCAGATTTCGAGCAGGCAACCCTATTCGTCAGTAGAGGAGCCTCTCTGTGCATTGCCGGCCAGCGCTCGGAGAATGCTATGGAATGATAATGGGATAGATCGGTCGGAATGATATTGATGTCTGTAGAGGATTTCACGTTAAGAAAAAAGCATTGAATATATGGGAGCTGTTCCTATCAACTATTTATAAATGTTTTCTTGAGATTAGTAATTAATTAGTTCCTTTTCATTAATGGAATACAATTTCATTGAGAAATAGAGCGATTTCATGTGCAAAAATGTTGTTACACTTCTTAAATTACTATATATTTAATTTACGAATAACCGGGTAACAGCTAAATTAGTAGAATAGCCTTCCGCTCTCTTGCCAAACATATCCACTGTGGACTTCAACAGACAAGTAGGGGCGGTACAGTTAAGGCCAAGATTTCACACTCTTAAAATAAGTATAACATTGTCTGCGATGTTTAGAAATATATGTATACTGCATGAAATATGCTATAATTAGACCTCGGATTTTAGACTAAATGCCAATTTTTTTTTTCTGCAGGAATAAACTAACACTGCTGAAATAGCTTCAAGTTCAAGTTTTACACAAAATGTTAACATTTATGGTGTGTAAAATACCTATTTTTCCCCATTATGAGTTATTTTAAAATTTTAGAGTAGAAAAATACCTATTTCTGTTTTGTCAATATGTTTTTTTCGTGTAGCAGTAATAACCTTTATTAAAAATATATGCGTACAACTGTCAGCCATTTGGTATTGGTTTTGGAGGATTGATTCGGGATTCTCAACATGAGATTGTTGAGGTGTATTGAAAAGGGAGAACCCCGAGAAAAACTCCGCGCGCCCGCTTTGTTCACCACAAATTTCTTCCTGGCTCAGATGGAATCGAACCCGGGTCGCCACGTTGGAAGGCAGGGAGGCTAAATGCTGGTCCACAGTAAATCGGGAACGGAAACGAGAACGAGAACGGAAATATTGTTAAAATGTATTTAATATTTCCGTTCTAGTTCTCGTTTCCGTTCCCGGTTTATTGTGAACCAGCCTTAACCAATCCGACACGGGGGAGACATTTTTAGTGCAGCAATGAAAGAGGAAGTTCTGGCTCAAAGACATAATAGTTTGGTTGTAGGAATGAAAAAATTCCCGGAAAGTAACAGGTTTTTTGAGCACTTGAGCGGGTAGTAGGAATACAAAAGAATAGTGTCGCGTGGAAAGGTAGAACCATTATATAAGCGCAAAACTAACAAAGGTAAAATATCACAACAGAAAATTTAGGCTTATATTATGATCATTGATCATTATGTCCAGCAAAGTCAATTATGAATTTGTTAATAAGAAATGAATTAGTTTAATTGTAATATTGAGACGTATGTATCAGCAGCCATACAGAGCAATGAGGCCAATGAATTCATTAATAATAAGTTGATTATTATAATTTAAGACATAATAAAATGAAGTTCTTAACCACAATAATTTTTATTGTCTTTATCACTGTATAGCGTGATACTTAATATTCACTAATTATTTGCATCTTATAGTTATTGTAGTTGGGGTGGGTAAAAACATTTAGGTGCCTAAAATCGTAAACTGTATATTAATGTCTATTTTTGTTTTATAACTTAGTTAAGGTATCCAAATGTTGGTTAATGGCCAAAATGTCCAAAGTTTAATATTGTAATGTATATAAAATATAATGTACGTTTTTTTTTCAGAAATAATTATGACATCATTTGGACTCGACATGCCTATTTTGTGCGATAAACTGTACGTGTTGGGAAGAGAGTGAGACAGAGATACTATACCTCAGTCTTTCTTCTAACGGAGGCACCTTGCGGCAACAGTGTACTAGGAAGGCCCATAAGATCAATGCTTTTTTCTTAACGTGAATTCCTCTATAACTGGGGAAAAGGGCAAACCTTGAGAAAAACCCTAACTGCGACCTTGTCCAACTCAAGTGTTTCTGTGACTCGAGTCTGGACTGTCTGCGCGACAGGCCCAAATCTGACCACTCAGCCACTGCGGAAATAGGCCTATCAGCTAAGCTTTCCTTAGACTCATTGAACTTTCTGTCTACTTGTATGACAGCAACGAAAGATCGCGTAAAGCAGTTAATATAATAATAAAAAACAAAGCCAACACAATAAATTATAATTTAAAATAATCAATCTTCAAATATTTATGAATCGAAAAAATATGTAAATATTTGTGGAGATTAATTTCTCTGAAGTTTCTAACCCATTTTTCGTCATCTTTCTCTCGCAAAATTTAAATGTCGACTCAAGGTTGCAAAACACAGAATCTTGTTCACAACCTAATCGCCGTGAAAGCCTGAAATCAACCACATATTGTCTATACGTTACCTGATCGACAAGCATCACAGATGCTACTCAGCAAGAGCAATACGCCCAACAGCGGCAAGAAACTCGTCATGTCTTGTTACGCGAAACGACACAGCAACTCTGCTCGGAATTACATCATCCACGTGATAACATCGATTCATGCCTCCACATAAAAACGTTACTTCCGAGTCGCAGTTACAGCATATTTTATGGAGCATTAAAATCTGATTCTTCGGTGTTGTAACATTCTAGCAATAAAACGCAACTGTTACGCAAATATTCGCTATTGCTGTATAAATATTATAACGGCAGATTTGCATGTATACAACAGTAAAATCTCTATTACACTATTACTGCTACAGTATTAAAAACGAACTGTAAAATTCGACGTTGTAACCTTGGACAGATTTCATAAGCAAACACTCCATTAAGCTCTGTGCAAATGTGAACATAAAAAATTTTGTCGTGCAGATGACAATATTGTACTTTATCATTAGCCTACACGCTTTACGTATTTTGTTATAATTTAGTTCTTTATCAAGTAGATGTCCAGTTTAGTTAGTTATTTAACGACTTCGTATCAAACAATGTCATTTAGCGTCGATGGTATTGTTGATAGCGATATGGTTGGGGTAAATACTGGAAAACCCAATCAGGTAATCAGCACAAGGAATCGAATTCACGCCTGAGTGCAGCTCCAGATCAGCATTCAAATGTGTGTCTGCCTCTTATTATATAGGCCTACCGGTACTAGCAATATTGCTATTTTC
Source organism: Periplaneta americana (assembly GCF_040183065.1). Lineage (NCBI taxonomy): Eukaryota > Metazoa > Arthropoda > Insecta > Blattodea > Blattidae > Periplaneta > Periplaneta americana. The sequence goes on from NC_091117.1 coordinate 168,104,255, forward strand.
TTCTTTTTTTACTTCGGATCAGCGTTCAAATGTGCCTGCCTCTTATATACCGGTACTAGCAATATTGCTATTTTCTTCTTTTTTTACTTCGGATCAGCGTTCAAATGTGCCTGCCTCTTATATATCGGTACTAGCAATAATTCAAATGTGCCTGCCTCTTATTATATACCGGTACTAGCAATATTGCTATTTTCTTCTTTTTTTACTTCGGATCAGCGTTCAAATGTGCCTGCCTCTTATTATATACCGGTACTAGCAATATTGCTATTTTCTTCTTTTTTTACTTCGGATCAGCGTTCAAATGTGCCTGCCTCTTATTATATACCGGTACTAGCAATATTGCTATTTTCTTCTTATTTTTTACTATCACTTCCAAGATACAAATAAAAATCTTTCATTTTTCGTCGTGTATACAAAAGGAATTTAGTCTTACGTAGGCCTACCTTAAATTACAACAAATTTTCTAAATGAAGTTCATTTACTCGTAGACAAGCTTCGCATAGCTTCAATAAATTGTTGAACATTCCGCACAGTTCCTCTTTTTTAATGTTATGAACTTACGAATAACGTCTCACGTAACTGTTGAGATACCTCCTAACTCCAAGTAGGTCTATACTATAGTGTGGTGGTCAATAAGAAAAGAAATAACAAAAATTTTAACACATAAGAACTCGTAGGAAGAATATATATGTGGGTAACATAATGTGTATTTGTAATGTCTGCTTTGAATTTGTTATCAAATGTGTTGCCTTCATGCTTTTTATTATTGTTGTTCGTTTATGTATAGTTAAGTAACTTATTTATTTTTCTGTATTTAGTGAAGAAAATAATATTTGGAATGAAATAGTAAATGATGTTTAACATACCTAAAGTGCTTGAGAATACCTTCCATCGTCTATACTGCTGTTATTCGGTTTAGATCCTACTAGTGGCTTGTGCAGCAAATACTGCAAACTGAGTCCATAAGAAGTTCAAATAAAAATTGTTCAGATTTATTTTCAATGCAAAATACCAGACATTTGGAAAGTTATTTGCTTCCATAATAGTGAAACATACTCCCTCTGAATGTTTTTTTATGCCAAATACTTTTTCTTGAACCTATCTGCCTTCAGTTCTTGATCTTGAGTTTCAATGCGAAATCGCAAGTAACAATGTCAGGACCATCAGCGAGTTTTTCATGTGGGAGTAATGCAGTAGCTATTTCAGGACATTGCGGATTTTAGCTGAAAGTTAAGAAAATGTAAGGTTTGCCATGCTTTGAACAAAAGACTTAGCATCTTGGTATAGCTGCTGCATGTTTCGTGAACTACCCTGAAATGTAGAGGGCAGAATCACTTTTTCCCACTAAGAGATCTTGCTGAGGTGATCAAGAGATGATAAAATCTTGTAGGCCTCTTATTTTATCAGTAAGTAATACCTTTTGGTCTTTTCTTAGGAATTGTAATTTTTGCGCTCCTCCAGACAATACTGATCTACCAAATACTGCTGGATTAATTTGTGTAACAATGAATGTTATCCCATATATTTTCAGTAATATAGGCTGTTGTGAGGAATCTATTGCTGAGATGCGGAAAATGAGGCGAATGATATGTCAGAGTTGTAGAATCTTATATGCACCCTAAATAAAATTGTCCATCGTAAATCGTTAGCAGTTTCAGTGTTTCATTCGTTGCTGGTTGCGGGAAATAAACTTACTCATCACGGTAGCAAGAAGTGAAATGGCCTGCTATTTTCCCTACAACAAAATATGCTTGGCAGTGATCACAAATCTAATCGATTAAACCAAAGAAATATTAAATTAATTTTGATGTAGTTTAAAGACGCAGCTAAAATAGAAAGCATGACTCAATTACTACCAAGGAAAATTAGAGAATCAGACATAAAATATTTATATCACACTGCCATTAAATATATGAAAAAGACCCACACTACTTGATTAATAACTATAAAAATATTTCATTTTTAATAACAATATTGTTACCTTATGTAAGTTTTATAGTTTTCAGTAACATATATATAGCCGTTACTCAGTAAATTATAGAAATGAAGATCTAATATGAAATATTCTTTCTCTGCGTCTACTTACTTAAAGCCCCAAAAGGTTTCACTTTCATATCATCAGTATACCATTATGTGTTGCATTGACTATAATAATATTTCATTTTTAATGGTAATAATGTCATCAAACTTTTTTAAGTTTTGTAGTTCTTAATATCCAATACACAGTTGTACTCGGAAAACTACAGACCAGAGAATCAGACCTGTAAATTACTTTTTATACGTTATCAAAAAATTACACAAATCAAGATCGACATATTGGCATTATGATGTGAAAGAATCTGAGCCATCTGAACTCTGTCAGCAATCCTGTAGGTCATGGCCTTCGTGTAATAGTCTATTGTTTATTGTAGTGTGTGTTTTGTTTTATTCTGAAATGCAATTAATTAGTTCTCAAAACTAACGAAAGATGGATTTTGGAAAATAGGAAAATGATGTAGGAAAATTGACATTTCACTGAAAACTACTATTTTTCTGAAAAACTTTGGGTTCCAAGCTTCAAAATGAGGGATCATTTATTAAAATCCGTTCAGCCGTTTTCCCGTAATTTCCATTACCAGTTCAAATTACGAGTATATATATATATATATATATATATATATATATATATATATAGATGTAGGTCGGAGGTGAAAATATCATCGTCCTTATATACCAATGCCAATAATACTTATTTGCAAAATTGATGTTTCGAGAGTACACTAGCCCTATAAAAGTTTCGATTTTTAAAGTCTTTCTCTGGAAAAAAAATTAAGTTCAGATCAAAATTAAGCTATTTTGATTATACAAATAATTCGTGCTTTTGCTATGTAGAATAAAATATATAATAACAACATGAAAAATACAGACAGGTAAAAACAACTAAAAGTACACATACTTGCCTTTGGCCTAAGGAGAGGATAGCGCTGCACGACGAATTTCTCTTCTGAAAAAGTTTCAGAACCGCTATGCGATTATTTTATTTATCACAGTAGAGATCTCTATCTGAAAAACTAATCAAGCTGAAATAGAGATTAGTGCTTTCCTCTTAATTCTTTAATAGAAGAAGAATATTACAATTAAATTTAATTTGTACTTTATTTTCTACTCGGTTTCTTTCCATTTAGCATTATGAATAATCAAGTATTTTCCTGACGTTAAAAGAAACTGAAAATATATTAGTCTTGTGAACAAATTCCTCTACAGTACAACAATATATGTAGCCTTTCTGTGTGTCAAATCTATTCCTGTCATTGAACCATCCTTTGGCTTTACTACACATGCAGGTACAGATGATGTAACCATGGGCTCGCGGTGAAGAATGGTATGGATTGTTGACACCGATGAACACAATGCCGGCGTTCCTACTCTGATCATGAAGTAATTTCCAGAACAGGGCTGGAACAGGAGTTTTTCTAGCTTGTGCATCGAGATATAAATGTCTTTCTACTCCGACATAATCCGGAAGCGTTGTTACTTGTAATGTTCCAGTCATAATGGCAAGGTCCGTATTTTTTTTGTTAACATAACTTCTGATTTTGTTTTCCAAATGCAGCCAGTTGCCAACGTTAGCAGTCAGCCACTGGGGAGCTGTGTTGTAAACGTACGATTTTTCTTCAAATTGGTAGCCGGGCAAGAAGTCGGAAATTGGTGCAAGGAAACCTCTGACGAAGTACATGTCTCCCCCTTCTTTACAATTAATGTACCTTCTTGCTTCAGTACTTGAACGAATCAGAGTTTCCAGATTAGCAAACTGATTTTCACATCTGAAGACGTTTTCCCTATGATCTGCGATACGACGTTTGTGGAAGTTCCTCCTGTCGTCTTCAGTCTCCACTCGCTTGACGTACTTGCGAAGGATGTGTCTTGTGGTTACAGGGATGTCTCTCACTACGTCGTAGCAGGCTTCGATGAGCGAAATGAATCCTCGGCCGACTCTGAAACCGATCTGAACTTTTTCCTCTGTCTGATTGCTGCAATGTCCTACATTTCTGTGGGTTATTGGTGGTGGTTTCTGGCATATAATCTGACTGAAGTTGTAAATCGTACGATCGATTCTGAACGATGTATCTGAAAGAGAAAGTTAAATCATGCAATGAGCTGAAAAAAGAGTATAGGGATTCTTGTTATGTAACAACTTTGCGTGGATTTGGTCTGTTTGGGATTGTGATATGACTAGGGTGTCCAGATTCACACCGACAAAAACGAGGACATTGTTCGAAAAAAGAGGACAAAAATATGTAGCTACTTAGGCCTATATTTCACTTCAAATTACGTCAATATCTATTTCATTATAAAATATTTACAGTACAGATTTAGGCTTACCATACTTAAAAGTAAGTTAATATCTATTTTATTACAAAAATAATTATGAAATAGTACATTATGAAACGAGCCTATAATGGTAGTAATTAAGACGCAAGTATGTTTATGAAACGAGCGCAAGCAAGTTTCATAATTTTCATACGAGCGTCTTAATTACCATTATAGGCAAGTTTCATACGACTTTTTATGCTCGACCATATTTCTAACTTGAAATTATTCATAAGTAGGCCTATTCATGTTATTCTTATGTGATTGAGGAGCGGAACTGACCTTGTGCAATACCTCGTAAATTGTGAGATGTGCGCAGACGCGAAAGTATTGATTTTTTCCGAGAAACTTTGTCTAATATCGCGCTAGTTGTCTTTCGATTGCATATCCGAGAATAACCAATACTTGCGCTTTCATATTGTTACAATGGTATTTTCTGATTGGTGGAACACCTGAAATTTAATGAATAGGTGTACTTTAATGAGGTCCATTAAAGGGCTGCTACCAGGTGTATAATTACTACATTTCGGCATGGTCGAGCATAAACAATAATAATCATTTTATAGTTAGCTACATATGAAAGTCAAGTGAACTATAATTATTAATTAGGACAGAAAATATCTATTTAGATTTACATTCGCACCTCGATCTCTCCATTTGGTATCTACCTGTGAGCAATGACCATAACAAGGGGGTGCAAAGAGAGTTATTATGATCGTTGGCAAAGGGTATATTCCGTCGATACTGCTGCCACCTACAGGCAAATTACTTGAAAAAGGCGTCAAATCAGATAATTTCAAAATATTAGACATACAAGTTACGAAAAAGAGGACATTTCTTGATTTTTTTAAAATCCGCCCGGGCCCCGGACAAAGGCATAAAAAGAGGACATGTCCGGATAAAAGAGGACACCTGGTCACCCTAGATATGACGCAGTCTTCCTACTTCAGTGATAACAATGCGAATTAATTATGTGAAACTACAGAAGGAGAAAACAACTTCAGCAGCTATTCAAGTATGAGAAACTGTCCATTGAAATGCAACGCACATACGAGTCCAGGATGAGAGTCGTACAAATAACATTTGTATTAATGGTTAAACTCGGAATGTAATATATTCATTTCAGATTCATTTTATAAGCTATCGCAGATTTACAGAATTAAGAAAAACCGTTCTCCTGGAAACTTCGCATACATTAAGGGGTTAGGTACAGTTTACAGCAGTAAAATTTTTGGAAATATTCAACATTTTTTTCCTCCTTTACTGTATCTTGTACAATAATGAAAATTAGTATGTGTAAAACACTGTCCTTCTGCTATATGAAAAAAATATTTTTACGATTTAAACAAATTATTTATATATATTTTTTCAAAATCCAAAATGGTGGCAGTTTACTGTGCAGTGATGAAGCATTTCCTTCATAACTCATTAACTTGTTAACTTTTTTATGTTCTCTCTCTTTTATTTCATTGCTGAAACTCATGTTTACAATATTATGCTCTTTCAACTACATTTCTTAATAAATAATATTTTTTTTATTGTGTGTTAGAAGAAAATACTGATATTTGACCATTTTTAAAATGAATTTATTTTTTATCAGACAATCTATCAACGGTAGAGAAGTGATCTTGCATCATATTATAGATATGACATGCATAAATATACACAAAAAATCTCATCACAGAATGTTGGATAGTTTTTGAGTTATTTGGGAAACGCTTCATCACTGCACAGTGGACTGAATTTTGAAAAAAAAATGTAAATATTTTTAAATAAATAAATAAATAAATGAATAAATATAAATAAATAACTAAATAAGTAAGTAAGTAATTAAGTAAATAAGTGAGTGACTAAGTGAATAAATAAATAAATAAATAAATAAATAAATAAATAAATAAATAAATAAATAAATAAATAAATAAATAAATAAATAAATAAATAAATAAATAAATAAATAAATAAATAAATAAATAAATAAATAATTAAATAAATAAATCAGAAGGACAGTGTTTTTACACATACTAATTTCCATTATTGTACAAGATACAGTAATGGAGGAAAAAAATGTTGAATATTTCCAAAATTTTACTGCTGTGTAAGCTGTACCTAACCCCTTAACATTTTTAATATGACATGTTCTGTGTTACTAAGTGAGTTTATCATTTGCAAACATAGACATTTGCTTTCAAGAGCTTCGTATGAAAGTTCATTAAGATCAACACACTATCTAGGCTTAAAGAAGTAAATTTCTCCAGTGAATTAAAAATTTTAATAATCTTCAACGACTGAGGTCTTTCTTTCATCCATTCCATACTCACTTTCGTAAACCTTTCGAGTGAAAGTGGAAAGTGGAGAAAGCCTTCATAATGAGTTTAGTATGGTGAAATATCTCTCTTTAAATCAACCAAGCACGAAAACAAGATAAGAGACATGAACCCAGTTTCTATAGAATGGAGACTAACCTCCATTTCTCTGTCTCAAATGAAACTTGCATGAAGGCAACATTTTCTTGGCTTGTAGTTACCATTGGAATCACGTCGAAGATCTAATGTAAGAGCCACCGTCGTGGCTCAGTCGGGTAAGGCGCTTACCTGCCGGTCTGAAGTTGTGTTCGGGCGCGGGTTCGATCCCCGCTTAGGCTGATTACCTGGTTGGTTTTTTTCCGAAGTTTTCCCAAACCGTAATGTGAATGCAAGGTAATCTATGGCGAATCCTCGGCCTCATCTCGCCAAATATCATCTCACTATCACCAATCTCATCGACGCTAAATACCCTAGTAGCTGGTACAGCGTCGTTAAATAACCAACTAAAAAAAAATATTGTAAGCATCAACTTCGACTGCAATAATACTACGTATGTAGTGTAGATTTTCTGACTATCAGCCTCTAAACGTGATTTAGATATGTGAAAGCGTAGTTATGTTTGTAAATTAGAATAACTGTAGTTCTGTAACTGCTCGAAACCTAACTCATATTCATATAGGCCTACATTTCTTTACTCGCAATGGCTTCAAAATAAGAAAATTGGTTTAAAATAGGAAATCGATGTTTTGGAAATCAAGGATCGTAAAAATAAAATATGAATGTGGGGAGAAAAAGAAAATCATGGGAGTGATGAGGAAGACAGATATAGTGGTAGTATATACAGTCACGAAGCTTGAGTTGTGAGGGTGCTAGGAACAATAGATTGTGCAGGTACTATATCGCATTGTCTGTAATGAGGCGATAGTAGCGATCCTAGTGGTTAGCAACTATCTATAGATGCATATTTACTATGTATTGAGCTTCGTGACTGTATATACTAGACTGTGGGTTGTTCATATTAAAAAGAGACACAGAAGAGAATATCGAATCGTTCATGTTTAGCAAATAGCCATAACTCCTTAACCATTCGAAATCGTACCCATGATCATATGACATTTTTATTCAAAACTGTTTCAAGAACCATATCCCAAAGTTATACTCAACAATATAGGCAGCAGATATAAGTTCTTAAGAGCAGTGAAAGAATGCATTAAAAAAAGATAATATAATTTCTGAATTAAACATAACCACCATAAATGCAAGTGAATAAAACATCTTAAAAAACAGATGAAACCGTAATTCCTGAACAAGTTCAAGGTTACAAAGCAAAATACAGAAATATTGGGGAAGAGATAGATGAACCAGAAAAAGCAATAGCGTTTAAATCGTGTATTTGCAAAAGAGAACAAGAAATTCCTTAGGAAGATTAGAAGCAAACTTTATGTCTCTCTCATTTTGTTAATGATTCCATACCAAATTTTTCAATATTTTACCAGACCTTGAAACAATAATTAAAATTAAGATAAATGAAAACAGATTCACGTTGTATTAGAATTATTTCTCACCTTGCACACAGTGGGCTAAAATCTGATGCTCCACTCTTGGGTTCCTGTTTGTAATCACCATAACATTCTTGATACTGTCTGTACATATGAAAGTCACATAATCACCGGTTTTGTAATTGCGAGTGGAACTTGCTACGCTCTCATTTTCGTTCATCAATATCTTTGGTGAATCCGGTGTCACTATGGAAGGAGGGATTTTGCAGACTGGAACATAGAAAAATTGTATTGTATTTGCAATTCTTTATTGAACAATCCAAAAAGAGTATTAAGCGAAGTTGAAATAGTGATATAGTACCAATTATGAAATAGCAATTGTAGGAGAACCAAAACGCTTACGAAAACCTACTTCACATTTGTTTTGTCCAAAATTCTCACAGAATCTGCTCGAGAGACATTAATATAATTAGAAATCCATTAACAGTTTATTCAATAGGGAATAAGACGCCACCTCTCTTCAAGGTATAAGGACTTAATCACTGATAAATGCTGTGAGAGTTGAAAAGAATGAATCTGTGTAATTTTCTGTCTCAAATCTCGTTTTACAATATCTTTAAAATTCTGTCATATTGAATAGAAGACTAACTTATTAAAGAATGAACTACGGTATTGTATGTTGTAGGCTCAGTATTTTCGTAGATCGGTGCAATTTTTTTTTTTTTTTTTTTTTTTGGAAAAGAGAGACTTTAAGATAATATATGGCATGAAATTGCCAATAGCCCATGCCCATACACATCCTTCGAAGAACGATAGTGTTTTTCTTTGTTTACAGCATCAGCGGAAGTATTACCAGCTGCGTAGACACTGTACGTTAAATTACAACGTTTAAAAATATTGTATGTTGTACCGAAGGAAACATTGCACGTGTGTACAGAGAGGGGTATAATTTTCGAGCGGGCAAAAATGTTTCGAGATCTGTATCGGTGTTAATAAGAGGCTATAGTTGTAATTATTTTTCAGCATATATATGTAATATTTAAGCAGAAAAGCGAAGCGAATATCTCGTCAAAATATGACCGAAAACTTTCGCTTCGGAGCATGCGCAGTGTGACTTTCCTTGACTTGGAAAAAACTCGAGTCTCTCAACTACTGTATTATGTCCCTCATTGTACTATTAATCGATGACAAGCGATTAGGCTACTCGTATTATCGTCTAGTCTACACAACGCTAATTTAAATGCATTAAGGCTATGTTACAGCGAAAGTGATTGAGTGTTACCATATCTTAATTTAATCATCACGAAATTATAAATTTGTTCAATGATTAGACAAAACGGTAACGAACTCTAACAAATTCTTCGAAAGAATGTTTGGGGAAGCCTTAGGCAGTGACGCTGTTTCTCGTAAATTCTCTCCATCATAAGTTATTATTAAGCTTAGTATTTCAGCTACGTCTAAGCTGGGATACAGTTGCCTACTCTCATACTGTACCTGACGTCACAGCCCAGGGATACATCCCGTCTGATACAACATAGAACCGCATTTTACTCACGCTCACTGTAGTTTGTGTTGAAGCCGTAACACGGTCATAGTGAGTGCTCTAAACCAGTGAAATGTAAAAGTCGTATTATTTACTTAACGTAAGATTTGTATTTGTGACGAAGTAAAATGCCGAAAACAAAAATTTCGAAGCATGAAAGGCTGGAGGACTTAATTCAGGAGATCAGAGCCAGTAATAATTTACATTACATGTAAGTTGTGCAAAGTAGATACAAAAGTTACAAGAAAACAGTGCATTGAAAGACACTGCAATACAAAAAGGCATAGAAATATGGTTGAACGTAACTCAAAACAAGCAGTACCATCAAACTCAGAGTACGATAAGAAATCCATGTTTTGCAGGGATCTATGTGCCATGATGGTCAATATCAATATAGGCCTACCGCTTAAATTGAACAATAAACACTTTAGAGAATTTCTAGAAAAGTACACGGAGGAATATATTCCAAGTGAGCCCCAACTCCGTTAGTACTTTGTACCCATACTTTATGAAGAAAAAATGTTTGTCACGCTGGTAGGTCAACTTCGGACTGTTGCGCCGTTAGATTACAAAGTCAGTAGTTGCTCTACTTTTATTTCAGGTTGGATGTACTCTACGAACATGCAGTAAGAACATGTTTGTCTCTTTCTCTGCTGTACCACACCACCTGGGATCCACCTACTACAGAGTCATCATTTTATTTTTACTAACATTTTTAATATTAACCTGGCTATACCTTTAGAGAACCGGAAACACAGTTTGCTACCCCCTTCCACGACTGGAGTTCGATGATACTGGCGTAAAACACAAACAAATCACTTTACTAGGTATAGGAGAGAAAAAAAGTAGTTCATCCATTTACGTGAACTAGGAAATATCGCGATTTTGAGTTCGATAATTTTCATTAGGTTTTTGTTCAATCAAAATACAGTACTGTATTAAGAATAAATGTTTTTACTCACGAACTGAGTTATCCATGCAGTGTATATTATACTGTCTACAGCACATTAGCTTACACTATAGAGAATGAAGTTAAATTGAAAAATAATCATAATATGGATATTTAAACACATTTTTTAAAATGTTGGCCGTTCATTTCGATTCAGGCATATTATCGCACTATAGACTATTGCATCTAATTCCAATTACCAGTTTCGTCCTTCGTACTAGTAACTCATGTTGAAATAATTCTGTACCTACTCTATAAAAGAGTACCTTACGTACTGTAAATTCAATCTTCACTTCTGCCCGACCCGCACAGATAAAACTACTCAGACATGCTATCTATTGTCCGTCCAAGTGGTTATGTCGCAGGATCGTAGAAAGTGGGGAAATCACGTGACAATTACTTAACGAGGCCCTTTTATTTAAGTTATTTTAAACAGTTGTATAATATTACGTAAATGTCCAATTCCTAACAGAAATTAATGTTTTCAGAAAAGAACTAAGACACCCCAGCTTTTACAGAGGGGCGAGCAGAAGCATGTGGGGGAAATCGGGATGCGACGTAGGCAAACAGACAGTACGTGTGCGAAAATTATTCAATATTGAAAGCTCTTTCGTCACTGGAAAACGCGAACATATTTCTGAAACGTACTATACTTACTAACTCAGTACTGCTTACTATATGCGTCCTTCATTCTGTGTGGAGAACAGTTGGAACTTTATTAGTGGAAGGGGTGGGAGTGAAGTACATTCAAAAACTCAGGTACAATAAAAATTGAAGTAAAAATAAAATGATGTCCCTGTATATACAGTAGACTATTTATCCGCAACTTGAGCCTTTTGGTAGCAGGAATACTAAGCTTAGTTATTATCGTCGGTTCATTCCGAAAAAAAAACACTTTCCAGGATTTTCCAACAAATCTTTCCATTCTTCTAGAAGCGTTGTTCGTATTTAGTGAGCTGTAGTAACCGAGTAAATCAGTAATAATAATGGTAGTATTAGTGACATATTTAACGATTCTTGGCGCCAGAATTTAACGTGGGAGAGAAATTTTCGATAAATTTTCTCTGAAGCTCTCAATCAGAGACAAAGTTCTTTTACGTGCCAATAAAGAAAGCACACTATGCATGTGCAGTAAACAAATACTCCTGTTCTATATGCTACTTGTGGACAGTCGTGCAAAATTGTTGCCTACATACAGGTGAACTCCCATCAAGACTCGCTCCAAATTTTAATTGCGTATCTTTACTGTACATAGTCGTAGTTAACAAAATTATTGACTCTACTATGCAAAAGATTGTAAGGGAAATAGAATAAACTTACATTTCTTGTACAGTTTTGTCAGATTGAAATAGGCATACAATTCACAGCTATATTTTCTTAAAATTGTGCCATATGACTGGAAACTGGAATTAACGTTTTAAGTAATTTTAATCTTATTACCCACTTTGCATTAGGCAGATCCAGTGCAGACTCAAGCTGTCAGTAGTTTGCTTCCGACAAATTGCGGAATTGTAGTTAGAAATATTGTATTACTGACTTTTCATTACACAGAACTTTCTGATCACTGATTTATAATTTATTATTATTTATTCTCAGTAATGTTGAATTGTCTCTGCTCTTATAATGTTAAGAAATGAAGGGCCGAATGAATGGATGGAATGGATAGATGGAATGAATGGATGGTATGAATGAATGGATGGTTGGAATGGATGGAATAGACGGATGGATTGATGGTTGGAATGGATGGAATGAATGAATGAATGAATGAATGAATGGATAAATGGAATGAATGAATGGATGGATGGATGGAATGAATGGGTGGATGGGATGGATGGATGAATTAATAGGTGGTTTATTGAATTATTCCCCTTTTATAGAGACGCGGCGTTTCTTTGTGTATGCGTTGTCTGCAACGGTGACCTCACGCCAAGTTCATCATATGATCAGGAAGTCCCTTTACTTACGCGTAACTATAGTGATTCATAGAAAAGAGGAACACATTTCTTTGACTAATGATGTTGAAATAAATAATTACGGAAATAAATGAATTTACAAACGATACGGTTTAATAGCAATAATGAGCGACCAAATAAGTACATAAACCAAGAAATGAATTAATAACTGAAAAATTCATAAATAATTGAAGAGTTTTGTAAACAACTTAATTAATGAATAAAACATATGAATGATTTGATGAATAAATTAATAAATGTGAAGACGTATAAGTGAAGATATGAATGGATGTAGCCTATAATGAATGTACGAATAAATGAATAACCGAAAGTGTGAATGAATAAATAAATGGATGTATGTCTGATTGAAGAGATAAATAGATTAACGAATGTATGAATTTTGAATTAATAAATTAATGGGTATAAATGTATAGACGAATAAATTGATAAACGTGTAGATATATGAGAGAATAAACGAATACATTTATAAAATAGTAAATTAGTAATCAGACTCACATATCACCACTGAGGGTAAAGGAGGGAGATTGATTTAATTGTAAACTAAACATTACGAGATAATTAGAAGACAACGGACCAACACCCAGTCCCGTGGACGGAAGATAATATTTTTTCATTACCCACGCCAGTAATCGAACCTGGGACCGTTTGGTTAGGAAGCGCACGCGCTATCAACATAGTTAAAAAGGGGGTAAACAAATAACATTTTAAATTAACAAAATTAGCTATTAATATTAATTATTAGACGTATAAATACGTAGGGCTCTACCGATGACTAATTAGTTAGGCCATAAATGAAAAAATTCACTAGACTCCATAACTAATTAATTAATACAAATTAAAGGTACAAGAAAACATTTTTTGTCAACATTTATTCAAAGATGAGTTATGCGTGTTGTGTGTACTAGGATTCCATGGAGTTTAATCCTATGAATGAAACACTGTGATAATGTGAACAGTCTTAAGTGCTATGACAGATTTCTGATTTGGCATACAATGGAAAGTATATGCTAAAGACAAACTTTAAACTGCTCTTCTGAACAATTTACTGAAGTGAACGGAGCTCGTTCTTTCCCTGTACCCTTCAAATAATTAAAATAAATAAACTTTTTGATCTGCGTTCTAATATTAATTCTTAACCAGTATTCCATTTATGTTTCCTTCGTTTATCTATTAGAAATAGTATACGTAAGCCTTTGGATACCATGAAGGTGCATGGAGCACATGCAAGTAAACCTCCAAGACACCTCAACACTAAGAGTACAATGAGGTAGGCCCTACTTTGATTGTACCACGATTCTGCTTCCATTTACCTCAGGCAAAGACCAGGTACTCAATTTTGCAGGAGGCTGGATGAATCTCGGGGCCGTTTTGGCAACGAAAAGAATTCAGAGACCACTCGAACTTGAACTTCAGTCCGTATCAACCACCTTACGTATGAGAACATCTTATTTTATATTATAAAAATAATAATAAATCCGTGGCCTATGAAGGGCCAAGGCTGACCGGTCGGATGCTGACTTCAGTTCACATGCTCAAGGAATTAGGTACAGATTAAAAGAGTAAAATTTTGGAAATATTCAACATTTTTTCCTTGTACAATAATGAAAATTAGTATGTGTGAAACACTGCCTTTCTGCTATATGATAAACATATTTTTACGATTAAAAAAAATTATATTTTTTTTCAAAATTCAAAGTTCACTGTGCAGTGATGAAACTTTTCCCTCATAACTCAAAAAGTATCCAACATTCGGTGATGACATTTTTTGTGTGTATTTATGCATGTCATATCTACAATATGATGCAAAACCACTTCTCTACCTTTGATAGATTGTCTGATAAAAAATAAATTCATTTTAAAAAATGGTCAAATATCTAACACAAAATAAAAATAAAATATGTTTATTAAGAAATGCAGTTGAAAGAGCATTATATTGTAAACTTGAGTTTCAGCAATAATATAAAAGAGAGAGAAAATGAAAAAAAGTTAACAAGTTTATGAGTTATGCGGGAACGCTTCATCACTACACAGTGGACTGCCACCATTTTGAAAAAAAAAAAATATATATATATATATATATATATATATATATATATATATATATATATAAATATTTTTTAAATCGTAAAAATATTTTTTTTTTCATACAGCAGAAGGATAGTGTTTTGCACATACCAATTTCCATTGTTGTACAAGATACAGTAATGGAGGAAAAAAAAATGTTGAATATTTCCAAAAAATTTACTGCTGTAAGCTGTACCTAACCCCTCAAGCAGAGATGAACGATGATCCAGCCAAAATGGAGATATCATGTGGTATCATGATCCCCTCCAGTCGTTATATACTCGTAGGTGGTGTCTGTAACTATGTAGATTTCGCTACGTATTGTAGCTCCACAAATTCTAGTTTGTCAGAATTAAGGAACGGTACTTTGAATGTAGTACTGAAGTAGGTTTACAGGAAATAAGCAGACATGCAGTTAAAATGAATGTGATTTGCGTGATGATCTATAGAATATAGAAGTATCTACCAACATCATGATAAATATTCACAGTCAATAATATATTTTCTTCAATTATTTCAGCAGTATATTAAATAAATCTTGGTATGTCTTACCTTTCTTTGGTTGAGCTATGACAATCCATAGTTGTATTAGAACAAAAATACTGCAGAAAACAGATGAGAGTTTCAGCGATGCCATTCCTCTGTTCGACTAGAAGCGGCAACTGGAAGTAATGTTGTATAAAAGTTGATTTCATTGAGGACATTGCGAAATATGACGTACTCCAGACTAAATCTGTATTAGATTTATAGATAGCGCAGCACACAAACAGGAAATTGTGGATACCCACATCCCTGTGCGGCAGAGACCACCATCAAATGCTAGAATTTCTCCTATAGATATCTAATAAATATTTCAAAATGGTCGTAATATCCTTGTTTGTGGATTTGAAAATTACGATTTCAAAATGTAAAGATATTTTACATCAACGTCCACTTATACCGTGTGTGGCCTAAATATGGCGGAGTTGAATTGGATTCTCGGTGAAATGGTAATTAATTTACATCTCCTGCTGTGATGTTTATGGTCCTTTGAGAGTTAAGGTTTACACATTTGGCACGGTGCTAGCCACCGTCGTAGCTAAGACCGTAGAGCGTTTTCTCTCATTTCGGAGGTGCACTTGGGTGTGGGGTTCGATTCTCGTTTGGATTGATTACCCGGTTGGGTTTTTTCAAAGGTTTTCCCTAACAATAAAGCAAACGTTATGAAATCCATGTCGAATCCTCGGCCTCATATCACCAATTATATTAACATTAAATAACCTAGTAGTTGATACGGCGTCGTTAAATAACCAACTAAAAATTACAAGGTGCTAAAGTGATTATCATCTGAAGTCTGATTAGTGTAACATGTAGCTAATTTGCGATATATGCAATGGAGGAGGAAAGGAACGAACTATCCTACACCATTATTTCCTGGCCAAGTTGCCTCATGAGTGGTGCCTTGTTGATATCACTTGTGAGGTTCAGACCTGTCTTCGGACAGTTGACTAAACAACAACAACAAAGTGATTATTAGTTTATTTAATTTGGTAGTTTCCTTTCTAATAGCCTATTGTTACCAAATTATAGGGCGCTACTTATTTCTCTAGTAACAGTAGACCAGGCAGTCTACTACTTCTAGGTAGAGAAGGCAGGCATATGCTTTACTCTCTGTGATGTGTCCTTAGGAGGAGATTTTATTTAATTATTAATTATTTACGAATGCAATTAGCCTTTTATTTTTATGTACAAAAATAAGCAGGTCTGTCTAATCAAGTCAATAAAACACCCTAGATCATATTATAATATATCCAGATAGGTCGGCCTTATAGGCTTTGAGGTTAACAACGTTTGTCAGGTTTACTACGCTGCCATCTAGTTGTTACATAAGGAATCACATCATAATTGTCATTTGAATTGCATTAGCGACTGTACTGCCATCTCGTGTTCGTTTACTGCGGACGGGTGGCGATCCTGGCGGTTGTTCTCTTCAAAGTGCTCCCGATTTTAACATAGCAATGAGTATCTGTTATATATTTGATCTAGGAAAACACTCACAATATTAGAAACTTTGCAAAATAACTATGCATTAAAAAATAATTGAATAGAGGAAATGTTTCCTTTTTTTGACATATGCTATTGAAGCCACATCGGTCACTGCTGCATTAACAAAGTTAATGGCCTGCGAGAAAATGATGAATTACTCAGTAACATACACTCCTATGTGTATGTGTTTTTATTTGTTTCTAAGAAACACCAAATGATAGCAATTCCATCTATAATTATTTGCATTACTGTTCTCTATGTTTTAATGACTTTTATTATTTAGGATGGATTCAATGTTTATTACTGCTTAATAGAAGCAGAGTAAAGCGTAAATTAAACAAAGATTAAATAATTTTGATCCTATGAAGATACAGATAAACAGAACTCTTTCCTCAAGTCTTATATAGGTTCTAATATGTCGTCTTTTAGTTCCGCCTTTTTATTTAGATTACCAGAAATACACAAACCTAAAGAAATGTTGCCAACTTTGTATTAATCTATAATAAAAATTAAGAGAAAGAAATTAATTGGAAAACACAAAAATAACCATATTTTTTTAAATTAATTTTTAAGTTTGTAGCATCTCTTAGTGCTTTCTGGTTTAGCTCACAAATGGTGTTATTTATCAACAATATGACATTGAAACGTGTTCAGGTTTTAACCCAGCGACAGTTCTGATGTAGCCTCTTGAATTTTATTCGAAGATTGATCAATTAATAATACAGAATATTCACAATCACACTCGCATTCATTCAAATTTTCTGACTCTAGACAGCCAGGAAACGTTTCTTCTTCAAGGAATTCCCCAAAAACCGAGCTCGAAAATCACACTCGGGACCTCCAGATCTTGAAGCCAGCATGCTGACCACCAGACCATGGAAGCAGTTAGAAAATAAAATGAAATAAGAAGACTGTTTAAAGAATGAAGATACGAAGCTGGTATAAACCAATAAATGAATCGATAAAATGAAAAGGAAAGAATTAGTGAATGGGTAAATGAACGAATTAATGAAAAGAGAACAATGAAACGACCCAAGAAAGATAGATTAAGAGGTTATTCATGTATTCATCATGACTAGAAATGACCTATGAATTAGGTCTTGAGCCCTCTATCAGGGACAATGTTCTTTAACTTACCATAAATCTATGACACGGGTCTCCCAGGTTTATTTCCTTCCTGGATAAACTATAACAAGTATTTTAGCGCCCTCTGCCGATTTTGAATACGGGAAATTCTGATCAAACGACCAGCAAGAAAACAGCAAGTCCTAAAAGATCGGCTAGACAAATAGAAACGATACCAGAAAGTAGATCACAAAGAGGTCGTAGGAACATCTAGAACCCAAGAAAATGTGGCAAAGGTCCGTTAAACACTCTTGAAGCCTAAATGAAAAATTATGGTAACTCATATTTGCTCAACCTCCTCTAGCCTGATGAATAATATTAATAGGGCTCGGTTTTTTATGATATGTCATATTTTTATCCTGGCCTCTTTTTACAAACTTATGTTAAAGTAAATCCATTTATAGCTTTTCTGAATCCGATAACACGTTTTATTGGTCATATAAATGAATTTATAGCATATTTAACATTCTCATATTTGATTAAAAATGGTAGAAAAGCATATTGGCCATATTTTAACAGCTCTCCAAGTATTATTCATGTGTCTTGCGTCAATAATGGCAAGAGATTTTGTTTGCATTTGGTTATTTATTTTGAATTTCCTTTGCTCAGAAATATTTTGTGGTTAAATGAAGTTTGTAGGTAAGTAGTAAGTTGTCAAACACAAGGGACAAAAGAATTGTTGCTGGTCGGTCTCATCTTCACCCCTCCGAAACATGTGACAAAGGGATTCCAACTCTGCTGTTGTCAGGTAGTAATTCATAAAGAGCCTGTGAATCTATTAACATAGCTGTAAAAGAATTAGTCACGTTAAGGATTTATTTATGTATTATCGTTACTATTAAATGTTACAGAACGAAATAGATTTGCAAATTTCTGAATTAAGCTCAGGTTTTATTTTTTAACAAAATAATTTGCCCTCAATTAGGGTGACCTTAAAGATCCAGAATAAAAGTACTACAGAATAGTTTAGAAAGACAAAAATGATGAAATACAGGAATTATTAAGTAAAAAAAATCCAGAGAAATGCAAACCCAGTAGAATCATTAATGGCCAAAATATAAATGGTAATGTAACATTTGGATTGAATCCTTAAGAATATTCAGTAAAATTGTTTGAATTTAAAAAAAAAATCGGAGACCGAGTGCTTTTGAAATATTACATGTGAATTCAGGAAATGTGTCACGTGCACCAAACAAAAGACCAGAAACTCCACTGACTAGTGGGAATGTTATATTTCTCACTTAGGTATGGGATATTCTAAAACTAGATTAAGTAAATGACCCGCTAAACTTTTTCTGCGAAATCTTTGTAAAAATATTGCAGTGTTGCAAAATTCTATCTTAATACTATGAAGAAATTACGGTACATAATTGACAAGAATTGATGTCAAGGCTTTTGTCTCTGTGAAGGAGATTTTACTATATTTGTGTCATATTATTGCTATTATTACTACTGCTACTGTACATGATGCAATCATAGCATTACTCACAGTTTTTTTAATGTCTCATGAAAACCACGATTGTGGTTTCGAATCCGATTAGGATATGATGTTTTTCCGTCGTAAATGTTATGTTCTATGATGTCATACTTATAGTTCCGGTGTCATCTTGTCCCCACATCAAGGGAATCCCGTTATACGAGTATGTCCATGTGAAAATGTATAATCTATACTAATAATTAATCTGTAGCCGAAATTTTTCTGGTAATTTTCGATTTTACAAAAATAATTGGTCCTAACATATATAATTAACTACCCTGAAACCGAAAATCGCTTTTTTGAAATTTTTGTTTGTATGTCTGTCTGTCTGTCTGTCTGTATGTATGTTTGTTACCTCTTCACGCGATAATGGCTGAACGGATTTCGATGAAAATTGGAATATAAATTAAGTTCGTTGTAACTTAGATTTTAGGCTATATGGCATTCAAAATACATTATTTAAAAGGGGGGTTATAAGGGGGCCTGAATTAAATAAATCGAAATATCTCTCTTATTATTGATTTTTGTGAAAAATGTTACATAACAAAGATTTCTTTAAAAATAATTTGCGATAAGTTTTATTGCTTGAAAAAGTTTGATAGGACTGATATTTAATGAGATAAATGAGTTTTAAAATTAAAATAACTGCCATCTAAGGCCGTGTAATGAATTAAAAAACAAATGACTTCGTCTATAAGGGGCCTTGGACAGCAACAATCGAAAGCTATGAAAGATAGCCTACAGAGAATGTTTCTGTGCTTGTATGAAGTAATATCGGAAGCTAAATTAACCGATTTGTATAATTAATTATTATTTCACCATTGGAAAGTGTAGTTTCTCTAGATGGACATAATGCTATAATGTTATTATAGTAACTTCTGATATAATATAATATAATATAATATAATATAATATAATATAATATAATATAATATAATATAATATAATATAATATAATATAATATAATATAATATGTAATATTATATAATATAATTTGAGTTATTTGAAGGGTTCAGAACCATAGTGGGCCAAGCGCCATTTACTGAATACTTAGAAAACAAGGGTTAAAATTACGTTATTACCATAATTCAATGGAAACCTATAACAAATAAAATAAAATATACACATTAAATCTAAATGATGTCAATCTTCATTAAACTATGGATGCATGTAATAAAAATTAAGAAACATATTAAAGGAATTGTCATTGCACCAAATGAGTGTCTCTGGACCAAAATGATCGCATTTTAATTATTTGGATGCAATTTAAATTAAGTAACATATTAAACGATTTATCCTTCTATCAAACACGAATGTTCCCTGGATCAAATGTCCTATTTTAATTATGTAATTACTTTATATTTATTTCTAACGGGTGCAGCGGAGCGCATGGGTACGGCTAGTTGTAGAATAATTGTGGAGGTGACATGCAAGGGCAAATGTGTCCACCAAATACAAATTTTCATAATCAACATACAATTTATCTCAGCCATGCATGAGTACAAAAATACAGTATTGAAATGCAAGTGCCTGAATTTTGGTGTCAAAAGAGCAGTTAATATCTGTAATTAAATCTATAATAAAAATATTCCTTTAAAAATTACATTTAAATATGGTCATGATTGTTTCTTTAATGAATCGTTTGGACATGTTTGGCTTTGAATGATTGTCAAAAGTTGTTTCTTCGTAATGATGTAGACCTACATCTTATCGATTGATATTTGCTATTCTGTATCAAAATACTTATTTGTAACGTTTATTATGTCAAATCATGAAGAAATGAAATTATAAATTGATTACGTAACACTGGCATTGCCTATTAATCTTTTACAAAAATGTATAATACTTTGCTCCTTTTATTTATTTACATTATTTTCATATAATGACAAAATAGAATAATAAATTGACTACTGCAACAATGGCATGACCTATTATTTTATACAGTTTTTGAGGTGACAGTTACACTTAAACTTATAAGCCAGAATGACCTTCTATGAAAACACACGAAATTTATTATTCTGCGTTTTCCATAGGAATCCAGTCAATGATAGATGTAGCCTATATCAACTTAAGTTCTTCTGATTTCGCCAATTTTATCCGAAAATAGTTATCAATAGACTATCAACATCTTTCTTCTTGGCATCAGGAATTGGGTAGCTGAGGGGTACTTCAACTGTTGAAGAGTCTCTTAAATAAATATTTACTATGAAATTTGATGTAAATAATTCGAATAACCACTTTTATTCAGGTTGAGTAGCTATTCCTTGCTTCAGAACTGCAGAATTTGACTTAGATAGTCTTCACCATTTCAATAAATCAGAGGTATTTTAGTTTATACGGTGCTGCGTAGTGAAGCAGCATAACCTCCCGCTATGAAAACGAACAACTGGCGCTCAAGTATAAATTGTTCTTATTTTTCGAATCTTGCTAGTCTTATGCCCGGTTTCTGGAAAGACAGTTACCTGTACATACAGAGTAATCTACGATTTAACATGCAGATATGTTTAAAATGAATTTTCGAAACAACAGTTATCGTCATCTTTACAACTGTGCTTCAACTGGTAACTATGCTTCCACCTACTACTACTACCTACTACTAATACTACTGTATCTCATTTTTTATATTGCGTGCATTATTTTATTTCTATTTCTCTTGTTTGTTTGTAATTATATTCTTTATTCTGTATATTTAAATTTAAATAAATAAATAAATAAATAAATAAATAAATAAATAAATAAATAAATAAATAAATAAATAAATAAATAAATAAGTAAACAAAACAAAACAAAACAAAACAGTGAATAAATGAATGAATGAATGAATGAATAAGTAAATGAATGAATAAATGAATAAATAAATGAATGAATGAATAAATAAATAAATAAGTGAATGAATGAATGAATGAATAAATAAATAAATAAGTAAATGAATGAATAAATGAATAAATAAATAAATAAATAAGTGAATGAATGAATGAATGAATGAATGAATGAATAAATAAATAAATAAATAAATAAATAAATAAAGTTAAGTAAGTAAGTAAATAAGTAAATAAGTAAGTAAACAAGTAAACAAACAAAAACACAAACAAACAAACAAATCTGTAGTTACCTGGCTAGTGCTGGTTCGGACAAATACCGAAATGCGGCACTCCGCATTACTGTTTCGTAAACTATAATAACTGATATTAAATAATAATATAGACCATAGTAAATTAATTTACTATTATCGATATAGTTTTAAAAATTTGGCGTTTTATTTACGTAACTTACGGTAAATGTTCTACTTTCTATGACATGTTAGGATAATACTGTGTGTTTGTAAAGACAATTTCGAATAAATCAAGCTTAATTTTCGTCATAACTTCACATTCTATGTCGTCAGTCAAGAAATATTTTATTATTGGGTGCTTTGCCAATGCCAATGGTATTTTGAGCTCCGAAAAGTCCATTTGAACATGAAAGCAAAAGCATTCATATGGACGAATGTAAAATATTTTTGCATAGCCATAGCCACCACAGCTGATAACGGTTACAATTTTGTAGCAGAAATTACATCTAGCTCTCTCTCCACTAGCATTATTTACCTCGATGATCACGTCAAATACCAACAATTATTGCTCTTTTAATCATATTATGGTTGAGATGGAAGTGTAGGCCTATATAAAGATTATCGTTTATAACGCGATCTTTAATATATTACCGGTTGTTCTGTATGGCTGTGAAACGTGGACTCTCACTTTGAGAGAGGAACAGAGATTGAGGGTTTTTTAAGAATAAGGTTCTTAGGAAAATATTTGGGGCTAAGAGGGATGAAGTTACAGGAGAATGGAGAAAGTTACACAACACAGAGCTGCACGCATTGTATCCTTCACCTGACATAATTAGGAACATTAAATCCAGACGTTTGAGATGGGCAGAGCATGTAGCACGTATGAGCGAATCCAGAAATGCATATAGAGTGTTAGTTGGGAGGCCAGAGGGAAAAAAGACCTTTGGGGAGGCCGAGACGTAGATGGGAAGATAATATTAAAATGGATTAGAGGGACGTGGGATATGATGGTAGGGACTGGATTAATCTTGCTCAGGATAGGGACCGATGGCGGGCTTATGTGAGGGCGGCAATGAACCTCCGGGTTCCTTAAAAGCCAGTAAGTAAGTAACGCAATCTTTAATTAAAAAACCTTGTACAAAATAGTATAGAGTTCACAGTGTACCTATCAGCCATATTACTACTGAAAACTCCTGCAAACAGAAGTAACAATGAATAACTAAACAAATCGCTAATAAAATACTAGTGGAAACATCTATGGACGACAATAGGTACTGAACTTGAAGTTAACGTAGCTGTTAGTTACAAGCGCTGATAAATCTGCATTTAGGCTTACCTTTCCGGAAACTCACGAAAGTTATCAGTGCAGTTAGATTTATAAGAGCAGTTAAGTAACTGAGAGTTAACTGAGGTGTACTAGAAACCGGGCATTAAAAGGATACTGTTGTAATGCTTGCGAGGTTTCTGTGTGCAATTTTTAAATTATGTGAAACTTTATTTCAAACGTATCTTTTCAAACTTGCAGCGTGAACAAGCTACAGTGTTCTGACTATATTCAGAACAAAGGTATTCTCTATTGGGAATTACTAAATTTTAGGAAACATGAAGTAAATGAATCGAAAGAAACGGAAATTTGGATGACTTTCTTAACTATTCTACTGTATTTCGCAATTAAAAGTCCTATCTCTCCGTCCTGAAATAAGTATACTTGTATTTTATCAGATTACAGCTTGTGTGATATTCTTTGTATTCTCTTTCGCGTCGTATTACTGTATGCCTGAATCCTTCAGTTCACGCGAAATGAGACACAGTATAAGTTAACTGGCTAAGGCGCACCGCTTCGGTATTGGTTCATTACATATTCAGGAGTTTTGAAGCAGAGGATGGGTATAGATATGAATTAATGTTTAACGTGGTACAGTGAGTAAATGTAAATTAATTTAGGCAAGGTTTGTAACATGAGTAGGCCTGAAGGTAATTAAGATATGAAATTTATAGTAAAGTTGTATAGAGATGGGAAAACATAATTTGAAAATACTAAAAAAAAATCTGTTATAAGAGCTTTTAAAACCAGTTTATTGTCTCAAATATCCTTTACAACACAGAGTTCAATTGCCACTTTATAACACACAGATCTCTCTAAAATTAAAGACACAGATATTAAACAGATTATTAACCAATAACACATAATAATTATTAGGGAATAATGATAAGCAATATTAAATAAACAGATGAAACATTGAATCGAATTGAGATCCTACGAAATTAAAATCTAAATATGATAAAAAAGATGATACAGAGGCCAGTAATTACATTCCCGTTTCCTTTCAGCATCTCTCCTAATTTATTGTTATTGATTTGTCAATTTTCTCTTGGATGTCAGTTAGTCGGTGAGTCGATCTGTCGGTCAGTTTGTAGATTCTTCGGTCAGCTACTGAGTGAGTGAGTCTGTCGATCGGTAGGTTGGTAGATAAATGGGTGATTAGGTGCCGAATATATGAAGGATCGCTTTATCTTATTAAGCCAATGTAGGACTCTAAGATATTAAATAAAAATATTAGTATTAAAAATAAAGTTTTCTGTGCCTTTTTTTTTTTCTTTGACGTTTTAATTAGTACTCGCAAGATATGATATTATTAGACTATATAGTTTTAAGGAAATGGAAATGTGATGACAGAAGAATCTGATGTAGTCTATTCGAAGAAAACTACCCGTTAACCACTTTTTCATTATAAATATCATAGAAATGCATATAGTTTACGTTTAACTCTATGTCGAGAAATAAGTCAAGTGTCTGATTAATGGCTAGGACAGTAATAGTCTCATGTGCGTAATGCTGAAGTATAAGAAATACAGCCATGTAGAAAGCCATACAAGAGCCAATTATTACTAAATTTTCAAAGGGCAAGCTATTAAGGGAAAAGCCGGCTTTCTTCGCCTAATACCTGGATTCAAGTTCTGGCGAGTTCATGTGGAATTTATAGTAGACAAAGACTTTATTCGTGTAGGTTTGCTATAATTCCTGTTATACATGAATGTTCACAATTATCATTCATGTGTAATGTGGATCCACCTTCTATGACACAAATAAACACAAACTAGGATGATTAAGTGATCTATATTTTCATGGTTACTATTACAGGTGGAGCTTGAGGCCAAATTTATGAGAATGAAAGTAGTTCCATTTGAAAAGGAAGAAAACTAAATTTATGAAACCTACTGAAATATTGGCTCTGCATCAGTAGGGTAAAGGCTGGTGATATTGTGATACTAATAATATTATGATAGTTCTTTTTAAGAATTTTTAAAATAATTTTACTGAGCGGGAGGAAGATCAGTTTTTTGTGTCAAGTTCGTGGACAAGTTTCTGCACAAAACCGGTCCTTCTCTCGCTCAGTAAAATTGTAAAAAATTCTCAAAAAGTACTATCATAATATTATTAGTATCACAATATTACCAACCTTTACCCTATAATGGTTAGTATATTAACTGAGTAGATATTTAGCACTGTAGGGGAAAGGGTAGATGCCGGCCTTGAGTTTGAAATCGTTAACAGCACAGCAGTAGATGAAGCCTTGGCTGAGATCCATCCTGTTCCAGCCAGAGAACCAAGACACTGTGTTGCCGCAGATGTTAGTGCAGATTATGAACCCGAGCCGAAAGAGGTCTCTATGGTACGGATTGTTCACTCCAATGAACACTATGCCAGAGTTTTTATTGTGGTTGAGCACTAGCTTCCAAAACAAGGCTGGTACCGGAACTATGACGTTACCCTTCTTATCTCTGTTCAAGTACAGCTTCCTCTCCACTCCTTTCACATCTGGCAGTGAGGTCACGTCTAAGGTTCCAGATACGATTGTCAGATCAGACTTCTGCTTGTTGGCAAATACCCGTATTCTGTCTTCAAGTATTCTCCAGTTTCCGCTACTGATCGACTCCCATTGTGGTACTGTGTTGATGTAGTACGAAGTCGCCTTCTTTTGGTACTCGAACAAGAAATCAGAGGCTGGCACAAGATGGTGTTTCGCAAGATATTGCAATCTCCCATAATCACATTTTATGAATTGCTTTACTTGATTTTGTGAACCTAAAATGCCAGCTACATATTTAGCCTGACTTTTGCAGGAATATACATCGGTAGGTGTTGTAGTGTGGTCTACTCGTGCTAGTATTTTGTTTTCCTCAAGACTGGGAACAGTTTTGCTCAAAATATATCTCGCATTCAAAGCACTTTGGTTACGAGTGTCGTAACAGATTTCTATCAGTCCGAAGAATTTTCGTTTCAAGTTGAAGCCGATATTGTATTTCTTTCCTTGTCCAATGTCGCAGCTTCCTTCTTCCTTTATTTTTGGTTGTGGAGGTCTTATACATCTGAGGCTGTAGAAATCGTAAGGCAAACTATTGATGCTAAATTCGGATCCTGAATAAAGAAAAAAAAATCCAGTTACAAGATTTTTTTTGCTGTCTCATTATATGAAGCATAAATAAAAAGATTACGATACTGGAAAAAATGGCTTAAAGATTTTCAGGAGAATGAACAATAGTTTCTGATATGTTCTCTATCTTTACCGAGATTTATCCTTAACTAATGAGAAAATTTTGTTCACATTCTCTATAACTCAATTAATTGGAAGTAATTGTCATTAAATCTTATATAAAAAATCAATTGGACCATATTTAAAATAACCAGAATTAAATAAGATGATTATTATTTTCTTGACTATTTTAGATCAATTCCCAAATTAAATTACGTCGATATTATGTGTCTAAGAGTGATTGTACCAGTGAAATTAAGTATTACAGATATGGGATATGCAGAAAGCAAATATAGTTTCACTGAATGAATTCTTACTTATTTTCGGTCAGCCTTGCAACGGACAGTAATGAACTAGGACAGGGATGTCAAGGGCGGACATATTGTAGTCTACCCTCTGACAAGGAATGTAGGGACCTTCCGCTTACAGAATCCCGTGCAGACATATACTTAAAAGATATTCTACTTACTGTTACATCTCTTTTAAAGGCTAGAAATTCCGAGTTTGACATATATGGACTAGGATTTAAGAATTGATAAGAATATATTCTCTCTGACTTCGACAGCTGATTTTCTGTACTTATTTTATGTTCTAATAACATTGGTTTTCCTCCAGGGTTGTCTGTTAGCCTGCCGTTGGGTATTACAGATTCAGTGATAATAACGAAATGTTTGAGCTAAATATTATTTGATCACTGGGTCTTCTGCTATAGTTTAGTGCCTATTAATTTATTATCTAATCTCGATTTTTGGCGTTGAAAGCTTACGAGTATATTTCTTGCAAAATATTATTTAGCTTACATTCTAATGAAATATTTTCCTTAATACTTATCATTTTATATTAGCTAAGTGATAATATGTGTAAAAAAGTATGTACAATGCATCGTTTATTTATCTACCCATAAGACAAATAAAGGCGAAGTACTGTGCAGTACATCAGCACTAGAAGGAGTTGTCAGCTGCATGTCTTGCCGCTATGTATCCCGGAAAAAACCAGGTACCGGTACTCATTTCTTACTTATACTGTTCAAAATTTATAGGTTAAATCACATCTACTAATTACGATACACCTCAGCTACATGCTCGAAATCTGAGAGGCAATATTGTTCACGAAGGAGGGTAGGCTAAGGTTTAATCCTAGAAGTTGGAATAGTAAAAAGAAAGAAAAACTAAGTTTTGTTACGGATATCTTGGAGTATTTCTCTTATTGCAACAGCTCCCCAAAAATTTTATAGGCCTATTGCCCGTTAATTAAATAATTGATTAAAAAAAACTACGGGAGGCACTGTCGTGCTATAGGATGCTCACTGCTCAGTAACGTCACGGTTAAGGAACTGTCCTGCAAAAGAAAAGTTCGCTAGTTCTCCAATTTTCTAATCCTTCCGGTCGCACTATAGCTCTGAGGTTCACTCAGCCTTTTACAGAAATGAGTAGCAGAGCATTTCCTTTAGGATAAAGTCGGCAAGCATGTAATTGTCGCCGTAATTGATTTATGTGTAGTGTTAGCGTAAATGATTAATATTCTGTATTATTCATATCAAAGCTACAAAGACGATATGAGATATGAAATGTAGAGTAATAGGCCTATACTGAGTTTTAAATAAATATAGGTAGCCGTAGTGAGTGCTGTATCACAATTTGTTGAGAAATGATCATTACATCACTGGTGAAATCTTTATGTAGGCTATGTACCCACTCACTTCGTAGTCAAAATGTGATGGAGCGCCGTTCTGTTGGAAGATGAAGTCATTCTTCTTATCTGTTAGCTATCTCATCATCAGTCATCCCGTTACCATGTCAAGATAGGAAGTTTCAACCAAAGGTGAATGTAGGTCCGTGAATTTTTTACATAACATTGTGCAGAACAGCTTCGGTGAATTGCGCTCATGCTCAAAATAAACATGTGGATTGTCATAATCCCAAATGTGCACCTTGTTGCAATTGATCTTGCCGCTCAAGTGTAAGGTCACCTCATCGCTGAATATAACTTTTTCAGCAAATCGTCTTCCTCTTTCAATGTTGGGAATTCGACGCAGAAATTTAAGTGACATTTTGTTGTCATCTTGTCTGTTGTAACTGCAGTCAACATGGTTTCATACATAAACGCTTATGCAGGATAATATGCTCTCTGCGGTCTTGGTTAGAAGCACTGATGAACATTTAGCACCGTCTCATCAGACACAGGAGGTCAAGCACTCTATTTCAATTTGCGTAAGAATCCACTACGTTAAAATTGAACTTGCCAGTCAGAAACCAACTATTTGACTGGTGAGTGCTTGCGTACTGTTTGAAAATGACGCTTTGCGGTTATAATTGCTTTACACTACCGAAAATCGAACAAACGAAAGCTTTCCCCTGTTAATCGCCCTTTTTTCTTTTACAACAAATTGGAATACAACAGTCACCTCGGCTACCTATTATAATTAAAATATTCTGTATAACTCAACGCTTCTGATCACATCTCATATGTGTAATTATGATATGGTTAATATAAAATCCCTGCCGTGTGATCTGTTTAAAAATTTAGAAATATAGTAAAACTACTTGCACTTCCTCGTTCGTGTGTTTTACCTTTTCTGCACTGCGCTATGACGTCGTACACGCGAAACGTTGACTTGGGAATAAGCAGCAGGTTGTTGTCTGCGTCAGGACAGGCGAATCTCACGGACTGTCCACTTCTGAAGGAGAGAGATCCTGAGGCCGGGTTCTTTGGCATATAGAATGGTGAATCTCCTTTGCGTGGCGAATGTAGAAGAATTAACGGCGAAGTATCGTTGAGGTTTGCCATAGGAATGGTGCATCCTGTAACATACAAAAATGGGGAACTTGTACTAATTCAGCAGTAAACAACGAATGTTTTGAATAGGGGTAAAATTTTAACTATGTGGATTGTAATGTATCAGAGCGAAGTAAAGAACTGTTCTTAAAATTACAGTCATTAAAAACAGCATGATACCTAAATCGTAAAAATCTGTTCTATAGAAAAATTACACAATCCACTAGAAACTCCTGTGCTCTGTACGAATGAAGATTTAATTCTCACTTAAAAATACAGGAACAAACTGATTGATAAATTACCTTTAGTAGAAAACAATATTATACTAATTTAAAACAAGATAATTAATTACAAAAACAACAACAAAAACTGATAACTGTAGACTACATTTGGACATAGCATGTTTTGAGCATGAAAAGAAAAATAATGTCTAGATTGTAAAGGAAAAGATTAGGTGCGCAAGGAATACCTTTCAAAAGAATACCAAACGATTCTGTTTCTCGGTCTGATAAATTTACTCAATATAAAACTCATAACTGATAATGCTACAATAACGATTTCCTCTTATAATTTGACTCAGGTGTAGCTCGCTAACTTCGCTAACAACCAAAGAACTGAATTTCGAAATTCGACAGATTATATTAAATTTATGCTGAAATAGCGAATTTGTAGTGACGTAATTTCGCAACAACTTCATTATCTACATCATTGCTCCCCAGTATTGTAATATAAATGACGTGCCAAATAGACTAAATATTTAAATTTATATTTACGTGTTAATTACTAATCAATGAGTAATAAACCTCTTACGGGCAAAGGCAATTCTCGTAATATGCCAGGAAGTTTACAAAGATAAGTATTTTATTTTTTGTTTGTTTATTTATTTATTTACTTTCGTACGTTATTAATATATTTATCTACTTTATTATTTATGTTTTTATGTCTATATTTATTTACTTATGGCTTACCAAAAAGCCGACGGCAAGGATGCCTGCTTTCCACATTAATAACCCAAATCTAATCCCGATAGGCCCAACTGGAATTTGTAGGTTGTTGCGGGATATGCCTGTTTCCTACACCGACATTCCACCATTATTCCATTAATCACCACCATTATCATGATCATGCGGAACTGTGTAGTTTACCAAGGGATAATGTCTACTTTATATAGCCAGATCTGATAACTTTCACAATTCTTTGCAGTCGTCATTTTGAGACGAGATCGCTTAATGTACAGTTGTTAGCTATAGTTATAATCCAGGTCCATTTATTGAAGTAATAATGAGTTATTGTGTTGCACCGAATTTCTAAAGTAATTCATCCAAAGGGACTAGAGTATTTCGATTTCGAAAAGACGAGCAGGAAAGCCAAATGGATGTTGACGCGATAAATGGCAACTACAGAACATATGCCCTTGTGTAGGATAGTGGAATTATAAAGTTATGTGTATTTATGTTTCATGTTTATTTTATTTTATATACAGACTAAATTGTATATCAAGATATCAGCAGATTTTAATTGGTTTTAAACCAGATAAACAAACACAATTATGAAAATAAATAAAATAATCTCTGAAACTTTATTTTAACGTTATTCCCATCATAAACTAATCTGACCAGCGTATGTTACTTTGTTTCTACTCGTATTTCCTAATAATGCCTCCACTTTCAGTCTTTTATTTTTAGATTTCTTGCTGCTGTCCTCTAACAGTTTCTTAGGACATTCCTGTGCTGGAACCAGGTGTCAATTCAGGACACGATACTGATGTTTCACAAAGTCTAATTGCATTTAACACATATTTCGGGAAAGTTACGTTACGATTCAACCAATTACCTAAAACTTTCTAAGAGTTGTATTACTTTCAGTCCATTTCTTTAAAGACTCTAGCCAATATAAATTGTCATTAATATTCCTTAAAATTACATAACGTCATCGCTACAGTTCACTAAATCTAGTTTCTTCAGTGTGTAGTCAAGAATTCGTTCTTTCCTTCCAGAAAAAAAAAAAAAAACACTTTTCCCTCGCTCGCCAGATATGTAATAGCTCCTTCCGCTTAATCTGCGTCCTTAAGTCTGAAAAAAAAAAAAAAAAAAAATATATATATATATATATATATATATATATATCCGCAAGTGGCGAAAAGGTGCAGCTGAATTTTGTATCGCTAACTAAGTAATGTAACATTATTTCAAGCCTAATAATAACAACCCATAGGAGTTGGACAGTAATTATTCCACTTGTTAAATTAACTGAAACATCGGTCCAAAAGCTGTAAAACTGCATTTTAAATTTATTCAGGAACTAAAAAACAGCCACACTGACGAGGTTAGAACCCGCTCCCTTCACATAAGCGACGGCCGAGCCGTCTGAGCTACTGAAACGAGACGAAAGACCACGCTTCTGAGTGACAGGCGCGCTAAATAACTTGGTGGTTGATACAGCGTCGTTAAATAACCGACTAAAATAGGAGTCGGTCGTGGTTACTCGATAACTTGGGATGTGGAAGTATTGTTACATTTTCTTTGTTACACCGTGTTTTGGTCACAAATTACATTTTTGTCACACGAGGTTTTGTTCACACATTTCATTTTGTCTCGTGTTTTGGTCACATATTACTTTTTTTCAAATGGTGTTTTGGCCACATTTTACATTCTATCTCACGGACTTTTATCCACACATTATTATACTGTTGTATTTACGTAACAATACATATGCGGCAATAATATTTAACTATTTCCATAGTAACTGCATTCCTTTTGGTCACTATTTTGGGCACGATGGAAGAAGAATTTCGTTGTAGGCCTACAAATTGTGGTTCGGAGTGGTGAAAAATTGGATATTTTGTGTTCAGTAAACACAGATCTGAAAACCGAATAGTTTAGAGGTAAGGTTATCGCAAAGAATGTATTTCCATGATTACTATTTATTTTGACCGGCGAAGGATTATGAAGGAATCATCGGATCATACAAACCACGCTCCAGACTGAGTCGAGTAAAAGCCAAGGAGTGTATAGAGGCCATGAGAGACCGAGCACACACATCAAGTAAGACTGTTTCATCTATCGTCCAATTAGAGGTAATGAAAGTAATTAGTGAGGCAAATGCGAAACTTTAAAGAAGAAGAAAAAATGTTAAAAGTTCGCTTCGTACTATAAGAAGAGAGACTTTGCGTAGGTCCTAGGGAACACACAAGTATAGGTAATCTGGAAAATGTACCTGAAAGGTAAAGGAAAACTTTAAATAATGAGAGGTGGTTTCTATATTACAATCCCCAGGACGCGAACAAAATTATTACTTCTGCGACTGTTAGCCATTTACAACTTTTATCTCTCAGTTCTGGGTATTGAATGGCACATTCAAGTTCGGTCCAAATATGTTGTTGCAAATATATGCGTTTTATGTCAATATTGTCGGGCAATGGTTTCCAGTCGTTCTACAGGGACATCATTTTATTTTTACTTCAATTTTTATTGTACCTGAGTTTTTTAATGTACTTCACTCCCACCCCTTCTACTAATGAAGTTCAACCGTTCTGCACACAGATCCAAGACCGCATATACAGTCATAGTAGCCTTACGGCCATGGTAAACACTACGTTCCAAAAATATGTTCGCATTTTCCAGTGACGAAAGAGCTTTCAATATTGAATCATTTTCGCACAGGTACTGTCCTCCATTTGCTTACGTCGTATATCCCAGTTTCCCCCACCAGCTTTTATTCGCCAGCTAGTGGCTGGGCTGTCGTCTTAGCTCTTTTGTGAGAACATTAATTTCTGTTAGGAATTGGACGTCTACATAATATTATACAACTGTTTAAAACAACTTAAATAGAAGGGCCTCGTTAAGTAATTAACTGTCACGTGATTTCCCCCCTTTCTACGACTCTACGACATAACCACTTGGACGGACAGTAGATAGTATGTCTGAGTAATTTTATCTTTTCGGATCGGGCAGAAGTGAAGATTGAATTTACAGTACGTAAGATACTCTTTTATAGAATAGGTACAGAATTATTTCGACATAAGTTACTAGTTACAAGGACGAAACTGGTAATTGAGATTGGGTACAATAGTATATAGTGCGATAATATGCACATTAGAACTGAAGCCTGTATCGAAATAAACGGCCACCATTTTCAAAAATGTGTTTAAATATCCATATTATGATTATTTTTCAATTTAACTTCATTCTCTATATTGTACGCTAATGTGCTGTAGACAGTATAATATACACTGCATAATGAATACGTCCACATGGACAGCTCAGTTCGTGAGTAAAAACACTCATTGTTAATACTGTACTGTATTTTGATTAAACAGAAACCTAATGAAAATGATCAAACTCAAAAGGGTGATATTTCCTAGTTTACGTAAATGGATGAACTACTTTTCTTCCCTCCTATCCCTAGCAAAGTGATTTGTTTGTATATTACGCCAGTATCATCGAACTCCGGTCGTGGAAGGTGGTAGCAAACGGTGTTGATCCAAATGTATAGCCAGGTTAATATTAAAAATGTTAGTAAAAATAAAATGATGTCCCTGTAGTTCTTATGCACAGAAAGAACAATAGTCATATGAATCTATCTTTCACATCTTAAAAGAAATGTAAGTCTGCTACAAATTCCGACGTCATTTAAATCCAAAATTACCTATATCGATTGCGAGCTAACCGTTATGAATGTCGTAGAAGTATAATTTCCAGAAACAAAAACATTGGGTTGCCTATTCCATATTGCTGAAAGCTTTTGGACATGGTTACACTCGGAAGGTCTTGCAGCCCAGTACCAGAGAGAAGGAAATTGAAATCTGATAGCTCTGGCATTTGTGCCCGAGGAAGACGTTTTCCGGGGCTTTAAAGAACTGCAGGAAACTGTACCTGAAAAACTTTTAATAATCACGGACTATATCGAGGATAACTACAGACCGATTATTTAGTCCTGACAGCTCAGCAACGCGAAAGAGGGGAAGTAATAGGAGTAGTGGGGAGAGTTCCGGAGTAGAGATAAGGGCGAGCGGTCGGTAAAGGAATGCAGTACAGCTTAACTGTACTGGAAACACAACGCTCTACCGCATGCGTGACATCCGATAGCTCCGAAGGCAAGCGAGTGACTAAACCAAACACCCCTTGACCTAACTAAATGGACTCGCCTGACCCAGGCGCACATCTCCGGCGACTGTCAGGACTAAATAATCGTACTCTAGTTGAGAGGCAGAAGGCATGGAAGAGGTAAGCAACAACCGCTGTTTCCTCCGGATACCTGGAATTGCTATTTGCGTTGCCGGTATTACAAACCTTACGCTCAGTTTAAACTCGAGTTCTTCGTTCTGCTTTATTTAAGGTTGAGTTATCTTGAGTTTAACTTGATCGATAGTCATCTGCCGTTTAAACTGCAGTTCAAGGTTCAACAGTGCAAGATGGCGGTGACTAAAAATCACCATTATCATAACCCTAATGATTACATTTCCGTTTTCATCATTATTATGAAGTTAATGAAGTATCCCACCGGAAAATATGAAGACTTATTTTCCTCTTCATTATTAAGGCTTGTGTGCAGGTCAACACGTAGTCCTAAAACGACAATGTTAAAATCTTGCTACCTTCCCACATCGGAAGCGGAAATGTGCGGTGTTTAAAGAAACAGTTACGTAATTTTTAATCACTGCTGCGATAGAAATAGACCTATATGACGCACGGTTTGTCGTGACATCAGAGATTAACATGTCATAGCATTCCTTTTTTCACATACGTCACTTATACAAATTATTATAATTCAGTATATTATTATCTCTGTATGCATACGTCTTACAAAAAACGACAGCTAGTGTTCAAGTAGGCTATAGTGGGTGTATAGGTATAAAAACCTGTAGTTAGCGTCTGTTGCCCGGAAGTTCCGGTTCTATCCCCGTTGATGATTTGTGTTAGTGAGTGAGGTATATTCTCGATGTTATACCGTTTCCTCCAAATATAGAAATATACTTTTACCAACATGTTCCATCATACTTTTCTCATCATTTCATGCCATAAGAACATATTTATATGTATGTAATACCGAGGTAAGGTGTACGAGCTTTGGTGATGCCGATTAGAGATGACCAGCTAGGCCACAAATTCCATGCAAAACGTTCAAAACTGTGCACCGCCATTAGGAGGAGGCACTCAATTTTGCACAAGAATATTTCCGCTTGTAAGCGAAGGACACGTTGTTTTGGCGAGACTCGCTGACATCCAAAGAATAGTCATGGTGCCATTCGAATGCCGCCTATTGGCTTTCGCTGGTATTTGGGGACGATCTGTAATATCTGGTGACAATTAGGAACCTGTTTGAGTCACCTCTCACGTTTCTCATCTCTATCTGCTGGGTTCATATTTATTATATGTAAGGCAGCAAGTATCCACATGTGGAAGAATTTCGTCTGCAACTTCCGCACAACTAAAGTTCAAATTTTGAATTTAGATAAGAGAAAACATGGGTTTTACCAATTCAGTTTAGTGTCGTCATCATGATCATTGTCAATCACTATAATGTGTTTAATGGCTGAGTCTACACAGCACTCCTAACGATACATACATATACATACTGTAGTCCGCCTGGGTGGCGCAGTCGGTAGAGGACTGGCCTTCTGTGTCCGAGGTTGCGGGTTAGATCTCGGCTTAGGTCGATGACATTTAAGTGTGCATAAATGCGACAGGCTCATGTCAGTAGATTTATTGGCATGTATAAGAAGAGTCGTTAAATAAAACATAATTAAAAAAAATAAATTTATATACATAAATACATACACACATACATACATACATACATACATACATACATACATACATACATACATACATACATACATACGTACGTACGTACATGAATCATATAGGTCTATTAGGTCCACTTTTTGTTGTAATAGGCTATAGGTTTGCGTTAATTATTATTACTGTTGTTATTACTTTCTTACAAATGGCTTTTAGAGAACCCAGAGGTTCATTGCCACCCTCACATAAGCCCACCACCGGTCTATATCCTGAGCCAAATTAATCCAGTCTCTATCATCATATCCCACATCCCTCAAATCCATTTTTATATTATCCTGCCATCTACGTCTCGGCCTCCCTAACTAACACTCTATATGCCATTCTGGATTCGCCCATACGTGCTACATGCCCTACCCATCTCAAACGTCTGGATTTAATGTTCCTAATTATGTCAGGGGAAGAATACAATGCGTGCAGTTCTGGGGTGTGTAACTTTCTCCATTCTCCCGTAACTTCATCCATTCTCCCGTAACTTCATCCCTCTTAACCCCAATTATTTTTCTAAGCACCTTATTCTCAAACAGCCTTTATCTCTCCTTCTCTCTCAAATTGAAAGTACAAGTTTCACAACCATACAGAACAATTGGTAATATAACTGCTTTATAAATTTTAACTTTCAGCTTTTTTGTTAGCAGACTGGATGACAATATTTTTTCAACCGAGTAATAACAGGCATTTACCATATTTATTTTGCGTTCAATTTCCTCTCGAGTATAATTTATATTTATTACTTTTCCTCCTAGATATTTGCGTTTTTCCTTTTCAAAAGATATACGAGTGTTTCCAGTTTTTATACTTCCATTTAGTACTGTTTTCTGGTCACGAAACATAATCATGTACTTAATATTTTCGGGATTTACTCTCAAATCTATATTTTTACTCGGTTTCTAGTAAAATTCCCGTGTTTTCTCTAACACATAAATGTTCCGCATAAACAAGCAGTTGATGTAACCCGTTCAATTCCAAACCCTCTCTGTTATTCTGGACTTTCCTAATGGCATATTCTAGAGCAAAGTTAAAAAGTAAAGGTGATAGTACATCTCCTTGCTTTAGCCCGCAGTGAATTGGAAAAGCATCAGACAGAAACTGGCCTATACAGACTCTGCTGTAAGTTTCACTGAAACACATTTTAATTAATCGAACTAGTTTCTTGGGAATACCAAATTAAATAAGAATATCTATTATATATAAAACTTCTCTCTTAACCGAGTCATATTCCCATTTTGAAATCTATAAATAACTAATGTACTGTACCCATATACACCCATTTTTCTCCAATATCTATCGAATACAAAAAATCTTATCAATAGTCGACTAATTACGCCTAAAACCACATTGATGATCCCCAATAATTTCATCCATATCTGGAATTAATCTTTTCAAAAGAATATTGGACAAAATATTGTACGACGTTAACAAAAGTGATATTCCTCGAAAGTTACTGTTATTATTATTATTATTATTATTATTATTATTATTATTATTATTATTATTATTATTATATTACGGTATATCTATTAATATTATACTGCGTTCTAATAGAACATATTCACAAATATTATGTAAAAGTGTTTTCCAGAGTTAAAGGTAACGAAGAGCTGAATAAATTACTTTTAAACAGTTAACCTTAACACATTCATACCACACGTTTTTTCGATTTCACTCTGAAATTCCATTTAATATATTTTGTGCGAGATCGTGCGTATTTGCTTGGTTTCCGCACAAAACCAATCCGCGGAAAGTCTAAAATTCCACATTCAGTATTCCCAACCTAACACAGATAACAATTTCCCTCTTCTCATCGCTTAAGTGGCATATTGATTTTACTGCTTTAAGTTTTTAACGTATTGTTTTTAGAGACGTTCAATATAGTAATAATCATAAATTGGAAACTTACCACTGCAATTTCACCTAAATTGCACTGTTAATTATTGTTTTTAAATATTTGCAAAAATTAAGTAAACTCTA
Source organism: Periplaneta americana (assembly GCF_040183065.1). Lineage (NCBI taxonomy): Eukaryota > Metazoa > Arthropoda > Insecta > Blattodea > Blattidae > Periplaneta > Periplaneta americana. The sequence continues at coordinate 168,142,697 of NC_091117.1, forward strand.
CAACTCCACTAAAGTTCTGCATTCGTGATGCAAGTAACATTAAGGAAGCCGTAAAAAAAATCAACAAGATTCCATAGACTGGGGGAAAAAAAAGACAGAAGTATATCACGGCCTGCTGGAGTATAGTAAACACAGAAAACATTTTAAAGCAACAATGTTGAAGATAGATATTTTTGTTTTGCAAATTTGCCGTCATTGAACAGAAACCAAGATGGAGATTTCATTGCAACTAATTAGAAATTCGTCTTTCAGGTAAGTAATAAACGATCTTCGCACAAAATAATGTACGATACACGAGCGGTATGTTTTCTTTCAATTCTCGGAAATTAAAAAAGCTCAACTACGTTTCACTTTTTCAAACTTTTCCTCGAACATAAAAACTTCAACATACCGCTCTTGTAACGCATATTACTATTACATTAAACTCAATCGATTAGACTAATTGGCAGTAAGTATTTGTGAATAAACGAGTGTTTCTAGGAGAACTATAACTGTTTACATTAGCTACTGAAAAACTTTACTTTTGTTGTAGATTTCGCAATAATTGAATTTAATGACATTAATTTGATCAATAACATAAAACTAACACGCTTTTCCATAAATGCTATGATTTTGAAAGGTAGAAAAAATTCCATCGGCTGAAGTAGTACTTCACGCAAAAAAAAGGAGCGAGAGGGAGTAAAAATGATAGAATAAACAAAACATTTCACACTTATTTAAAAAAATACTCGAATTAGAACCACTACATGATCCGAATATAGGCATGCTCAGCGGAAATTTTATGTCTGCGCCAGAGAACATATACAACCTGCGCGGCATCAATCGAGATAATCCGAAGGGTCCACACCTGTGGAGTAAGGTTTAGCGAGTCTGGCCGCGAAACCAGGTTCGATTCCCGGTCGGAGCAAGTTACCTGGTTGAGGTTTTTTCTGGGGTTTTCCCTCAACTCAATATGAACAAATGCTGGGTAACTTTCGGACTCATTTCACCGTCATTATCACCTTCATCTCATTCATAGTTAGTACATTATAAACATAAACACCCGTTGTTGTCGGCTTATAATATAAGAAGTTGAGAAGCATCCATTTGAGTCATACTGTTACAACAAAATTATTTCTTGCTCGTACTGACTGACTGACCCAGCACAAAACAATTCTCTGACATACAGATTGGGTGAATCAAGTTGTTTTGTGTTTGTCCTTTATGAACTTATTGATATCTTAGGTCAATTGTCAGCAAATGTAGTACATTTAGAACTTTTAGAACGCGATTTTTCATCCCCCACTCTCTTATTCAGCTGTACCTTCAGCGTTTGGCATGCTTTCTTGTAGATACCAGCAACGGCTTAATAAGGAAGAATTGTTCTTTCAGAGGAAGTCAGTGAATCGAAGAAGCAAGAAAATATTATTTCTGAAAGAAATGGGAAGAACAATATTTTATTTGTGAGGAAGGGGAGAACATTAGATGTCTGCTGGGCCAAAAAGATTCACAAGCTTGATAAAAATAACTGTGCAGCGGCATTATGAAAATATGCATCGTGGACATAGCTATATCAAAGGCTGAGTGTTTAATTGTTCAAGATTCGATTAATTAAAATAGCTCACTTTGTTCAGAACCTAAAATATTGATATAAATTAACAGTATTATTCAAACTGTTCACGACTCTATACAGCTTCACAGAATGTCACTATGCGTTGTTTGTGAATATACTGTGTATCGTGTGTAACGAGCGGGAGCAGGGCGAGGCGCGGATAACATCTATACTTCTCGTTGTACTCAACTGAAATCTACTGTTTTGGTACGAACTTCCTACCTATGATGATGACTCACTGATGACTTATTACAGAGCATAGACCTGCTAATTTGTTTTTATAGAAAGGACTACTGGACAATAATTTTCAAGAGTCTTTTTGTAAAGCCTCGTTCACATTTTTCAAGTCACGTGATTTCAAGTAACCTGAATTCAAGTCGCAGTTCAGACATACTGTATTCAAGTTATTTTGTTTTCAAGTAGGATAAAATGGCGTCGATGGATGTTGTGCAATTAGGAATTTCTATAGTAGCAAGCCTCCGTACCAGGGAAATGATAAATATATTGAAGAAACGGAAGACGCGTTGTTCAGTATGGGTTAGGAATGAGATTAGTAAGAGAAATATACGACCATTACAAATAGAATAAGTGAAATCTTCAAGCAGATTTAGTAATTCTTAATGTTAATGTAATAAAATATAGCAGTCTGATTTACCATAATTGAAAATGATTATCTTGAAGCTGTTACAGTTCCCCCCCCCACCCCAAAATATATCAGCCACATTGAACTATGCCAGTTTCGACCGAAAAATGTCATCCCTTCAAGCAACACTCTTCATAATCCCGCCTATCTTCCTCACTTCTTCTCCATCTACAGTTTAATGGTTTTTAATTGTCTTTCATATCTCATCTGTATCCACATTACAATTTCTGTTGTTCAATTTTTCAATGAACTCTTCCTTCCTTGGAAGATTCCTTTGCATTTAGGTCACGAAACTTTGCAGTTTCTATAATACACAGGCCTTCGTGAGTTTCATATAACTTCAGAAACTAAAATATTTGGTCATTAATTCACTTACTATTGTTTCCTATTATTTTTACATTCCCAGTAGAATAAAAAACAATCAACTGTAATTTAACGCTCTTAAAACAGCTGTTAATTTAAATTCCCGCGCTTTTCGCCTTAAATTCAAGTTTCAAGTGACGTTCACACACTTCAAGTGTTCTTTCAAATCAAGTAAAAAGTAGAAAGAGGTTCAACTTGAAACATAATTCACACTTTTCAAGTTCGTCGAATCAAGTGACTTGAATTCAAGTAACTTGAAAAGTGTGAACGAGGCTTAACGGACATTAAACGTACACACTTTGGAGTCAACACGATGCCAGATCTTCACGTGACACACAAAACATTAATATGGTAACGACAAAATAACCATACTTCAGAAGGTATCAAATCCGCGACGTAGCTTCTACGCATCTTAAAAATTGTGCTTCAGTCATTACATAACATGGTCGCCACTCTCTTATAAATGTAGAATTAATTTATAGAAAACAGAAAGGCGACAATAAATTATTAATGTTATTCAGGCTTCTGGAAAACTGTAAAGAATTTTTATTTGCGAATAGTGGAAGTCTCAGACAAGTATCTTACCTGCATTCACCACGGAAAATTTCCGATACAGTAGAAAGACTGCGAGGACCAGAGTGGCTAGTTGAAAGGACGCCATGACCTGTCTGTCGAAGTGTACATTAAACTAAGTGTACTCGTTAGGTGCTCGCTCTCAGGAAATTGGAAATTAAAAAAAGAATGCTATTTCAATTGGATGAAAGACAAATTCTGTAACCAAGATTAAAGTGATTTACAGTACACAAACAGGAAATTGCGGGTCACCGCAACCAATTATATTAATAAGTTAACAAAAAGAGATTCCAGACAGAACGTTTCAGGTTGTGATAAAGTTTGGCTGCGGATGTGGCCACCAGTTTATTATCAACATCTGCTAATAATTTAATTTGGAGTTTTGGTTTGTTTGCTATAAAGCGTAACTTCACACTTAAGCCTTATAAAATAAACTTCCAAATTACTACTATTACTACCACCACCACCACTACTACTACTACCACCATCACCAACACCACCACTACTACTACTACTCTACTACTACTACCACTACTACGACTATTACTACTACTACCACGACTACTAATACTACTACTACTACTACTACTACCACTACCACTACCACTACCACGACCACGACGACTACTACTATCACGACTACTACTACCACTTCTACTACTATCACCACTACTACTACCACTACTACTACTACCACCACCACGACTACTACCACTACTATTACCACGACTACTACCACGACTACTACTATCACTACTAATACCACGACTGCTACTACTACTACCACCACCACTACTAATACCACGACTATTACTACCACTACTAATACCACGACTACTATTACCACTACTACTACTACTACTACTACTACTACCACCACTACTATTACTACTATCACCACCTTCACCACTACTACTACTACTACTACTACTACTACCATGGCTACTACCACGACTATTACCACTACTATTACCACCACCACCACCAGCACTACCGTATTAAAATTGTAATTATTTTAAATGTTACGTTTGTAAATAACTTGAATGGAAAAAACGTTGTTGTTAGACGAGTATTTATAGATACACTAGCTTACGACCAATTTATTTAAAAATAACAAACAATTTTTAAAAAGTGTTCAGAACATAATAATTAATCCATTTTCGAAACGATGACGTAATAATTACACTGTTATAATCAATAACATAAGCACTCCGTGTTAATTATAGAATAATTTCTGTTTCGTAATGCGTTTCAAAATGATGAATGTTGGGAATATTTCATAATAGGCCTACTTTGTAAGTTGCAAGAAATGCTACTTTAACATTCTCTTGCGTATAAAATTTAATGGAAAAACATTAATTCATCACATTAATAGCAAAATATCATTATGTTAGAATTAATTTAACACACTAAGCATTTCGTATATATATATATATATTCGAATAACTGGATTAATTTTTTAATATGATGTAGTCCAGTATGGTGATATAAGAATTGAAATGATGGTAATAAATTTCATACATTTTCAGAGTATATATTTTATACCTTATTTTAAGATTTTTCACAATATTAATTCAGTTTAAACTTAATATTGTATGAATATTAACACATTACAATATTAATGTTTACATACAATAAATATATCATGGCCTATATGAATGACAAAGTACTGTATATTTAACATTATATTTTTCAGAAACAAGGAATAGGGTTGCTGTTATCATCTGTCCATTTTCTGCTTATCTATTTTAAACTTTGTAAAGAAATAATGTATTAGAAAATTATATAGATTGGTCTTTATCCATTGCTGCTAATGGAGAAAGAAATCACAACTTTTAGAAAATTGGCTCTATCTTCGCCTTCAGATTATAAAAGAATGGGTCAGAAGGAATTCTTACTCGCTGAGGTCGTTACAAACAGCTAAATATGCTTGATTGACTTCAGATTGGAAAGACTGGAAAAAGTTCAATAAACACTTCTTCCAAATAATACATCTTTACTTTCTCCCGTAAGTAGATGAAGTAGGTGCTGTATTACATTAACATAAGATTTCTTTTTAATATAGTATGTTATAAACTCACGAAAGAATATCTATTACAGTATCTCTGAATTCCGGAATAGCATTGGTAACGTGTAGAAACTCCGTTACAGTACAACAATATACATAACCTAGTTCAATTTTAAATCTGTTCCAACCATTGAACCAAGATTCTGTACTGTTGCATACATCACTACAGACTTCATATTGTGTCCGATTTAGACCTCTATCATGGTTGTTTATTCCAACAAATACTATACCCTTTCTCATAAGACGGTCATATACAAGTTTCCACAACAGTTTTGGTACTGGTAAAACGCCTTTTCCATTTTCATCAATTCCCAAATAAATGGGAACTGATGTATCGTTGACGTCAGGCAAGTTGAGCACACCGTGTGTACCTGAATATACCGTCAGGTCTTTGCCCTTCATATTGGCATACTGGCGAATTCTGATCTCAAGATTCCTCCAATTGCCTTTCCTAATCACTTGCCAAATAGGCACGCTGTTAACACAGAATGACGTAGCCTGTTGTTGAGAATAATAAATAAAATCTCTAAATCCAACAAGATAGCTTCTGGTGAGATAAAGATCACTCCGAATGCTTCTGTTAAAGAATCGCTCTGTCTGATTAACCGAGCCCAATAGATCGAGTAGTTTGGTGTATTGATTTCCTCGATCATAAAACTCGTCAAATTGTTGGGTTTGATATCCGAAATACTGCGTGCAGTTGAAAGTTGATCTCTTGACATTCTTTTGGCTGTTCTCCACTCCTTGCATCAGAGTGAATTTAGCATATATACTTGTCTTAAGTTGCTGATTGAAGCACACATCTATAAGTTTGATGAACTCGTGTGTGGATTGATCTTGTCTGAGAAGGATTCCAATGCCAAGATGGTGATGTTCGTTGTTGTAGCATCTCCCCAAATTCCTAACTGAAGCTCTCAGTTGTCTTCTGCAGATTACATCGGTTATATTGACTTCTCTCACCGGAGTTGTAAACTGGAATATTTCACCTGAAAAATAACGTGTTTGAAATGATGATCATTATTCTTCTGTCAAAGCTCCTTTCATCAATGATGTAAATATAACTAGATATTACAAAGGAAAGAACGTTTTATAAGTGTGATTTGGATTGAGAATGATGCAGATTTATATCAAGTGGCACGAAATTTGTGTTAGTATAAAGAGTTGGCCTACAGTAAGTTATTAGACCATATTTGAGAAAATATTAAATTGTAAGAAACTAGATAGAGTACTAAAACTTGAGCAATGACAGGATAACTAAGAATTATGGCATTATCGGCCAATTGGAAAAGGTATGTAACGAGACAAATCAAATAGAGAATTTCGAACATTGCATGTAGTAAAAGAATGAGTGAGTGAATGTTACATGCTTTACCTCTGCTTTTGCTGCTTCGAGATTTATTCTGTCTCTTTCAGAATATGACGCTAATTAATAGGTATATTACTTTAATTTGTCGTATGAAAGACGGACATACACTGGGACGTACGCGATGTGGAAGAGGCCGAGCCTCAATTAAAACAAGAAAAGGAACCACACTGGCAACGAACTAAGATCCACGACTATGATCTCAAAATAGCAGTAGCCCTATCCAATCGTTCAGTAAATCGTGCGGTACCAGTTTTAATAACGCAAGATAATTATTCCGCGAACTCAGATTCAGTCCCCGGAGTTTAATGGACTGATATTATACTTGCACAGGCAAAAGGGATGCGAATCTTTCCGTTTCTTTCTACTTTATAAATTATATTCCACCAACAGTCTCCATTTGATCCTGTCTGTATGTCAATATTATTTTATTAAAATAGCAGACAGTTGCATAACTTTACTATACTGCATATCTTTACGTAGAACTACGTATAGGTGCGATCACCTGTCGACAATTAGTGCAAAGCTGTACTATGTTGATTACCTGTACGTAGAAGGGATTGTTGGCAAACAGCGCACGGAACAAGGACAAGGGGAATATAAAGAGTAAAAAGGGAATACAAGGAGTACAAAGGGAATATAAAGAGTACGGGGGAAATTCAATGAGTACGGGGGGAAATTCAATGAGTACGGGGGGAATTCAATGAGTACGGGGGAATTCAATGTACGGAGGGGGAATTCAATGAGTACGGAGGGAGAATTCAATGAGTACGGGGGAATATAAAGAGTAAAAGGGGAATACAAGCAGTACAGAGGGAATACAAAGAGTACGGGAGAAAATTCAATGAGTACGGGGAAAATTCAATGAGTACGGGGAAAATTCAACGAGTACGGGAGGAATTCAATGAGTACGGGGGAAATTCAATGAGTACGTTGGGAATTCAATAAATACGGGGGAATTCAATGAGTATTGAGGAATTCAATGTACGGAGGGGAATTCAATTAGTACGGGAGGACTTCAATGAGTACGTTGGGAATTCAATGAGTACGGGGGAATTCAATGTACGAAGGGGAAATTCAATAAGTATGGAGAGGAAATTCATTGAGTACGGACGGGGAATCCAATGAGTATGGGGGGGAATTCAATGAGTATGGGGGGGAATTCAATGAGTACGGGGTGAAATTCAATGAGTACGGGGGGTGGAATCCAATGAATACGGGGCTGGAATCTAATGAGTACGGAGGGAAAATTCAATGAGTACGGGGTTGCATTTTTGTGTGACGGTCAATTCCCAAGTAGCCTATCTAGAGAGGATAAAGATGTGGTTCTACGTCAAAAAATTATGGCACACGATGAACATACGAATCTCAATTATATCAGATGAAATATCAAACTAGATCTTAATCTTCTCTCTGCAGTGCTTACAATCATGGATCCATGAATGTTGGGTAAGCCTAGAACGAAATCTAATTCTTCTACTGGAGTGAGTCGTTCAGTTTGGTGACTATCAGAGAACTGCACGCTTATTTCTGTGGTATCTCTCAACCTCTAGTACAAATTCACTCATCTCATTCTGCCCTCTTACGAGGATTAGTAGCAATCTTAAGGTTAAAATGTGGAAAGGAGTTGTCAGGAAAAAAGAGATTATAGAAAAAAAAAATCCGATATGCATTATAGTGCATTTAATGAGATATACCTTGTAATTTAAATCATAATTAATAAATATAAAACATAAATAAAGACACACTCTAAAGGGTAAATGAATGAATGAATGAATGAATGAAGTAGATAATGATAAAGGCATCCATACCGCCGTAGGCGTATGGCAGCAAGCCACCTCGGCACAAAATATAGGTGATGAAGTAAACACATAACCAAGCAAAATGAGTAAGTAGGAAATAAATCAGTATATTAATGAGCAAATAGTTAAATTATCCATTGGTGAACAAATGAATAAATAAATGAAATTATAAGTGGGGTAAAGTTGTCTGTTTCCGTGATACCCCTAATCCCGTGATACTATTTTAAAATTGAATGTCAGTCAAAACTTTGCCGTTCGACCAGAGCGCCAGACATCTTTCTCGAAAGAGTGTATCTTTCGCCTACTTTTGAGATATCGGTGAACTTCATAGCAAGATACCTAATCCCGTGACATTCAGTGAAAAAAAAAGTATCACGGAATTAGGAGTATCACGAAATTAGGCAACTTTACCCTACGTAAGTATGTAAAGAATTACTATACAAATAAATTAATAATACGTATTTTAAATAGATAGTTAAAGGCAATATAATGCAAAATAGTATTATGAATAATCAATGAATTTTTAATAGTTAATGAAATAATAATAACTTGTTTATAATGAAATTAAATTTAGACAGAAATTAAAATATTACTTCACAGAAAAGAAACTTTTACAACTCTTCTTTCACATACGTCACACTAAAGGTCGATTTCATTAACAGATACTAATATTTATTTATTTTTTTGTATTGTTTCAACAATACTGTTTCAGCAGACATCGTTATGTTTAACCCTAACGTAATGTTAACCTAGGCCTATATTAAGACCTGTCCCTTGTAATAAAAGTTAATAACTCAAGATAGCTGACACAAATATTGCTTTAGATACAAAAATGCTTTATTTAGACCTTCTGCATGCCATTTCTAAGACAAAAAGTCCTAATATAAGGAGAAATTATTTTAAAACTGTATCAGAAGAAACATTTTTACGCAGGTACAAATTGTCAAAGGCTGTTGTCAGCAAGATTGTGTACGATATTCGAAAGAGGTTAGAATACATTACAGATAGAAACAAGCAACTCATATACTATACAGTAGGTACTTAGATCACTGACATCTAACACAACAGGACGTTTTCGTTTGATAGAGACAATGACAGTAATTTCAAAATTTACTGTTAGTTGAATTATCGTTATGGCTTCTGTTATAATAGCAGAGAGATCAACATACAGTAGGCCTAGGTAATATTTATTGAAGTCGAACGACCTATATTACACTAGACGTGCATGAAATACACTACATGTTACTACTTCTATCAGCAAAAGTATTTCTAATGCCATACAATTAGTGCCTCAATTCCTTTTAACAGTTGAGAGTACATAAAAGCACAACAAAATACGTTCGCAAAACCTAAATGTCAACCAATGCCTTCTAAACTCCTACTATTTATAATTTTTTGAAGAGAGAACAAGATACGAGCATTAACCGACATTTTGCTGAAGAAGTTTGGTGAAACTCAATATTGACAAATTTTAAAATGTTGACATAGCCTACTGTTAACAAAAATGTGTTAGTATTCTTTAATTAACACCTGCTAATGAAACCGGCCTTAAATATAAAAAAATAACTAGAAAAGTGAGCGAAAGGAAACAGATAAATAGAGTATTCATTATACCTCCATGGCAACGTGCATGTTCATACAGTCCTTGCGGGCAAGCGAATACGACTCCTTGACCATTTTGGAAAGACAAATCCTTCTGTCCTGCTGAAGGCAAGAAAAATCTATAACCGTCCGTAGAGCCGCTGTATGGATGTAGAATCAACCTGCTGCTCTTCTTCAGGTGCCCGTTGATGTTAATGCTGCAGCCTGCAATGAAAGCACTCACATTTGAGATGCTACAAAAAATATAGACTTTCATATTTCCGTACTATTTAAGTAACTCTATGATATTAGGAAAGTAATTTTTTGACATGCCGTCTCTATCTCTCTGCGTGTTTGTGTAGGCCTACCAATATATGCAGGAATTACGTAGTCTACATGAAGTATGATAATTTGACTAACAAACGAATGTGTTTTTTTAAATATAAAATTGGTCCACCGCTCTGGAGTAACGATTAGTATGTCTGACCGTGAAACAAACGGAACCGGGTTCAAATCCTGGTTGGAACAAGTTACCTGGTTGATATTTTTTCCGAGGTTTTCCCTCAACCCACTAAGAACAAATACTAGGTGACTCTCGGCGTTGGACTTCGGACTCATTTTATCTTCATATCACTGAGACGTTAGATGACAATCGTAGTTGGTAAAGCGTCGTAAAATAAACCAGTTAAAATAAGAACTTTTTTGTATGATTTTGTTAATTACATTATGTCACCTGATGAATAAAGTGGTCTACACATAGGACTGCAGACAAGTTTTCGTCGGAGAAGTTGGAATGGAATTTAAGTGAGAGGGCAAGGACCTTTTGAGATCTATTGCGCTAACCCTCGATATGGAATGAGTTGCGTGCCATAGATCCCCTACGCGCACCAACCCAACCACATGACTCCCTAACGACCGGTACCCACAGCCAACAGAAATCCATACACCATTCCTGCTTCGGCAACTTTCCCAAGGCCCCTCTGTCGGTCCGAGGCGAAACTCCTCCCCCGAGTAGGTCCGCCTTGGGTGCTCGTTGCAGAAGCCATCCAACGTCGTTTAGCTACGTTCCACGGAAGCCGGTCGAGAAAGCCAGTAGTCCCGGGAGGCCGCCTGTAGAGTGATCTGAAAAACCAGAAACGGGATGATGAGGAAAGGATGATGGGGTAGGGAAGGAAGTTGCGAAGATGAGTGGGGTTCCAATCGTCTGATAAAGTTACCTGGTGTTCATCCATAGGAGTGAGGGGAAAACCCCGAAAAATCTCACCCAGGCAACTCGTTCTGATCGGAAATCGAACCTGGGACCGCTGGGTTCGGAGTTAGACTCGCTAACCTTTCAACCATAACGGTGGACTCGGAGAAGTTAAATATGTATTTATATAATTGTGTATCTTATCGAGAACTTCTTAGGCAAAAGTTTAATGGTTTGAAAGTATCTATACGAATGACATTTCAAAATCATAAATATAGTTAGCCGTCATGAAAACAGAATAAAAAGAAACACTTAAAAAAAATAACAATTCTAGCTGCTATGAATTAGGGAAATTAAAATATAATTTTTCTCTTAAAAATTTGTTTTTCTGAACCCGAAGTCGCAAACGTACTCTCTGACATATTTTTTGTTACAAATAATTATAGTTTAGCCAGATGCTCCATACAAAAGCCCTGTTTCTTAAAGGCTCATTTTCACTAATAAAATCCTCCTTTTAAGCTCGTGAGAATGTCTATAATTCAATATGTAAGTTAGTTTTGTAACTGCTCCTCCCAAGGTCTCAAGGTATATTCACAACACTGCTGGTTACTTGCCAAAGTAGGAATATATTTATAATAGTCTTATAAACCACTTTTCCTTCACTTTCCGAAGGCATACACAGCAGCCAGCGGCCTCTGTTCACCACTCATGTCGTGCGGATAATTATTGTAGGACCGCATTTCTGTAAATATTGTGTTTCACCACTTTGTGCAATTTATCGATTCAGCCTACAAAACGCACATTTCCGACGAAGTCCGCGCTTAACGTCCTTCCGTCCCCCTGAGAGTTCTGCAATTTGCGCAGAACCTTGTAATGTCTGTGCAGATCACCGATGCTACATCCTGTTGCATTCTTTGTTGGGCTGAAACTATTGAATGATAATAAATGAAGTTAAAACTAATGATGGTGAATTGAGTCCGAGGGTCAAACGCCGAAAATTGCCAAACTTCGCTTCTAATTCGTTGAGAAAAAACCCCAACTAGGCAATTTGTCCCAACCAGTATTTTAATCAGGGCTCGCTAGTTTCGTAGTCAGACATGCTTCATAGCAGTGGAATTAGGCTATACGTTACTAAATATCTTTTAATATTTTCCTTTCCTTTTCATAGCCTAATACCAATTTCGTAAAAAGTGAAAGCAAATCTATTCCTATTGTATGCCATAGAGACCCACAAGGTAAAGCAGTGGTCTCCATTTCTTGACTCGCGAGACAACCCCTTAGCACACAAGCAAGGTGGACGGGTAAGGCATGATCTCCCTCCCCTTAGCCGTCACTTGTTCATTCAAAGTTACGCAGTGTTCAAGTAAACACGACAGGATCAATTGTAAAACCAAAAGGAACTTCGCGTATGACAGACGAACATCTCATTGCTCACTTAAAATTCGCTTATACAGCTTGACTCCTGATTTTAATGAATTAATTATGCATTCATCTTAAAATAAATTGTGTATAAAATAATAGAAAAAAGAAATAAAATCATACAAAAATTAAAAAGAAATGAACAAATATATATTGACAAAAGCTTAGATGAATTTTTCCTTAGTTGGGTATGTTCACTGTTCGTCTCTGCTCACGCAAAACTGCAATAGTGAAGATGTTCAGCGACGTCTTCTCTTGTACTTCCCTGCTTCCGCCTTCCCTGTTGCTGTGTTTTGTAGGCTGTATTTCATATGACGTAATCTTTTCCGATTACTATTATATACTCTAGTGTCGCCCTACTATTACTCAAGTGAAAGAAAATAGTCCGTAGGCCTATAGTTTACTTGCTTGCATTATTTTTCAAAAGACATAGGCCTACATATGTATATGAAATCATTTACTATAAATGCAATTAAGAGGGTGCCGTTTTATTTTTTGGATTGCACGTAAAAATGTTTTTCATAGTCCTAAACGTAAGACATTTGACTAGGCACAGTCATTAAGTTCGTGGACTGTTGTTCTGTCATACCATATTAGATGATGTCTATACCAACAACTCTCTTACATGAGTTGGTTTGTTTTGCTGGAAGTTATACCACAGTCTAGTATATACAGTCACGAAGCTTGAGTTTATGAGGGTACTAGGAACAGTAGACTGTGCAGGTACTATTTCGCATTGTCTGTAATGATGCGATAGTAGCGATCCTAGTGGTTAGCAACTATCTTAGGATGCATATTTACTACGTATTGAGCTTCGTGACTATATACTAGACTGTGGATGTACTCCCTCGTCGGTGAAGAAAGATATAGTTCATGCATGATGAAGCACTACCATTTTCTCTCAGGATCATTTGAAATCATTTAGATCATCAGTACAGTGACCTGTTGATATATTGGGAAAGTCCAATCAATTGGCCCACAAGGGTCCTTGTCTTTATTCCGTAAATTTTTGACTATGGGGACTTTACTGTATTCAAGGTCATTCAGTGACTTGGGAACATTATATATACAAAATGTTAATGTCTATCAGGATATTCTTGAACAACTAGGACATTTCGAATAAATGCATGTTTCACTGAGACAAAGAGCTTTAGGCCTACTGTATACGAATGATTAGACACCAAATCCAGCATTTGCTGCAGCAGTAACAATGAAGACCTCATAACTTCTTAGATATTATTTATGGGGCTATATTTGATAGAAGTTATTTGTTTGTTTAACCTATATGTTTTGAATCCTATCTATGGTCAAAGTCTGTAACTTTCCTTGCACATTATTTATAGTCAGAATGTAATTTTAAGGGACTGATTGCAAGAAAGTGGTTTCATTTCTCTGTTCTGCAGAGGACAGTACAAAAAAATAGAAAATAGCTACAGACAGGAATACCATTGATATTATAAAAAATGAATGTCGCGAGATACGTAAAGCACATAGCGTAATGTGAAGGTATGCGACATCCTGAGGACACATTTCTTCTTACCTCTTGGTCTTTCAGTCGTGGCTTCGGTCTCAGAGAATGCAAATGTTGTAGATATCTCTGTAATGAATGTAAGTGAATTATTATAGACTTGCAAAATATAAATTTATTGAAGACATTTATTAATGCCTAGAAAAAGAAATTCAAGCTCAAAAAGACAAACCTGCAGTTGAGAACTGCAGGAATTATGGATCTATAATTAATACGATTTTGTGTTATTTATTATTTATTTCGTTTCAATTCAACTCCGTATTAATAAAATAACAGTAATAATAATTATTTATTATTTATTTATTTTCAGTTGGTTATTTAAGACGCTATATTATTATTATTATTTATTTATTTATTTATTTATTTATTTATTGATATTTATGTGCTGGACAACAGCCATTGGCCAATAAAAGTGCAGCACAGTGATACAATTAATACATTAAAATGAACAATTGTGGTATAAATTAAATACTTGTGTTAACAACAAAATAAAGAACATAGATTACAATAATTAATTTACAAGAATTAATACTATGAAATATTAGGGAAAGGAGTTGATTCTTACTACCAGTTTGTGTATAAGGATTATGCAAATAATATTAGCAAAGACATTGCCTTATTCTAATACTTCTATACATTGAATGGATCGAAATCGCCTGCATGTAGCATGTTTAATGCATCTGGAGACCGGCGAGGAAGATTTAGAATTTCAGATGTAGAAGAGTTTGTGATGTCTCATGTCCTTCATAGGAATACGAAGGCTGACACTGTTTAAGAAAGATTGACAATTAATGTCACTTTTAAGAACCTTATATAAGAATAAGTAATCGAGATCATGCCGTCTGGGATGCAGGCTTCGACATTTAAAGTGCTCGCATTTTTTATCATAGTTATACCCAGAGTTATTAGGCAGGAATCTGTACGAACATAATGAAATAAATTTCCTTTGAATATTTTCCAGTTTTGCCGAATCAGAACTAGTAATAGAGTTCCAAACTACAGATGCATATTCGAGTTTCGATCTCACTAATGTATAGTATAGTATTAAAAGAGAGTCAGGTGTTGAAAAAGAATAAGTAATTGACCGAATTATACCTAATAATAATAATAATAATAATAATAATAATAATAATAATAATACTTACTCACTTACTTATGGCTTTTAAGGAATCCGGAGGTTCATTGCCGCCCTCACATAAGCCCGCCATCGGTCCCTATCCTAAGCAAGATTAATCCAGCTACCATCATATCCCACCTCCCTCAAATTCATTTTAATATTATCCTCTCATCTACGCTCGGCCTCCCCAAAGATCTTATTCCCTCCGGCCTCCCAACTAACACTATTATGCATTTCTGAATTCGCCCATACGTGCTACATGCACTGCCCATTCCAAACATCTGGATTTAATGTTCCTAATTATGTCAAGTGAAGAATAAAATGCATGCAGTTCTGCGTTGTGTAACTTTCTCCATTCTTCTGTAACTTTATCCCTTAAATACAGCTGTAAAACAGATAATTTTGATATATCGACATAAGAATGGCAATGCACAGTGATTCAGACTCTTGTTGCGAATGGAGAATAGGCCTAATGCCATCTCACTAGGCCACTGTTTGATCCTGCTGAAATCGTATGGATATGAATTTGTCGCTTCATCCTTGTTTCATAATTTAAATGTATGACACTATAATATATAGGCTTAATGTAATGTTATATAATGTGTAATGTGTAATATAATGTAATATGGTATAGTGTAGAGCTCTGAACTGTGATAGCCCCAGAAAAATCTCTGTGACAGATAATAGAGATTTCAGTCGCCATCGCTATTAATCACGTATCGGACGGAGATTTCTCATAGCTGTGATTTTGGAACTATAGTCACAGTCGAAACCAGTGACAAACCTATCACAGCGACAAAATCATAGATCCAAATTACGCTCTATCAAAATATATAACAAAATAAAATATAATATAACATGAAATATGATAATAAAATATAATATAATGTAATATATAATATAATTCAGGAAACTTACGGTCAGCTGAAAAGTGACGCAATATAAGCAGTGTTACATAGAATGTGATTACATTTGTTGCAATTGCCATAGTAACAGCCTCAGTAGCGAACTGCAAGACACGAACTTGTATTCTGACAAAGATGTTAGTCAGAGATATTACCGCGAATTATCAATCACATACTTGGAGAAGTGAAGGTTATGACGCTTCGTTTACAAACGGATGTATGGCGCCTATCCCATGTTTATTCAGCATACTAAAGTTGCATTCACATACCCGGAATCGTAATTTTTTTCTCTTTTTTCACACTTCATCCCAAACGGTCAAGGCCTGCTGTCACTGACATGACATACATAATATAATCTTATCGGAGAAAGAGTTTTGAAAACTTCTGAACTGTGTAAGATCGAGATCTGAACATTTGTTTGAGGAGTGTTTGTGTTGTATTTTTCTTTCTATAATGAATATTGAGTATGTAAGAAGAAATAGACTATATGGAAAATGGTGTTGGTTATGTATTGTTACATAGTTTAATATTAGCATGTGTTCTTCCTGTCGACTGCACGTCAAAAAAAATTGTTTCATGAAGAATGAGGAAGGAAGATGGTTATGTAAAAATAAAAGAATTAGGTAAATTTAAGTAAGGAAATAAAGCATGAAAAAGGAAAACATAGAAGAAAAATAAGAAAACACATAAATATTGATGAGGTGTTGTCAGAAAGGAAAGAATAATGAAAAGTAGAAGAGATATAAGGGAACAAGAGAAGTTTGAACAAAATTATTGTGAATTATGAATTTAGAAAAACGACGGAATCAGAGAGAATGAGAGAATGTGAATAAAACAAGTAAAGTGATAAAAGAGAAGGGAATAAGGAAAAGAACGAAGGACTAAAGAAATAACGAAATACAGTAGAAAAAATACACGAGAGAAAAGAGCGAAGGTAGTGTAAGAAAATAAAAACCTTAAATAAAAAGAAGAACCAATAATATAAGTGGAAAAATATAAACACGGAGAGAGGAACAAAGTGAGACTGGAAGGAAAGCAATGTTAAAATAAAAGGAATTTGATAGATACACAGTGAATGAATAAGGAAAGGAGGACAGAGAGAAATAAACGGAAGGAAAATTCAAATATGAAGAGAAGAGAAAATAATGTGATAAAGGAAAATGAAGATAGAATTATAGAACAAGAGATTATAGGTATATGCAATGAAGGAAGAAAATTAACAAGAAATTTAGAAGTGAAAATATTTGTTCAAACGTCAAATAGAAATAGCAGCATCATGACTGGAAGAGTCTATAGGAATTTTATTTTGTAATGTTGGGTCTAAAATAAAGCGAGTATATATTACAAGTACATTGACTTTAAATAAAATAAATATTGCAGCTTTTTATGCATAGAAACAGTAAGTCAATTTCTTTAATAGTTCTATCTCTACACATTTAACGTTGTATGCGAAATCGATCACAATATACCATTTTGAGAATGTCTGGAAATTAAACAACTCTCTTCATTTTCAAAACTATTCCTTTCCATGACCGTACATTTATTTGTTACTGTGCCATTTCTTCAGTCATTTATTTCTCGTTGGTAATGCTCCGAAAGTTTTTGTTATTTTACATATTTTCTCCTACCTAAGGCTTTTTTTTATCTTTAATTCATCCTATTTTCTTTTTGTTTTCTTAATTGCAATTTACTTTTCTTGACAATTGTTTGACATGCATTTTTTTCTCGTCAAATGTAATAATTATCTTCTGCTCTTCCCTCGAATTTCTTCCACATTTTCATGTGTGCCTGCTACTTCCCATGGATGGTTTGTAATTCATTATTCTCATTATTCATCTCTTCTTTGAATTCAACCTTTCTCCACAGTCTTTCTTCCCTACCTTTCTTCTCGTTCTTTTCTGCTTCTTCAATCCGAGTCTTGTTGAAGCCTCCTCGTTTTCCTTCTGGCCCATGTTCCTTATTTTCCCCTTGCCTTGTTGGAACACTTCCTCCTGTCACATTTCTTTGAGTTTCTATGTGCTTGTCCTCGACGTCGCCCTGTCCCTCGTCCTCCCACTTTCCGACGCCTTCGCTGCCAGCGTAAAAGCAGCCGATGTCCAGGAACAGCAGCGCCTTTTGCTTGAAGCCCACCTCCAAAGAAATGCATGTGTACCACGTCTTGTTCTGCAGGTAGTTGTTGTACATCTTAGTCTTCAAGTGGATCTGTCGGAATCTTCCGAAATTTAAGTTGAGCTCCGGCCGGTTTTTCCCTGAAAAATTGTATCGATTACTACAGTCAAGTCAATTGATGCCCACAGGCGCAAGCGCGCGCTTTAGAGCTCAGGAGAGTCTGAGCGCTTTACAGCTGAAAGGAAAGAGACAGACGAAAGAGATAGTGTATGCCGCTTGGTCGAGCTATATACAGGGATGGCCAGCACTGATTTAATAGATAAAGGGAAGAGAACTTATTAAAACTGTATCCATGTTAATTTTTAGATTTGTCTGAGAAGTATAAGTGCATTATAAGAATGTAAGTTTTAATTTTAATGCTTATTTTTCACAAGTTTGTTCTTTTTATTCAAAAATAATATTTTCTAAACTTTTTTTTTATAGAAAAGTGAAATTTTCAGATATAGGCCTATTTATTTAGTAGTCTTACAGATATGAAACAATGTTTTCGTAAATCTAATATATCGTAAATACGTATTACTGAAGATAGTGTATTACAAATTTTGAAAATATTCGCATAGAAAATGTATGTATAGAAATGAATTAACAAAGCAACTACTGTTACATCATAAGCAAAAGATATGTGCCCATATGTTGTAAAAAAAAAAAGTTAGCTCTATAGCTTCAACAGGTTTCGAGAAAATAATTTAATATTCTGATGATAGGAAGTTGCTCACCAATATCACCTTAAAAGCATAATGCGATAATAGTTTTATTATGGAATATTACTTACAGTTAAAACATAGCCTATACAGTATACCTAGGTAACTTTGCTTTGTACTATAATATTGTTTTGATTAGTTCATTGATTACTTTTATAAGGCTAAATATACCATCAATATCAATTCCAACTTATCATGTCATGCTCAATCTCCTTTTTCTTTTTTTTTTTTTTTTTGGGATATCACTTGCTTTATGAATGATGTGTTTAATCCACTTAGTACAGGATAGTTGTACTACTATGGAATTTATGTGAATATTCCTAACGTTTAAAACGCAACTGCAATATTAAGAAATTCGATTTAGTACTTTTGTTTTACAGACAATATAGATATCAAACAGAAAAAAGCCATATAAGAATAACGACATAAAATTTCACGTTCCGTTAGTAGTTTATGCACCACTGTTTTCTTAATCCAACAGGCTGCTTATTACGCCTTCCATGCCTAGCGCTTGATGCCCGCACACGACGTCAAGGTAAAAAAAAATGCACTTGCTTTGACATAACTGGGTTACTATATTGAACTGTACGATTGCAGAAAACGCGTAAAATTACAGTTATGGCTTGGCTTTCAGAGGATTGGAACCTGAGCGGATGCTTGCACTTACTGTAGGCTTACTTTGGCCATTGTGCGTCCTATACGTTCATTATGTGATAGGATATATACAATATACAGGGTTAGTTAAAAGTTCCGCACCACCGAAATAGCTTTTGAAGCACGTGGTTTAGTGACATGAAACTTGGTGTATGGGGATAACAATATACCAAGAACTCAATAATAGTATTACCGAGTTTTTTCTACTTCCGGTTAATCGGAAGTAACTCCAATTCTCTTATTTTAAATGGAACACCCAATATATTTTTATTTTTTAATAATGCTCATTAAGAGCTTTTCAAAAAGTACCCACACTTGATATCTCTGTACAAATTCAGTGTTGCTAAATCAAGACAACAGAAAAGTGTAGGTCTAACGAATAATACGAGTAAAACGCTTCTTTTGTTTACAATGATTTGATTGTCCTTCGTTTATATCCATCGAATACGTGTAAAACGCTTCTTTTGTTTACTGCAATTTAATTGTCCGTTGTTTATATCCATGGAAACATGTTTATTGATACAGACATCTTACTTAAGGAATTGAATCTGATATTCTAGTGTGTTAAATAATTCTGTCTGATGTTGAGCGAAAGGAAAATAATTCAAATTTTAATGATTATTGACTATGGAGACAAACAACGATCTCATCGAGAGGCTGCGAATTTATTTAATGATATGCATCCGGATCGCAATCCAATTCCACATACAATAGTGACAAGGATCGTAAGGAAATTCACTGAAACTGGAAGCGTAAAGGGTTTATCAAGTTCAGGTCGCCCGAAAAGTGCAACTGATGATAATACTTCATTGGACGTTCTCCTTCGTGTGCAAGAAAATCGAAAACCATCTACTATAAATTTGGCGTTAGAATCTAATATAAGACAAAGTTCCGTGATGAAAATCCTTAAAAGTGCCAAGCTACATTCTTACAAAATTCAACTTTTGCAGGAATTTTCTGAGGACGATCCCGACAGAAGAATGTATTTTTGTGAATTAATGATGGAGCGCATTAACAACAATCCGGCTTTTCTTACACAAATTGTATTCTCAGATGAAGCCACATTCTGCCTGAATGGATTTGTCAACAGACACAATTGCCGATGCTGTGCAGAAGTAAATCCACAATGGATGGGGGAGAACCACACGCAGTATCCACAGAAACTTAATGTTTGGGTTGGTATTATTGGTGACCATATTGGTCCTATCTTCTTTAGAGAAACTCTAAATTCTAATAGGTACATGGATTTGCTCCAAAATCAAGTAGTACCTGCTTAGCAAACTTATTTCCACATCCAGTCAAACATCGTCTACCCAGAGATGACATCTACTTTATTTCCAACAAGATGGAGCTCCAGCTCACTATGGATAGAATGCTCGTGAGCATTTAGACCAGTTTGTTCCACAACGATGGATTAGTAGGATAGATCACATAGAGTGGCCAGCTAGATCCTCAGATTTTTCGCCTTTGGACTTTTTTGTGGGATCATTTGAAGTCAGTAGTATATCGAGAAAAACCCAACAACTTAGAACAATGGAAGTGGTGCAAGATATTTCTAAAGCTTGGTTAAACCTATTAAATGGTTTCTATGATTGACTGGCACATTCGCAAGCAGCTGAGGGCTACCAGTTTGAACACAGAATTTAGAAGATTAGCTAGCTTTGTTTTGTTTTTGTTAAGGAAGGGGTATTTTATTATTTCAATATTCGATACACTTTTCTGTTTTCTTGATTTAGCAACACTGTGCAGAAGAATAAAGTGTGGGTACTTTTTGAAAAGCTCTTAATGAGCATTATTGTAAGACAAACAATTATATTGGGTGTTCCATTTAAAATAAGAGAGTCGGAGTAATACCCTTATTGAGTTCTTAGTATGTGGTTATCCCCACACACCAAGTTTCATGTCACTGAACCACATGCTTCAAAAGTTACTTTGGTGGTGCGAGACAACTTAGTTCGTCAGAGAATATTCAGAGTGCAACGCAGGTGGAGGATCCACATTATATTCCTTTTTTTAAATTTCAGTAGGTTATTTTACGACGCTTTATCAACAGCTCAGGTTATTTAGCGTCTGAATGAGATGAAGGTGATAATGACGGTGAAATGAGTCCGGGGTCCAGCACCGAAAGTTACCCAGCATTTGCTCATATTGGATTGAGGAAAAACCTCAACCAGGTAACTTGTCCCGACCGGGAATCGAACCCGGGCCACCTGGTTTCGCGGCTAGACGCACTAACCGTTACTCCACAGATGTGGACTCATTATATTCATATTGAGTGATGATGATAATGGAGAATTGTTGGGATGTCACAGGGGAACAGAAGTATCCGGAGAAAATTCCTGTGTTGCCTTGATCATGGATTTTGTAGGATTTTTAGGGAATTGGACCCGTGTTACCGTGGCGGTTATTTACAGTACTTCTAAGATGATAAACCTCTGCAATGCATTAACATTAACTTACGCATAGTAAAAGCCATCGGCGTGGGAGGGGATTTATCTATTTTCCACGAGATTGGGTTTTTGATGAAGTGTGACAATGGGACAAGCTGTTTCAGGGAAAACTATAGTGCTCTCAGAAGACTATCATATTGCCTCATTTTCCATTAAATTTTACAGTCAAATAATGTTTTGTATGGTTAGAGACTATAAAAATGCTCAGTTATAAAATAAATATAAAAAGAATTAAAACGAAAGAAGAAGAAAAATTGGAAGACACGATTTGTAGCGATTTCCTGTCATGTAGTTGTTAGGATGAACATTCTTTATTCTTTCGAAACACGGAGGTCTGCCACTCGCACTCATTTCGACAGCTGGGAGCATTTACAAATGAGCTTATTTAAGCTCGCAAAGCTAATCAGTTGGTTGTCATGGTAATCTCGAGCCCACTTCCGCAACAAATACACAGGTGCGTGTTGACAAGTTGCGTCGCGAGATGTTGCCACTTCGCGGCGTAATCGAACCCTTATCTTCAGACTAACATGAGTTCTCACAGCAGGCTATCTCGGACTAACAGAATCCCTCCACTTCCGGCTCACATGTAAACATGTATACTAGCACTACTTGTATTTTACACATTCGCCGCCTTATCTTCCATTTTTTTTCTTCTCTTTAAATTTCTTTTTGCTCTCGTTTCTTATTTATCCTTCCCTGTTATTTTGTCCATATAATATTCGTTGATATTTCAAATTCCTTTCCTCTTTTCGACTTTGTTATTTTTCTTCTTCTTCTTCTTCTTCTTCTTCTTCTTCTTCTTCTTCTTCTTCGAACCTTCCTTTTTCAAATCATTTTGATCCACTTAATTGCAGAATTTTCGAATGTGAACTTTTTTTTCGCTTACTTTCTCTATTTTCATAAATGTCATTTTCTTTCTTGCTCTTTTTCCTTCTCCTCTTTCAACTTTTGTTTTCCTTCCTCGTTTTTCCATTTTATCTTAATTGACATGTACGAAAGTTTCGAATCTGGGCTTTTTGCGCCATTTACTGCCATAAATCAGTCCCATTTATGATAAAACTTTTACATAATACATACTTCTCGGTGCAGCTCTGTCACATTTTGTATTTGTCGCTTTTACCAAAAGGAAAACCTGGCCCTGATGTAAAAAGGAAATTCTCACTCTTCAAAGATATTTTTAGACATGAAAAAATACCATATTTTAGATTCGTTCATACTTCCAGGACGAAGGAATTGGTACCCGGAGTCTGTGGTGCAAGCAACGAAAATTGGTCTATTTCGAATCCGACTATTTAGAATTCTTTGGAGACAGAATTCCTTTGCCACGTTTGCAGATTTTGCTGGTGTTAAATGAATATCGGCTAATTTAGCATTAACGAATCCTTCCATTATGTAAAATATTGGCGAGTGAACTTCCTGCAAACCTTGAGATGTTTATGGTGGAGTACATGTTTCTCTCCTTTTATTCTCTTTCGAATCCTTTTACTCGCTTTCAACTGTTGTAATGCTGAGCAACATCCATTTGCCAGTCCAGCGTCACAACCAAAGCATCGTCATCGTATTGTTTCCCGAATTTACCAGGATTGGAGATTGGTATGATAAAATGCAATCTGTAGATTGAATGATCAACAGAGATCCTTGGTTATTGTGACAGTGCCTATATTAGGATATTTAACAAATCAATATTTATATATATTTATTACATTACTTCTTCTTTGTGAAGAGCTACAATATCATCTAGATGAGATATTTTGGTATTTCTTTGGACCAGCACTAGTGTCTCTCTCAGAGTAGGCCTCCAGGCCGTGTGGTTAGCGCGATGTAGGGCAACAATGAAGATGTCACAGGACAGGTACAAAAAAGGGACAAAACCCAATCTTGCGGAATAGAGATAAATCTCCTCCCACGCCGGAAATCGGTTTTTACTCTGTTTAACTTAATTTAAATATGCTATAGAGGTTTAACATTCTAACGGTCTTACTAATAAACCGTGTATAGTTTTTATACGAGATTATGCAGAGTTGAGACAAAACGTTACTAATAAATCATGCATAAGCGATGGATGTATAAACAGTCTGTAACTACTGTATACAATGGGATTTGCTTTGCAGTAATTGTATACACGAAACCCCTTCTTTAAGCCCTCTAACAGCTGTTCGTATCGTAGTGTGGTTATCGATCAGAGCCAGTTGTACTATCGATACTTAATACGGCACACTAGAGCACTCTACCGGATACAATAGAGAACCTCAGATATTCTATTACCTTTCGTAATGAAGTAATGACGAAACTATGACGTAGCTGTGTAACAGTTATACTGTTATACACGACGTATGTAGTGATTATTAGTAAGGAATTTGCACACGACTTATAAACGAGCTACTCATTGTACAACTATAAGATAGTTAAACATCTGTATATAGAGTTTTTATTAGTAAGACCGTAAAAGTATCGTAAATAACCTTCGCGGTAGCTCGGGACACTTTCAATCCACTCTGAATTTATAACTTGTATTGGGCAAGCCCGTGATTAAGGCAACATAGAGGTTTTCTCCGGGTACTCCAGTTTCCCTGTGACATCCCAACAATTCTCCATTATCATCATCACTCATTACGAATGTAATATGGATCCTCCACCTGTGGATTGTAACATTCACGCTCGTAGAGTCAGAGCGAATAGCAACAAGTTATTGTAAATTTATGCGAGTTTCTTTTTAAGTTTTTAAAAAATAGCCATGTCTTTTGTTTTATTATAATAGTAGGTTTCTTGTTAGAAGTTCAATGTTATCCAAGTTCGATTGTCAGCAGGAAAGTACCATTTAAATGAGATTTCTCTCTTGTCTTTGTTCCGTCTGTTCTTATTCGATGCTGTCTACCTGATCCATTACTTGTGAGTGTTCACCATTTGTCCGAAATAATGACAAGCTTTGAGAATTAAACAGGCCAAAGATCAAATCCTGGCCACTTGTAATAATGAGTATATATTATGACACTTTACATAAGGCTTATGTTTACTTTTATTGATTATAGTAATTACTAGATATCAGGATGTTTAATCTTTTGAATTTATATTAAAAGGAACATTCTTATGAAATAGAAATGCATGTGTACATATTCCCTAACAAGTTCATTAATATCAAATGAATACCAGCTCTTTGACGTCTCTGTTTCTCGTAATATACTTCTCAAGTAATTAAATGTAATATCTCCACATTCCAGACAAAATAATTGATAAATAAATGCATTCCAGTACTTGCCTCGGTATTGATAAGTAGCTAATAAGTTAGAAGTTATTTCACTGTCGAGTGCAATGAAACCTATCTTATCTCGAATTCTTTCTATGTCGCCAGACATGTGGCTTTTAAGTCAAAAGATAGCGTGTCCATCAATATTTGTCAACTTACGAAAATGCACGGAATATGACTTTTACAGAAAGTAAAACCTGGATTTCACGTCTTCCTTGTTTCTAAATCCGATTCTAAAAGTATCACGAAAACTATATTCTCGATTTGTGTGTAATTCCTTGATTTTACGTTCAGACTGAGCTTTTAATAGTAAATAATGATTGATTATTCTACATTGATTAAAGTATAGTCAGGTTATTTAGATGTTAGTTTCAATCTTAACCTTCACTAAATACAGTTTTTTCCTTTTTACTTACCTACAGTTATTAGTAAACCAGTATTTTGCGAAGTTAAAATATTTATATTTCTATATTGTGTTAATACGATACTACTTGTACAGGGACATCATTTCATTTTTACTAACATTTCTAATATTAATCTGGCTATACCTTTGGATTAACGGTTGAGAACCGAAAACACCGTTTGCAACCCCCGACCACGACTGGAGTTCGATGATACTGGCGTAAAATACAAACAAATCACTTTACTAGGTATAGGAGGGAAGAAAAGTAGTTAATCCATTTACGTAAACTAGGAAATATAGCGATTTTGAGTTTGATGATTTTCATTAGGTTTTTGTTTAATCAAAATACAGTATTGTATTAACAATATATGTTTTTACTCACGAACTGTGCTATCCATTCGGACGTATTCATTATCCAGTGTACATTATCTAACGACGCCACAGACCGTCATGTCCTTATATTGGCAACATTGTGTATTTAGTTCAGTTTGGTTGTAACCGTAGCGGCATAGTTCAAAGCTACCGTTGCAAATTCTGCAGTTTAGCGAAAGTTTTAACACTAAAGAAACATTTTTATGGCCATTGTTATGATAAGTGTGATGTCATCAGAAACTTTTTAAAATTATACTTTATATTCTTATTCGCATCATCTGAAAGATTTGCTTCTTCTCTGAATCACTACACAAACTATCAATTGTTTTTATATTAAACGTTGCTATGGTAAGCATATAGTTGGGCTTCCGTAGCTGTAGAAGCAGTTTAATTGTTTAAATTAATATAAAATGAAAATTTTCTTAAGTGGAAATGAGAGAATTGAGATTGTAATTATGGTTGGAGATAAATCACCAGCAGTAATTGTAAAAAGAAGGAATTTGTGCAGCGTCTCTATCATTACCAGGTCGTAAATGGGAAACATTTTGAACATTTAATTAATTGAAGATTTGCTGTGTTGACTCAGAGGAATTTATTAATTTATTCGTTTTAGAGAAATTACTAACAATTTTATTCTCAATTATAGGTGTCAAATATTGAAGTTATACAATTCGATTTGTGACGAAATTGTGTTACGAGATACATATGTAGCTATTGTTTGTAAATTCAACAAGTTTTACAAACATCAAATTCAGTTAAAAGACTGAGACATACATTTATGAAGATTCTCTTTCAGATGGTATAAAGAAAAACATAGTGTGCCATTTAAAATGTTTGTTGTGACGTCACAACTCGCACAACAGTGATATTAAAAACAGTTCATTTCTGTGAAAAATTTGTATTTAAAAATATGTTTGACGTGTTCGAAGATTTTTCCCAAAAATTAAATGTAAAAGACAATGTGCGGAATTTATGAGACATATTGTATAATAATAGCATCTAGAAGAGATATTAATCGATGTCAACATTAGTAGATGTGTCAAATAGATGACAAGGGGACTCCAGAGGTGTACAATACGACGGAAGCAGAATCATTTTTTCGAACTCTTCAATCTTGTTCTTGTTACAGACAGCGATGTAATCTTAAATTCATTTATAATACCAGCTTTCATAAAAGAAATCAGATTTCTGCGCCTACACCTACAGTTACATGAATCCTTGACATTATGCATTTATTTCTGTGTGACATTTCCTTCGACCGCATCCCTTTACGTCTCGGACTTCCCATGTCAAGTGATTTCTGACGTAAGATTTTATACCATCATTTTTCACTTTAGCAATGTTTAACGATGCCATGTTGTCTTAATTTTATATACTTAATAGCTGAACGGCTAGAGTGTCGGCTTTCCACGCCTGTAAGCCAGGTTCTAATCCCGGCGTGTCCAAGTGCAATTTGTGGTGAACAAAGACTGTGCTTGGTTGCAGATTTTCGCAGGACATTTCATCATTGCTGTATTAATAATTAACATAACACCACAAAATTATTATCGTCTGGTATTATGTGCGAGTAGATCGCATATCATGGCATACTGAGGGCAACAGTACTGTGATGAGAAGTTCCATAGTTACCGCGCATCACTCCTAAAGGAGGACGCTTGAGTAAATGACGCAAAAAGTCAAGTACCCAGCATTGGATAAAAATACATAGTGGATCATTGTTTAACGGATATTTTACAGTAGATCCTTGGTGGAAATATGCCTGAACGCGGGCCACTTTTAGTTCACGAAATGATTGATAATTAATGGAAATAATAATAATAATAATAATAATAATAATAATAATAATAATAATAATGTTATTATTATTGATTATTATTACTGATTAAAGTAGTAAACAGTAGAAAGAAACAAATCATACGAGAGATAATACTTTTATTTTCTATGAGTTTTTTTTTTTAATTTCTGTGTTGTCAAGAAAATATAATTAAAATATCAACATCTGCAGTTTTAATACTTTGTTGAAATTGACATTTAATTATTTATAAGCTACGTTTTCACTGTAGCCTAGTTGTTTATTTATCAGTAATTGGAGTAACACATTCTTACAAAATACTTGCTTTGCAATCTTAAAAATTCTCTCTGTTATTTCCCTTAAAGAAGCTCTAGTTTCGAAAACAAGTACACAAAGTAGACTATACCGCTTTATTTGGTACTTCAGAGGCAATTTAATTATATTGCTTTATTCGGCACTCTCCCTTATTTCATAAAATTATAGACTAGAGCAGGGATGCCAAAGCGCCTGTATTATGTACTCACTACAAGCAATACAAATCCAACAAGGTTCACTTTTCAGCACGGTAAAGTAAAATCATCGCTCTTGAGGAAATGTTATGTGGGTTATTGAGAGCACGCTGTGCAGACACTTTGGCATCCCTGAGCTAAGAAGAAAGATAAACATATTTTCAACAAATAAGTTTGTTCACTTGGTGTGTTTTTTTTATTTGAGATGTAACAATTAAATAAAACGTCTGATTACAAAAAATAATAACCCAAAGGAAAGTTGCAATTTGGTTGATTTTTCTGCCACATATTTTAAAGTATTTTACGGGAATTGAATTTCGTTCCCTTGGATAACTGGTTATGATTATACAAATTGAATCGTAAGTAATGTCATTAATTTATTTCAGGCGATTATATTCTTTGACATATTTCGAACAGAAAAGTTTAATATAGTTTTGTTCGTTTTTGCTTCCTTTTCGATATAAAAATTGTTTTGTCTAAAATATTTCATAGCGTGTTTTGGGAAAGCCATTGATTTAATTCCCAATATGCTCAGTCAGTTTAAGAGAATAGTGTATTATGATACTAAATGATTGAAAGAATTTTAGTTTTGTCCTTGAAATGTGCAGAAATTTGATCTGATTAAATGTAACTTTTCGGTATGAAAAGGAATTTTAAAATGTTACATTTGTTTGCATAACATTTCTGCACATTAAAGTACAAAACCAAAATTCTTTCAATTATTCATTGCTCTCTTAAATTTACTGAGCATATTGGGAATTAAATCAATGGCTTTTCCAAAACACGCTATGAAGTGTTTCACAGAAAAGAATTTTTATCTCAAAAGGGAAGCGGAATCGAGTAAAATTGTATTAACCTTTTTTGCTTGAAATACTGTGTCTCAAAGAATAAGCCCCTGAAATTAATGACATTACCTACCGTTCAGCACATACATTTATTTAACGATAATTATTACTAATGTAATTATGCATGTATTAGTCATTGAGAGTACTTTATAATTGAGTCCTGTAACATAATGCTGAAATCGTCAAGGCTTGTTTCGGCTTTTCAAGGACTGGACCCGGGATGAATCCTTGCACTGAGGCTTACGTTGGTCCATTGTGAGCCCTATCCCCTATATAATATGGTAGGCCTAATTGTCAAAGTCCAACAAGTGACGTGAGTGACATTCGAATATCCCATCCTGACAGGCGAGACATTCTGGTTCAATCCTGACCCACAGGTCCCATCTCCAAATAAGCCCCTGGACTCGGAATTCCAAACCCTTTCTATGCCAGCATTGGAAACCCGAAGGTACTCTTCTCAAGACTACACCACAGTCTATTTTTAACTGTTGCATATGGCAGATGAGTACCGCAAGAAAAATCCTCTGTAACGTCTTTGTTCACCACGAATTCCATCATGATACAAGACCTGACCGTGATCGAACCCGCGCCGCCTGGATAAAAGTCCAGTGAGCTAGCACTTAAGTGACAGACGCGACTAATGGTAAAGATAGGTTGAACTACAATACTTTGCAAAACTGAGCCTTCAGTTATTTTTCAGTAACGTAATTATCCCAAGATTTGAATATAATCGAACCTAGTCCCATTAATTATTGATTGACTATGAACTGCAACTGAGCAGACCTCATATTTTGAAATCTGATAAGTTAGTTATTAAATTAATTGAAGGACTTAACATTGATACTTACACGACAACGTGTAGTCACCGAGAGATTTCCCGTCCACCAGTAAGCGTATGCTGAGTGCTAGTTCTTTTAAGACAATGGCCACCTGCAGACACACTGAAAAGAATATCTTTAGAACTTTACACATTTAATTAATTAATTCTACGTCTCCTCTGTCTCTTACATGACTAACTTTACATATACATTATAATCATGAAATCCTGATTTAAGGGGTAGCCCGTGTCTCGCTTCTTACTCATTTTTGTGAGTATTCTGAACTTACATCACAAGTAGCGGACCTCTCTGAATATGTAGTTAGCATGATGTACGTGAGGCTATCGAATGAAATAACACGCGCTACAAACCCATTCCTTACGGAAGGATATAAAGATTAATTTCCTTCCAGGAATCAAATCCAGGTCTTCTGTTTTCACATTTGAACATATTACCATTTCAAACTAATAGTTTCGCCCCCCCCCCCTCCTAAAAAAAATTCATCTATTTAAGTTTATAATAATTTTTGTCCAAGATCTTCATAAAAAGTAGCGCTTTTTACTTAAGTAAAAACCCTTATCTTTTATGTGCAATTTTTCAGAACAATTGACTCTTTTATATCAAATATGGACAAAATTCTTGTAATAATTTAACTAGACAGACTAAGAGAGGACATTACATAGATACACACATAGGCCTATGTACAGTACACACATACGCGTAACTTCTTATACATACATAATATACGCTTACACGCATATTAGTCGACCAAACTTGTAACAGGACGGGGAAGTGGAGCGCTGATATCGTGTGTTTACAGTCTTAGCGCCGGAAAGAGGTAGAGTAGGTTTCATATTCAAACTGAAGCACGAAGTACAAATGTAATGTTAGTGAAGTGACGATTGTTATAATTTTCCTCATATTAAGTACAAGTAGGCCTATATATACGTCCTTTATTGCTACGTTACATTACTTTAATAGGAATTTTATGACAGTGGTATTTTGTGCTAAGAGAATAATCAACTTATATTTGTGGAGGTCGTATTTCTTCCAAAGTACATTTACTATCTCTTCACCATGTCCCCTTCTCATTTTTCAGGGAATATACTGGAATATGTAACATGATATAGCCTACAGTTCCAAAAGTCATTATATTCGTAATGAAACTTAATTTTTCCTTGTAATTTTTAATGGCATTACGACCATTCCATTGACACGGGAACAAGAGTTCCTTATTTGAGACTATATAACAACAAGAGGTCCAGTAAAGCATTAGGCCTACGTATTTCGCCAGGACACTTTTTTTCGTTTTCTGAAGAAAGTGCAAAATGGATTTAGTGACTAATGGAACTGGACTCCTCACTTATCCATACTTCGAATTTATTCACAGCTACCATCCCTGTTTTCCGAGGTGCTGAGATTTGTAACTCCTTCCTCTTTCCCAATTTTAATTATCGTTTTTTATTTTAAGCATTGATGCAACACATGCATTGAACTGACTTACATTTTAACAATGTTTTTCTCTTCTCCGTAAAACCGTATTGTTATACGAGTAAATAAGACGTCTGGCTGTACTATTAGGAACTAGTTTTTTTTTTTAATTTTTTACACACGCTCACCTCGTATTCAAGGGTTGTCATTTGAAGCGAATGTATTGCTTACCGCTCAACGGGACGCCACGGTTGTAATTCACAATATCGCCAGCCTATTTATAAGCTTGGTCGACTAATACACACACACACATACATACATACATACATACATACATACATACATACATACATACATACATACACGTACATACATACACAGTACATACTAATATCAGAAATTAGAAAGGAAGCAACTGTTCAGTAACTACTCTGTAACCTACAACAATTCACTTGAAAGCTTTGCACCAATTTATTCAGTCACTTAATTTGCAAATAGATGCAATAGAGGAAACAATTAATTTATTTATAATAATGCACACATTATAATAATCAGGAAGAATTTAGGTGTAGAAGTTGAGGTTTAGATTAAAAATTAAATTATGGTTAATTTTATTCCTATAAAATTGCACTTACTTTTAAAATGCACATAGAATAACCGATAGAGTTTGGATACTGTATTCAGATTTAGTTTCAGAAATTAGCTATGTTTGTTTTATTCCTGTAAAATATTATAATTACCAATTCCTTAATAATATATTGTCATAATATAAATTGTTGATCCAAGTTAATATTGTAATAATCTAAATTAATATTATAGTAGTAAAACTGCTTTGTAATGTAAAAGAAAGCATGTAATATTACTTTGTAAAAAAATACATACATACATACATACTGTATATACGTACTGTACTCTCGTACTGTACATAGTACAATTACGGCCTTTTTAGCTCAGTTGGCAGAGGATTGACGTTACGGGGTTCGAACCTCGGTGATGGCATCGTCGTTGATTGACTGAGCCAAGGTTTCTGAGGATTTCTGACGGGGTTCTCCCGTTTTCCTCTATCACTTTACCCGTCAGTCTCATTATCGTCAGTACTACATAAGCCAAAACTGTGTCGGTGTGATATAATATAGTATTGTGACTGGAATACAGATGGCAATAGTATAGGCTGGTTTACAATAAACCGGGAACGGAAACGACAACGAGAACGGGAACTGAAATATTGTTAAAATAAATGTATTTAAATGTGAGCATTCACAATAGTTAATTGTGAATGCTCACATTTAAGTACATTTATTTTAACATTATTTCCTTTCTCGTTCTCGTTGTCGTTTCCGTTCCCGGTTTATTGTGAACCAGCCTTAAGACTATGCCATAGTACGCTTTCTGGACGGGCGTCGGAAACCGCACACCAGAATTTGCTACCTGGATTTCGGTCATATAGGAACTGCACACCAACATTTTCTACCAGGATTACGGTCATATGGAAACTGCACTCCAAAATGTTTTCTACCTGCTTTGCCGATATTATACATATTTTTAATTTACCAAACTGTTTTAATTTTGTTAGAGATGGAGCGTTTGTTTACATGTTAGTTCGTAAACCAGTCACTTGGTAGCACTGTACTGTCCACGATATGCACGATATGACGTGATTTACCAGAGCACTCTCAGTGTTTGAGACCTACTTCGGACATATAATAACCTTGGTTGTGCAGTAGTTTTTCATTTCGTTCAAGATAGAGCGTTCGTTTACATCTGAAAGTGAACGTGGAAATTTAGTGCTGGTATAAGAGGTCTGTAAATATTATAAACCCAAGGAATTGAAAAAATATGAAGTAATGTGGAAGTTTAGAAAATGTAATAGGCCTACGAAAATTTATAGCTTGCTGAACAATATAGGAGTTATTAGAGAACGTGGTGAGCATAAGCATGTGGTGAACATTAGCAAATTAAATAGCCAAATAATTAATGCAACCACAAAAGGAAAAGCCATCGACGATGTTAATAGTAAGCCATAAAAAATATTTCATACTGTTTGTCAAATCTTGTCTACAGAAAACCTGAAAGTGCGTGGCATATCTCGAATAAAAGATAACTTATACAGATCCCATATTTTGTAAATTGTGCAGTTTCCGGGTAGGATTAATAAGACTCTCGTGAATCAGTGTGCAGTTTCCGGGTAGAATTAGTAAGACCCTCGTGAATCAGTGTGCAGTTTCCGGGTAGGATTAGTAAGACCCTCGTGAATCAGTGTGCAGTTTCCGGGTAGGATTAGTAAGACCCTCGTGAATCAGTGTGCAGTCTCCGGGTAGTATTAGTAAGACCCTCGTGAATCAGTGTGCAGTTTCCGGGTAAGATTAGTAAGACCCTCGTGAATCAGTGTGCAGTCTCCGGGTAGTATTAGTAAAACCCTCGTGAATCAGTGTGCAGTTTCCGGGTAGGATTAGTAAGACCCTCGTGAATCAGTGTGCAGTCTCCGGGTAGTATTAGTAAGACCCTCGTGAATCAGTGTGCAGTTTCCGGGTAGGATTAGTAAGACCCTCGTGAATCAGTGTGCAGTCTCCGGGTAGTATTAGTAAGACCCTCGTGAATCAGTGTGCAGTTTCCGGGTAGGATTAGTAAGACCCTCGTGAATCAGTGTGCAGTCTCCGGGTAGTATTAGTAAGACCCTCGTGAATCAGTGTGCAGTTTCCGGGTAGGATTAGTAAGACCCTCGTGAATCAGTGTGCAGTCTCCGGGTAGTATTAGTAAGACCCTCGTGAATCAGTGTGCAGTCTCCGGGTAGTATTAGTAAGACCCTCGTGAATCAGTGTGCAGTTTCCGGGTAGTATTAGTAAGACCCTCGTGAATCAGTGTGCAGTCTCCGGGTAGGATTAGTAAGACCCTCGTGAATCAGTGTGCAGTTTCCGGGTAGGATTAGTAAGACCCTCGTGAATCAGTGTGCAGTCTCCGGGTAGTATTAGTAAGACCCTCGTGAATCAGTGTGCAGTTTCCGGGTAGTATTAGTAAGATCCTCGTGAATCAGTGTGCAGTCTCCGGGTAGGATTAGTGGGTCCCTCGAAAAGCGGTGTGCAGTTTCCGGATCAAAGTGTGCAGTTTCCGCCTACCCTTTCTGGAGGATGGTGGGTATTGAAGTGGCCTCCATCGGAACCGTAAATGTGTCAGCTGAACCGTAGCCTAATATGACTTCACACAACTGAGACACTATAGACCTATCTACTACAGCGCTACCGTTCGTACTATAAATATCGTTCCTGCGATAGAAGTGCTCAGGAATAATAAGCACTTCGAAGGCTATAGTGTTATCCTTCGGACACTCCCACATAAGAGGGAGAAATGTATCCGTGAAATTCTCAACTACCTATTTGATTAAATTACGGTATTTTTATAATAATGCTAGTGGCTTGTGCAGCAAACGCTGCAAACTAAGTTCATTAGAAGTTCAAATTAAAATTTTTCTAATTTATTTCCAATGAAGAATAGCAGACATTTTGAAAGTTATTTGCTCCCATAATAGTGAAACATACTCCCTCTGAATGATTTTTATGCCAAATACATTTCCTTGAACCTATCCATCTTCATTTCTTGAGTTTCAATGCGAAAACGCAAGTAACAATGTTAGGACGATCAGGGAATTTTTCATGTGTGAGTAATGCAGTAGATATTTCAGGTCATTGCAGATTATAGGTGAGAGTTAAGAAAATTTCAGGTTCGATTAAACCAAAGAAATATGAAATTAATTTTTATTTAGTTTTAAGACGCAGCTAAAATAGGAAGCATGACTCATTACTACCTAGAAAAATTAGAGAATCACACATATAAATATCTACATCACACTGCCATTAAATATAGAAAAAACCCACATCATTTGACTAATAACTATAAAAATATTTCATTTTTAATAACAATATTGTTACCTTACGTAAGTTTTATAATTTTCAGTAACAATATATATATATATATATATATATATATATATATATATACAGCTGTTACTCAGTAAATTATAGAAATAAAGATCTAGTTTAAAATATTCTTTCCTGCGTCTACATCATCAATATAGTATTAATGTGCGTAATTAGTGGCAAATAGGTCTACTCACATAATATTGCATTAACTATAATAATATTTCATTTTTAATGGTAATGAGAATGAGGCCTGTAAATTATTTTTATACGCCATCTGAAATCTAAATATGTCAGCAATCCTGCAGATCATGGCCTTCGTGTAATATTGTTTATTGTAGTGTGTGTTTTGTTTTATTGTAAAAAGCCATATTTTTCAAAACTGACGACAGATGGATTTTGGAAAATAGAAAAATGATGTAGGAAAATTGACATTTCACTGAAAACTACTATTTTTCTGAAAAACTTTGGGTTCCAAGCTTCAAAATGAGGAGTCATTTATTAAAATCCGTTCAGCCGTTTTCCCGTAGTTTCCATTACCAGTCCAAATTATATATATATATATATATATATATATATATATATATATATATATATATATATTGAGTATTGTAATGAGGAAGCAAAGACGGCGGATTTAAAATTATTCTGTTTCAGATTATTTTATGGCATGAATGTAGATTAGAGAATAAATATACTGTTGAAATGAACATTTACCATCTTTGACGAATTTGAAGGTTGGCAATGATATGAAGACACAGGCGGAGCAGGACAGCGGCTCGCACATGACAGCGGGCTCTCCAACTAGAGGTCTCGTGTCATTCAACAGGGTCATGCCTGAAAAAGTCCATGTAATACACTGACACTTTAGAATTCTTTCTCTGAAAAATTTGTATTCTCTTTCGTGTGTACGATAATTATATAAAACTATAATTCTAGAAAACATATCGTAACAGTTGTATGAGATCGGGTTCTATGTCAGGCGGAAACTGGGAGATTAGCCGTAACGTAACTTTTAATGGATCTGGAATCAAATAAGCTCCAGTAAATTAAGCACCACGTCCATGTGTAATATTACTCATTGTAAATGCAAAAAAGCTTATTTCCTTATCTGCAGTCCTTGAACTTACAGCCTACACGAGACTTTTTATACAGGGTAAAGGTTGGTAATATTATGATAGTTCTTTTTGAGAATTTATTACAATTTTACTGAACGATAGGAAGATTGGTTTCCTGCGTCAACGTATTAAGGGAACGTTCTTAGACAAGTTTATGCACAAAACCGGTTCTTTTCTCGCTCAGTAAAATTATTGTAATAAATTCTCAGAAAGAACTAACACAATATTATCGACCTTTACCCTAGTGCAGTAGGTAATTATATTTACAGACGTTAATATATTGTAACTGAGAAAGATTTGAGCATAAAATGAATGAATAGTTGTATTGGTAAATGGTTAAGTAAATAAATAAGCAAGAAGATAAATAAATAAGTAAATAAATAAAATAATAAAAATAAAATAAATAAATAAATAAGGAAGTAAGTAAATAAATAAATATAGATCATACATACACAGTATATAAAGTATATATAGTTTTTATCAGTATAATTTAGTCATCTTCTAAGATTTTATTTTACAGTTGATAATCAATGGTGCTTAATTATTACACTTTATTTTTATAATACTATTCATATTTAATTAATTGTATTTGTTTTCTATTCATTTCCGGATCCTCGTGGTCATTCTTAATTAAGGCCGGATGAGTTTCTCTCTCTCTCTCTCTCTCTCTCTCTCTCTATATATATATATATATATATATATATATATATACACGCACGCACACACACACATCAGGTGTTTCAGATCACCCGTATCAGCCTTTTTCCTCGAAAACTATGTGATACTGGTTGTTCATAAAAAAAACATTTTGATAACTAAAACCTATGTAAAGAATCGATTGGTGGTAGTACCATTTCCCGTAACAAACCGGAAAAAGGATACCTGTTGTCAACTTCGAAATTTCAAATGGGAACATGGGTCAATGAAAGTATCATTGGAAACTACTTTTAAAAAGAAACAACTTTTACTGAAACTTTTTTTCTAACTTTTATTGTTTACTCACAAAGCAACAAAAGTTGTATCTTGTAAGAAATGGTCATACAAGTAAGATTTACTCTGCTCTATTATTTTACTATTTCATATGAGGGATCTAGAGCACAAGGGATATAAGTGACATAAAGCTAATGTTCAGAAAAATGTGTTTAATGTTAAGTGACAATGGAAAATCGTATGCAAAGTTTACGATGTCTGTCTTGTGCTTACATATTGTATCTTGGTTATATGAAATAATTCACTGCAGATTATGAAGAAATTTTAAAATTATGATATTAAAAATAACCATTTTATAATAAGACGTTGCACTTAATACCTCTTGTGTTCCAAGCTATTTTTCAGATTATGTAAGAATACAAACTAAATGTAAAAAAAAAATGTAATTCGTAAATTACAAAACATATTCTAAATTGAAACAAATTTACGCGTATAAAAGAAGTTGAAGACTTTTAAACATACAGAATATGTTGCTCACCCAAAACATTTTTTTCTCAGTTGTCAAACGAAAAACTGATGGGTATTAATATTATGTATATATCTTTCCTGTAAACTTGTTCATTAAGGAGCTAGAGTAATAACTTTATTTTTAAAGGAACCATGGACTTGGGTCTATTATTCGATGAATCATTTAAATCTTTCAAGCTCTGTTAACCCTTTCTGGCCTGAATTTTTACATACCTTTTATGATTCTTCACGATTATGGGTACACAAGGTTATAGAGACACCATGGAGAAAAAAAAAAAAAAAACAATCCTCTTCCTAATAGCAGCTGGCTAAGGAACTGGCGGGTGCTGCACTGTATCGGTAAAGAACGAAACTACTTCTGAGGATACCAAATGAAATCATCAGGAAAATCCTGAGAGTCGGAGATTACAGAAATGTTAGTAATTGCAAATGGACTCATTCGAGCGGAAAAGGTTAAAATGTATCAATAAGTATACAATTCTAATAACACTGAGAGGTGTAAAAAATATGGAGCTCATAGTTTACGTACTTTCTGCAAGTTCGAAATAAAATGACACTTTGTAGCACTGCAATACCGTTGTTGGGTCTTGTTTCATAAATGATACCCAGAAATGATACCCTAAATGACAGATCATATGCAAGATTCTTAAGAAGCATTTCTTCCAGATCTTTTGAAGGCTATACGGGTACGTTTAAGGAATAGAATGATTATGTGATGCGAACATGACGGATGTCCAGCACTAACGCATGAAGAGCCCGTCGTGATCTGAACCAAGAATAACGTAGTAAGTGGATTGGACGTGATAAATGAGTTAGTTGGCCTGCTCGTTCTCCTGACATGGCGTCACAAGATTTTTTTCTGGGAACGGTCAAGGATGCTTTCTATCGAAATGTTAGAGATATCTATGTACAGATAGATAAACGTACGGATAAGCAGAAGGAAAATGTGGATAGATGTATGTATGGATAGATAAAAGTACGAATAAAAAAGGAGTTAGAATAGGAATGATAGGCTAAATGAATAAGTAAATGCACAAGAAAAGCAAACAATATCATAAACATGGAATACATAGATAAAATAAAAAAATAATAGATGAAAGAACCTGTACTTCTTTCTTTAGTGGTGTTCATGAACTGCCCCACGGCGTAGACTTTTTCGTTGAGTTTCTCGAGGTGTGCTTGCATCGGGGCGCCCACCTTCCTTTGTAGCAACTCTTTGAAAGTCCTCCATCCCTTGCTTGTAGTCCTGCCCAGTGAAACAACGACATCTTTGGTTCTGCGGTATATCACCAATTTGCTGGAGTTGAGACTGAGGAAGTCTGAAAATCACATTTGCTGCCAGGAAGGTTAATCAGTAAGAGTATTAGGACATCCAATATTGTTTCAGAGAACATATAGGCTAATATAAAATAATGTGTCACTTATTTAGCATTCCCATATGACTCGTAAAATACGGGAATGACTCTTTTTTCGCTAATGTGTCCCGTTGTCCCGAAAGAGGTTTTCGGAGCTTGGTTTTGTCCCGTACTTAAAAATTAGTGACTTAAAAACTGCGAATATGAATTGTTATTTTGTTACAAATATCAGTCTCCATCACTGCTGGTAAGATTGGAATTCACTACATTGGAAACATTAGAGGTGACACTGAATGCAGGCCTATATAAAGTTTTTAAAACAGTTCATACTATGCAACAAATTGCCACTAGATAAAACATTGTTGGATCTCGCTTGTTTGATGAGATCATAATTGTGAAAAATGTTTTGAATTACAAAGAAGATAATGAGTTGAACGAAATTCTTAAATCAAACATTTGATGACGTTTGGGTGGATATGTTCAGAAGTGTTGATGAAAAGCTCCCAAATTAAAAAAAAAGTGATAGAATTTATTACGTGTATTCCTGATTCAGGCCCAGAAACAAAATTTGAGCCTCCTGAATTTTCCAAGTTCCAGTTGTAACATACTTAGCTCAGTGCACTGCGCAGTATGTTATAATTGGAACTTGAAAAATTCAGGTGGCCCAAATTTTGTTTCTGGATCTATATAAATGCAAATGTGAAAAGATTGTTCCCTCATATGAACTGACTGTGGACTGATGAAAAGAAATTACATATAAAGACAATAAATTCAGTGCTTATTGTGAAATTATTTTTCGGTGAGGACTTTGTTGCATTTCATGATCAAATTCTTCAGAACAGAAAACTGCTGTTATTATTATTATTATTATTATTATTATTATTATTATTGTATCTCCAATGGGGGTAGCTCTATTTTACAAATGTATGATAGGGCTATAGTTTTACATAAAAGAGATAACCATAAAGACAAATGGAAAAGAAGTCTGTTACAAGAAATTAATTTCATTCAGAGAAGTATTGTACCAGTGACTCTGATTTATAACAGTGCACTCTCAAATGAACCTATTTTAGCACATTTTCAATTAATTTAGTTAAATTTATTATTTAAGTACTTTATTTTCAATAATATAATAATAGTCTGCGTCGTACAGCGGGATACACGAGACTGGATCATATTAGAAATTTTGATATTATGAAAGAACTGCAGATTGAACCGATTACGGAATACCTACAGAAATACAGACAAAACTGGAGATCACATGTCATCAGAATGCCTCGTTCTAGAATTCCACGCCAAATTTTAAATTACCATCCTGTGGGCAGGAGATCCTTGGGCAGACCGTTCAAGCGTTGGCAAGAGACCATAACGGGCCACTAGGCCCAATACATGCAAGGATGATGATGATGATGATGATGATGATGATGATGATAATAGTAGTCAGTTTCATTTAATTGTATTGTTTAAAGACAACAAAGATAAGCGCGATAGAAAATATACACAAAAGTTCAAATATTAAAATCAGTGCTGAGGATCCCATATTTTTTTCTGATGTTTCTGGGAACCCTACACTTATTTCACAATTAATTGAAGTGTTTGATTGTATTTTCTGTGTGTTTATATCTTTGGATGAATTATTTTTAGCATTTTGAAATTTCTTCCTATTTCTGTTCAAGAAAGAATGAGTTTAGTTTTTTTTTAATTCTCTGCATTACCCATCTATTAACGATTTTCTTCATTTTATCAGTATGTATATACAATTTTACTTCAATTTTATAACAGCAACTTCATCTCAGAGCCGACTGGCATACATCACACTGAAGACCTGTATCATCTCATTACTAAATTCAGGTTCTTGGTCACTTGTAAGTATTGTAACAAATATATATCCTCTTCCTATTCTTTCGCTTTCTATACTTTTTTTTCTCTTCCACCCTTTCGTGCAATTTCCTCCGTCACCTCTTTGTCCCTAGCGTCTTCGTTCTTTCAATCCGTCTTAAAAATAATTAACCCAAAACAGCGCTAATCGATCATTGTGGAGTAAAACAAGGACAGTCATTATTACCGTCTCCTTTTAATTTTCATTTAGACAGCATCTGATATAATTGAAGAAGTGCCTAATGTCTACATCCAGGGTACATTTTTATATACAGTTTCATTAGCCGATGATCAGACTATTTTAACAACCTCAGAAGTTGTTATTCCAATGGATCAATTTTAATCATCTTAATGGAATTTGCTTCTTCCAGCTGTTTGGTGATTTTCAGTGCATTGATCAGTAAGTTTTCTTTAATAAGAATCAGCTGTACAAAATATGTCCTGGTTGCAGTTCTTACGTGTTGGGGAAGTTTCCCATCTATTGATAAATTTGATATACAGTATTTTATATGGTTAGTTTTTAATCAAGTTCATGCAGTTGTATATGTTTTGTTAGTTACGTGGCCTCTCTGGGATTAATTGTAAGTGAATTAAATTATTGTCAGATAGCTCCTTTAACAACCTTAGAGAATGTAAAATTGCTTGTTTTTCTGTTCCGAAGATAGAACTGTTGTCTCTATTTTCCTCGTGTATTATTTTATATTCACTAGTTTTGCTTGAAAATTACTGCACCACTACTACAATATATCGTTGGATTACAAGTAAATCACATTAAGCCAAAAATATTACCTCTGAGAAAAAGGCGTTTTAAAAGATCTTAACAGCCACGGCGTGGCTCAGTCGGTTAAGGCGCTTGCCTCCCGTCTGAAGTTACGCTTGGGCTGATTACCTGGTTGGGTCTTTTCCGAGGTTTTCCCCAACCGTAAGGTGAATGCCAGGTAATCTATGGCGAATCCTCGATCTCATCTCGCCAAATACCATCTCGCTATCACCAATCTCATCGATGCTAATTAACCTAGTAGTTAATACAGCGTCGTTATATAACCAACTAAAAAAAATACCTTAAAAGTGAATTCTCAAAATATTTTTAGTAAGTTGTTTTTCTTTATGTTTATTTAATTTTCCAATTCTGAGTTTATATGCATACATCATGTACACTATATACACCTTTTTCTCAGAAGTAATATTTTTGACTTAATGTGTTTTGCTTGTAAACCGACGATGTATTTTGTTTACTACTGTAAGTAATATATATTATTATTATTATTATTATTATTATTATTGTTATTATTACTTTTTTTTTTTTTTTTTAATGTACCAAAGTACATATGATATTTCCATCGTACTCTAAGTAAGTTACATGAAACTGGTCATATGCAAAACAAAATTACGAGTACTTCGTAATAGTTTTCAGGAGCTTAGTTTATATCAGAACAAAAAATAGTAATTAAAAAAATTTAGAAGATATTAATGATTTCAAATATTTCGTCTCTATATTATCATACATAAAGCGGAGATTTTAAATAAAAGAAAAATTAAATAGATAAACAAATAAATAAATAAATCAATGAATAAATAAATGAATAAAGAAATAAGTGAATGAATGAATAAATAAATAAATAAGTTAATAAGGAAATGAATGAATGAATGACATTTCCTATATGAAATAATCAAGAGAACACTAATATGTACAAAAAA
This sequence comes from Periplaneta americana, assembly GCF_040183065.1. Classification (NCBI taxonomy): domain Eukaryota; kingdom Metazoa; phylum Arthropoda; class Insecta; order Blattodea; family Blattidae; genus Periplaneta; species Periplaneta americana. The sequence goes on from NC_091117.1 coordinate 168,185,645, forward strand.
CTTTCTAAAATTTATAAAATAATCGTAGTTCCGATGCTTTTTATGGCTTAGAATTTAGGGCCATAACAAAAGGACATGAATAGAGAATATAAACCACCGTTAAAATTAAATTTCTAAGAAACACTCTTTCTAATAAAAGAATCAAAATATATATAAAAAAATAGAACGGAACTAATTAAGGGATATAATATATTAAACCAATGGATAGAATAAGAGAATACGCAAGGTATTGAAAAGATCACGTTAACAGAATTGAAGTCCATCGGATGCCAAAACAAATACCGAAAAGAAAACGATGAATAGAACAGTTTAACACTCCATCGAACGGGAACGAGGCTTGTAGGTTAAAGTTATTAAATTTTACTTAATTACTTAAACAAAAAATAAATAAATAAATAAAATTTGGATTTTTTTCAATGTTGCCATATTTATATCACAAAGCTTCAGAGAGGTAACAAGAGGATACGAAACACTGCTCACCTGCTTCCCAAGCTGCTGACACACTGAAACAAATTACAATCACGATGGTTGCCTTAAAGACGTGACTGGCGTCTTTCCTATACATGGTCTTGCGATTCATTGCGAGCACAGAGATCGGACCCTGAACACTTGTCATATCGCCCAGATAGAGTTAATGTCCTTTTATTCAGTTGAAGAAACAGTGCTTAAGCAATGGCATCTCAGCGTTATCTCTTCAGTAAACATTAACTGTTTCATTAGTATAAGCACTGTTTTAATCAGATTCGGTTCCTAAATTCCATCCGTTATTCTCATAGCTCTCTTTTCTGTTTATGTAATTTCCTTACATCATTGAACTGAAAAGAATGTATGATATGAAGAAGATTATGATAGTGATAATAATGATGATGATGATGATGAGCGGTGTATTAAACTGTGAATTGAAATGGAAACTTACAAATGATCTGTGGATATGATTGACCTCGTCGAGGAGAGAAACCCGTTCACAGTATATCGTTGTTTACAATACTGTACAGTCTTATGTATGGAGTCTACATATTTTGGCCAAAAATGAGACTGACAGAAATTGGATGAAATAGAAGAATAAGATATAAATATAAATAGAAAATCGAAAACGAGGCAGAAAAAAAGCAGAGAAGAAATAAAAAGAAAGAGAAAGTAAAAAAAATCAGAGAAAAAGAAAGTAAGGAAAATACAAGAAGAAAAAAGGAAAATGAAGAAAGAGAAAACAAAACGTGAAAATGATAGAGACATAAAGGAAAGGCACAATAGAGAAAGAAAAACCGGAAAAAGGATAAAAAAGGAAATATAAAAGAAGAAAAATATAGAGAAAAAGGGAGAAAATTAAAGAAATAGGTTAGTAGATTTACACAATTATTAGAGTACGTATATAGAATATGACAAAAGGAAGAAACGAAAGATGAAGATGGAAGAGAAGTGAAGGAGAGAAAATAGTTGAAAATTCAGGCAATGAAAGATAATAAATGATGTGGGATAATTTAATGCAAGTAGTGCATATTCAAGATGAATGTATGCCGCTTTGCATCTGTTTTTCTGTTGATAGACGCGCGCACATACACACACGCACGCATACACACAAACAACAAATTGAAGGGTTCAGAACCGTAGTGGGCCAAGCGCCATTTACTAAAACCGTAGAAAACAAGGGTTAAAATGAAGTTATCAACAGTAATCTCACTAGAGGTTTTGATTTTATCGATAAATCTGCGAGTGGAACACGAGCAGATTTATCTAGAGAAAATCAAAACTCGAGTGGGATTTAATTGACTATTACATGATTAGAAGAAAGTAGGCTATATAAAGATTAGAAGTAACAAAGTGTACAATAAAATATTAATTGGCTTACGAAAATACAACTGTCTTCAAATGTATTATTATTGTACCATCTCAACATTACGCTAGATGGCATTAGTGTTTTATGATGATGTTTTCTTGTTACCGGTATCAGTTGTGCCAACTATGGAATCATCATTGAACTCTGTGGCCTGTTACTAGTTAAGAAGGCTTTGTTGATTCAGTTTCATTTTTATTAAGACAGTTGCATTCCACTTCAATTATCCGAATCCCAGTAATCAACGTCACTTGATAGATGATTTTCAATAAATCTTAATATTAAATAATCTCTGATACGTGACTATCCATAATATCATATAGCAGAAGCTATAACATAACCTAACTAATATACACAAGTGTTAGAAAAGTTTTATTTAACGACGATGACATAAAAAATAAACATGAATAATTTTAAAAGGAATAATTATTGAATGTACAATTTTCAAATTTGAATGTGGTTGGTGGTTCAATTGATGTTATATTGGACGTGTGCGTAATAGAAGTGGAACTCGTTGATTTAGGCCTACATGGTATATTCAACTTGTTCAGGATTTCCGAATGGTGCTCTTCATTTATTTGTAAATCGAATTTCAGAAGATGCATAGGTACGATCAGTGATTTTTATTAATTCTTGTTCTTGAATGCCAATGCGAGTCATATTTGAAACTGCTGTGCATCGACTGGAGTGGTTTGTAATTATATATATTTTTGACGTCCAGACTAGCGCAGTTTCAAATGTTGGCAAACAAAGAAACAAATGCTAGGGACGCGATAAAATTAAACAAATGCTAGGGACGCGATAAAATTAAACAAATGCTAGGGACGCGATAAAATTGTGCGATAAGCAGCCATGATTGGTTGAAATACGTCCTTTCGTACCGTTTTATTGGTCAAAAGTAGTATGACGTAGTAAGAGTGTAATAGTCACCATAATTCAATGGAAACTTATAGCAAGTAATATAAAGTATATCATTCGAACTAAAAGATATCTAAATCTTCATTAAACTATGGTATTCACTTAACTTTAACCCTTGCTTTCTCCGTTTTTAATAAATGGCGGTTGGCCCACTATGGCTCTGAACCCTTCATTTACAACCGTAAGTGTTCTTTATTTTTTGTGAGTATAATGATGCCTTATTGGTGTCACTTATGAGGTTCAGACCTGTCTTCGGACAGTTGACTATACAACTGTCATGGTTGCAATAGCCCTTGTCGTTAGTAGAAAGATAGTCAACAGTGATAGGCCTACTAAGTGGCGGTATAACGATGCATTGCTCACTCTATACTTTGAAAATTGATCTATGAAGATATGAGGGCGAATAAGTGAATCAGCCTTTGCAAGTTATACTCGACTCCGACTAGTCTATTTGATCCTAAATATGAGGTACAAAATTGGCTGGTAAATGTGTCTACGGCCATTTTGTGTATCTCTTAAAGATTAACTTAAGGATCAAGAGATATAGAAGGAAAAGTTCAAAAAGAGTACATAGGAAACATAGGGGAAAGAACTAGAAGAGTAGGCCTATAAGAGACGAAGTAACACAAAGATAGAACGTAAGAAATGAAGAAAAATCGCATATATAAATAATGACAGGGTTAAGTGATAAATAATTGAATTTCAGATTTTACAATGTGTAAAATTCGGGATCTTAACATCAGTTTTCGTCTAAGAAATGGATATTTCGTTGGTTTCTTGGTAAAAGTGACCAAGTCCAAAATGCAAAATTGTTGGGTAAAGGCTTTTATAGGTTTAATGATCCATCCAAAAATCACTGTAATTGAAGCGTGCATTTCCAGAACGTTGTAAGTGCCAATTTATGAAGTTTACAGTAGGAACAAAAGTAGTTTTATACAGTACATACTACGTTGTGACTTGCACAACCTGAAAGTGCACTACTTTATTACTTGGAGCAGCACTTTCTTTATAACCTTTCGTAATATTGTCAAACAAGGCACCTACAACTGACATATGTGAAGAAATAGATTCTCCCGGTTTCGCCACGTACAAAGTTATGGAAATGCACGCTTCAATTAGTTATTTTGAAGATAAATGTGCTATATTATTAGTTTTTAATATAAAATTATGTCTTGCATTTTCATAGTGACTTGGTCACTTTTACCAAATTTTGTTCTTTGTTTTGCTCTTTTGTTCTTTGTCAGTGTGAAGGTTTATGTTATCCTACGAGTAAGATCCGACGTCCTGCTGACACCACTTTGCGAGAGTTACGTCTTGTCTGTTCGGTGAATAAGATCATAATATATTTACCCAGGAAGTAGGCCTATATGAAAGGCGAAACCCGGACAAGGGTAAATAATCGTCTCTCAAAAAGAGTTAAACATATGATTTGCATCTATGATTGGACTAATGCCACTACAGGCTAAAAGACTGTTACGATATTTTAGTGACAGTCTGTATATGCATACGGAATGAGATTCACGTCTGTCTATCCCGACGATGACAGCTCCTCTATGAACGAATCAGTTATTTCTTCTTCACGGCCCCAAGAGTTTATTTTCCGGGACTATGTTAATAACAGGGGAGGTCGTGACATCTATGTATACAAAAAGGGGCCGTGACTTTTATGTTGTGTGTGTACAACAATGCACTCAAAACTGACATCCACGCCCAAGGAATATTTATTCTAAACAGACCGTTCGTCTGTCCATCCATCCGTCGGTGTGATTAAGTTGAAGAACGGCTCCACGTATGTATATACCAATGACGGGCGTGTAAAGCAATATAATTTCTAACGTAGGCGTCTACAATATAACTTTTTAAAGATAGAGATGAGTTGTAAGCCAAGACTTAAAAATTAGACAAAACATGACAGCAGTAAGTAACTTCGTCATAGCTGTATTTCAATTGCCTCACTTAATAATATTTATTTTTCTGTGCTATAACTTAGATAAAATAACACCAATTTTACTTTCTGTTAGCCTATTTTTGTTTTTTTCTCTATGAAACTATTTATTATTATTATTACTATTATTATTATTATTATTATTATTATTATTATTATTATTATTATACTAGCCTATTAGTTCATCTTGATTTAATATCTGAAAATTTCCCAGAAATAAATGTATATGCTGACAGTCATTATAGGTGTTTCACATTAGACTTACTGCATTAAGAAACTTCCGTAAACTATGATAGGCCTATTTGTATCTTAATATCATGCTTATCTGAATTCAGGAACTAACGACGCTTCTCAGGCGGTGGCGCATTCGCTTACTGATTCAAGGTGCCCTTGGACGTGGGTTCGAATGCGCATTTATTTCTTTTTTTGGTTTTTCCGAGGATTTCCCAACTGTAAGGAGAATTTCAGGTAATCCCATGCTGAATCCTCGAACTCGTATTGCTAAAATACCATCTCAATACCATCAATTCCATTTAAGTTAGGTACTTACTATAGTAGTTCATACATACTTGTTAAACTTACGTACTGCTTTTAAGGAACCTGGAGGTTCATTGCCGCCCTTGCATAAGCGTGTCATAAGTCCCTATCTTGAACTAGATTAATCCACTCTCTACCATCATATCCCACCTCCTTCAAATCCATTTTAATATCCTCCTCCCATCTACGTCTCGGCCTCCACAAGGTCTTTTTTCCTCCGGCCTCTTAACTAATACTTTATATGCATTTCTAGATTCGCCTATACGTGCTACATGCCCTGCCCATCTCAAACGTCTGGATTTAATATTTCTAATTATATCAGGTGAAGAATGCAATATGTGCAGTTCTGCTTTGTGTAACTTTCTCCATTCTCCTGTAACTTCATCCCTCTTAGCCTCAAATATTTTCCTAAGTACCTTATTCTCAAACACCCTTAACCTCTATTCCTCTCTCAAAGTGAGATTCCAAGTTTCACAAGTATACAAAACAACCGGTAATATAACTGTTTTATAAATTCTAACTTTCAGCTTTTTTGAGAGCAGACTGGATGACAAAAGCTTCTCAAAAGAATAATAACAGGCATTTCCTATATTTATTCAGCGTTTAATTTCCTCCCGAGTGTATTTATATTTGTTACTGTTGCTCCAAAATACTTGAATTTTTCCACCTCTTCAAAAGATAATTTTCCAATATTTCTATTTCTATTTCGTATAATGTTCTGATCACGAGACATAATCATATAGTTTATCTTTTCGGGATTTACTTCCAAACCTATCTCTTTACTTGTTTCAAGTAAAATTTTCGTGTTTTCCCTAATAGTTAGTGGATTTTCTCCTAACATATTCACTTCACCCGCATAGACAAGCAGCTTATGTAATCCGTTCAATTCCAAACTCTCTCTGTTAGCCTGGACTTTCCTAATGGCATACTCCACAGCAAAGTTAAAAAGTAAAGGTGATAGTGCATCTCCCTGCTTTAGCCCGCAGTGAATTGGAAAAGCAACCGACAGAAACTGACCTGTACGGACTCTGCTGTATGTTTCACTGAGAAACATTTTAATTAATCGAACTAGTTTCTTGGGAATACCAAATTCAATAAGAATATCATATAAAACTTCTCTCTTAAGTTTTAAGGTTATAGAACGGTTACTACTGCGTTCGAATCTCGGCAATAACCATATTGAAACTTATCAGGATTTCTGACACCATCATTATATCAGTAATAATGAAAAAAAAAAAAAAAAAAGATTGACTTTATGTTGTTCCTGCCTATCTTAAAATTTCACTTAACTGTAATAATTATTTATTATGGTTCTATCACTCATAAGTTACTTATCGTCACTTATGATACTGATAATAATCAGAATGCATAGGAAACCTGCTTGGTTTTATTTATTTCATTTTATTTTAGATTCAAGACTATTTAAATTCATTATAAACATAACTGTACTTGATTTATTGAATTTACAAATAGGCAGTTATTTTCATTACTATGTCCACCAGCTAATACCGTAATTTCTTCCTGATTTTCTTGAAATATCTTCTGTAATCCATATTATCTTAGATGATGAAAGCCCAGTAGCTGCCCTAATAACAACACTGCTGATGATAATGATGACTTTGCGAACTTGATGCGTAGAGTTTTTGTATGTTCAACAATCGCATCTCACCTAAAGTCGGAAAAATATCCTACAGATCTTTTTGTCTTAAAAAAAATCAAAGCGTCATCATAATTATCACACAATACAAATTAGGCTAACACATACGGATGTCTTTTAAACAAAACGGAAATAAGTAAATATAACGGAATTCTGCATATGAAAATAGTTTGAGTGATGTTGCGTCATCGATAACCAATCAAGATTTAACACGAAATTACATGGACAATCTTACTCTAATTTGCCGTGAATGGATACACCTGTTGAAAAAAACGTCGCGGATAAGGTATGTCAGCGTCCGACCGAAGTTCATAGCTAGATCAGCGAATTCCCTTCCTGTTATGCAATGAATTGATTTATTTTGTTTCTTTTTTACAGTTAACTTCCTTGTCAACGCTATTATAACGCGTAACAATATTTCTAAAATATTTCATAAGATCGTCATAGATCGCAGACCAATAAAGGAAGTGTTGCAGGGAAATTATACCCTTGGGCAGAACAATATTATCACAGTCATCATAATATGGTTTCAATGTTTGAGCACGTCTTTACACTGTAAGCACTGTAAGCCAACACCACAAATTTAAGCCACTGCATTTGTTATAGAAGTTATATTAATGACAATGCTTACGGTACTTAATTGTGACACAGTCTGTAGTGCCACCAATTGACACAACTAGGCCATCATTAACAAGGTTCTTCCGTGTTACCCGTGTAACAATAATTATTCCTACCTCTCTTCCCTCTAGCGGCAGGTGACGCCACTACAATGAAATGTTCGTTTTTCGTCTCCACTAGATAGGTTGGTCTCATAACAGCTTTGTGGTTGTGACTATTAACAAGCTTTGTATTCTTGAAGGAAAGTGTCGTATCATGCATACAAGATATAAAAAGAACGTCTTGTAACCTTTCTTTACGAAACTAATCCCAGTGATTAAGGCATTTTCAAATAATGATATTAGTTAACATGGCGTATACATTGAGGCTGTGATAATAGGTCTTATGTACAGTCATTTACACATTATACTTAATGACAGAAATCTTGCACTGCTGTGAATATTCCAAGGTGAAACATTTCCTAAAACGTTTAATTAAATTACGATGTCCAAATAACAGTGTGTGGCACATTATTTGCTCCTCTTTCTGCAAAGGAAATTATGTAATCACTTTTGGAGGCAGTAAAAAAGAGGTTTGGGAATACGTTGTGATGTTTTATGTGCATTTTTACAGGCACTGCAATTGTTACGAAGGAGTTTTATAAACCTACAAAAAAACTTCATTTGTAAATAAAGTAACAGATAGGGAATAAATGAGTTATTGAAAGAAAGAAAGAAAGAAAGAAAGAAAGAAAGAAAGAAAGAAAGAAAGAAAGAAAGAAAGAATAGGAGAGTGAAGTGGATGAAAATAAAGAAGAAAGTGATGAGAGAGATGTAGAAAGTAGGAAGAAAAGAAGGTTAGGAATAAATCGGAAAGGCAGACAAGAAGGAAAGAATGTGACCTTAAAATGCAAGAAACAGAAAGGAAGCTGGCTTGAATACAAACAAAAGGAAAAGAAAATATTCGATAAGCAATCAAAAGAAAGAGAAAAATAAAGTAAATAGAAGTAGAAAGAAAATTAAGGAAGAAAATAGATAAAAAATGAGGAAGGAGCTAAAAAGTAGGAAAGGAGGAAACAACCAGAAAGAACAGAATAAAGAAAATGGGGATATAAAAAGACAATAGAGATAAAAAGGTGAAGCGGCCTTAACTATATTACTGGTAGGCCTACATCAAAACCTCTAATAAATTCTTAGACTTAAGGATATCTGGTTTATCTCAAATTCATTTTCACCTCAGTAACTCAACCTTTATTGAAGATTAAACAAGATAAACACCCAACATTATTTTTTGCGTAACATGAAACTCACACTCAGAATTTGTCTTTCGAAACATTAACCTCAAGATCAAAATTCAATCAATTAACATTATTCGTCTCTTATAACTGGGTATAATTAGCTCTTAATCTTTATCACTCTGTCAGAATAATCGCAAATATTAAGTAACTATTACAGCGTGCAGCTTTCCGATGTTTCACTGAGACACATTTTAATTAATCGAATTAGTTTCTTGGAAATACCAAATTCAATAAGAATACTATATAAAACTTTTTTCTTAACCGAGTCATACTCCTTTTTTAAATCTATGAATAACTGATGTATTATACCCTTATACTCCCATTTTTCGCCAATATCTGTCGAATACAAAAAATCTGATCAATAGTCGTTCTGTTACGCCTAAAACCGCACTGATGATCCCCAATAATTTCATCTACGTATGGAGTTAATCTTCTCAAAAGAATATTGGACAACATTTTGTACGATGTCAGCAAAAGTGATATTCCTCAAAAGTTACTACAGTTAGTCTTGTCCCCCTTCTTAAAAATAGGTACAATTATGGACTCCTTCCATGGTTCTGGTACAATTTCCTTTTCCCAAATAGCAATTAAAAGTTTATAAATTTTGCTAGATAATGCGCTTCCACCCTTTTGTATTAATTCTGCTGGAATTTGATCGATACCTGGAGACTTGTACTTTTTCAGATTTTTTATCGCAATTTCGACTTCTGAAAGTGTGGGTTCGGGTATAAATGGCTCAGCAGTTCGTATTGAATTTCGTCCCGATCATTTCTATTTGGCCTGTGCATATTTAGTAGTTGCCCAAAATAGTTTTTCCATCTGTTCAGAATTGAATGAGAGTCTGCAAGCAAGTCACCATTCTCATCCTTGATCACGTTTACCCTTGCCTGATATCCATTCTTAAATTCCTTTATGCCCTTATATAAATCTCGAATGTTTTTATTCCTACTATTTGTTTCTACCTCATTAAGTTTTTTCTTCAAGTAAAAAAGAACATAAACGAAAAAAGAAACATACCTTATTAAAAATAGAAACAAAATAGAAAATAGAGAAAGGAAGAAAGAAAACGAAAATGAAAGTAAGAGTCCCTTCAGACGAGGCCACTTAAGCAGCGCCACTAGTGGTTCGTTAGTGGCGCTGCGAACGGGGGTTTGAAGCACTGCTTAATACACTAAAATTGTTGTAGAGAATTTTTCAGTCTTCCAGTGAACATGGATATACAGGGAGATATACTTTTGGCATCTTTGCTCATACGGAGAAAGAATAAACATAAAAATAAAAGAAGAGTCTGGTTCCATCCATTGGTTTTGGAAAGACAGAATGGAGGACTACTTCAAACTTTATTTGATGACTTACATAAGGACTATAAAAAGTTTTTTTTTCTTCGTATTTTCACATGTTTAAGAATCATTTCAAGAGCTTCTAGCAGGAATTACCAATGAAATTCGAAAAACAGGACACTGTAGCACAATAGGCTGAATACTGTTGTGGCGGTATAAGGAATTGGTGGCCCAGCAGTCGTCCATTAGCAGCGCCACAGCGCCACTCATGCGCCACTAAAATAGTGGCGTGGCTGTTGTCTCGTTTTATAGGGCCTAAAATTGCCAATTTTAGAGATTAAGTGCCTATTTCTGGAATAAATGCCTATTTCGGTCTTTTAAATTTTTAAAGTTAAAGTCTGTCCTTCCCTTCATTCCACTTTTTTTTTTAAGAACGAACTGAAAAAATATATAGGACTAATATATGATTGAAGGAGTATTGCGGATAATGTGGTTGGTGTTTAGCTCGTTTCTACGGCAACGAAAATCAACTTGTTTAACACTTAACATCTGATTCCGACATAGTAGCTAAGTTTGTAGAATATGGCATCACTGTTTTCTTTCAGACGTTTAAAATAGCAGTTCATTGTAATTCGTTCATTTCATAATTTTCATTGTTATTGAGAGTGTTGTGCCATTTGAACCAAACAACCGCAGAACAACGAGAATAGCTTTTAAGCCGAAACAATCGTAAAGCATTGTCTAGGAACATGTTCCTCAAAGACTGTAATCAGATGATGGAAATGATCCTAATTTGACAACAAACGGCAAGATCATTTTCTGTCAATGTTGGAAAGAGGTTTTGATATTTTGTTGCGATTTTTTATTTTTCTCGACGTACTCAAACCCCAATTAATTCTGACTGCAATAACCTCATGAAAGTTGAAAATGAAATCATTCCGAGCTTTATTTTTTTTTAAGATTCTGTAGTGTTTTCCATATGTATGTTGTAATTTTGAAAGTTTTGCTTCAGATATTTATCTTCATCATAAGAAATGTAACATACAGTTTAATTAAAGTTTTAAAATTGTTCTGTTATAAATAATCATTTAATACTGTTATAGCTATATTCAGGATATTTAGGTCTACTTGTGATTTTGTGACAGTTTCCACAGACAAGTCTAGTTTTGAACTCCAACGAAGAACAAAGAAAATGGTACACTCTGCTGGTACGAATGTGAAAGTTGAAAATTATTATTATTATATTTACTAGGATTATTATTATTATTATTATTATTATTATTATTATTATTATTATTATTATTATCATCATCATCATGGTCGCCATCATCATCATAGCCACGGCTACGACCACAACCACTACCACCACCACCACCACCACCACCACCACCACCACCACCGTGTGTCAATCAGCTATAGGGTAACAACTTACGAAACTCCGTTGGTCTCCGCATGTGTCAATCTTAAAGAGTGACACAATATACTACTCACCTCCTCCTTCCTAATTGTCAGTCAATAGTAGCGCGTACTGATAGCAGTGATGCTTCAGATGATATAGCCGGCCCGGATGGCTCAAGCGGTAGGGGCACGGCATGTCTCTATCGCTTAGTCCGAAGGGTTGTGGGTTCGAGTCCTGTCTCGGGCATGGGTGTTGTGTTTGTGTTTGTATTAGTGTAAGTAAAAAAACAAAGGAAAACAAGTAAAAACGGAACAGAAAAACAAAGATAACTTTGGTAAACGGCCTCTGGCCGGTCAAAATTATATATATAAAAAAGATGACTTGGCAATCAGTAGCGACAATGGTTCAGATTAATGGAAACTCCAGACTCCGCCTCCAGTACAGCGATAATGTTAAGTAACCTCCTACAACGGAATTTTGCCAGTTTAGGCGTATAGAAACATCTCCATAATGAAATTTGTAGAATATGCCGTACGCAGATTTTCTCCAAGTAGGCCTACTTCAGTTTTTCTTACATTTTCTTTTCATAATTTCTTCAATATAAATATATGACATAAGCAATTCTGTACCAACATGTATAGTTTACAAAGGTTGGTAAATAAAGAAATAAGCAACCTTACCACAAGTAGTTACGAAGAATACATGTATTGGAAGTTGTCTAATGCACGAACTTGCTCAGCCTGTTTTTTTTTTTTTTCTGAAGGGCGCATCTCATAGACAAGCAATGAAATCTTCAGCCATTCCACATCCCGACAACCTGTTACTATACGTGTCACGGCAATCGAGAGATAAGCGTTCTGTGTACCGACGTCAATACGTGGCCGTGATTTGTCAAGGCAATGAAAACCGTTCCCGTTACTTTATAAATACGTCAAACAATCGAGCTTCTCATGTTTAAATGGAACGTCTCCGTTACTTAGTAACAAGAGCAAGACGCTTCCTACTGCATTCTGATGATGCTCTGTCCCCCCCTCTCCCACCCAATAAAGAGAGCTAGTTTCCATCCTATTGTCTCGGAATACATGTAAATTATTGTGCATATTCTTTTCAGTTACAGCGATTCAAATATTATTATTATTATTATTATTATTATTATTATTATTATTATTATTATTATTATTATTATCATTATTATTATTAACTGGGAAGAGTCGTCATTGTTTTAATTTATTTGTGTTCTAAGAACTTCAAACCAAGCGGAAATATTCTTAGTGGTATATTGGCCAATATAGGAATGTCATATTGGTAGGGCTGCTACCTTCAAGCCTCTAGACAGGCTTGGAAAACAGCATTTCCTCTCTAGCGAATGCTGCAATTATACAGCTGATAGTCAGTTTTTCAAGTCACGTTCTTAAGAATAGAATGACTACGAGAAAGTGAAGATGACTTCGATAGGAGAGACTATATTTTGTGCATCACTATCCATTGCACTATAAAATTCAGTTATGAAACTATCATTAGTTCAAAAGCACGCTCAAATCAAAATTTATAAAATCCTTGCCCTACCTCCTGTCTTACGGATGAGAGTCATGGACAATTAAAACATCAGATTCCTCAAGAATAAATGTTGCAGAAAAGAAATTCATGAGGCGTCAGCAGAAGTAACAAAATGGGATCATTAACAGAATGAAGAATTTCTGAAAGAGGTTCATACGGAATTTTTACAATAATTATGTAAACCATTATAGGCAAAATTGGGGAAAACACGTTAGGAGAGTTGAGAGAAAACGCATCTCTAACAATCCTATAGTATGCATCTCAAGGAAGATCTATTAGCAGCATGGAGAAGATGAGACCGCAACAGCTCACTTGGTCTAGTATTCCAATACATGTTTGAATGATGATGATTCCTATTATTACTGAACATTTTTATTGTAAACGATACTATATCTCGTGTAGGCCTACGTGTATTCTTCAGCATTCCATATGGAAAGAAGTGTTGCAACATAGAGTCTATACACGGACACAATGATATATGCAAGATCCTAGGTCATTATTATATTAATGCTATTATTATTACTGTAATTGATTTTATCTTTTACAAAATGTAAATAATTTCACGAATTTAAACCAAGTAGGCTATATTTACGTATACCAGATACGATTCCTAATAGGGTCTGGCAGGCCAGACCAGAATGGAAGAGACATAAAGGAAGACCTAGACAAACGTGGGAAGAATCTATGGGAAAAACTCTGAAAGAAAGAATACTGGATGTTAATAGGACTAAAACCCAGGCTAGTGACCATTAAAGATGGGAAGCTCTCTGTAACACTTTTACATCTGATGGTAGGAGAGGATCGACTAAGTCAGGCATGTTCAGCGCAGACAATTCTAGTCTTTAAACGAGGCGCAACAGTGACGTAGAATCTCAGAATCACATTCAGGCACATGCTTAAAAGATATGCTATGTATGTATTTTAGTTGGTTATTTAACGACGCTGTATCAACTGCTAGATTATTTAGCGTCGATGAGATTGGTGATAGCGAGATGATATTTGGCGAGATGAGGCCGAGGATTCGCCATAGATTACCTTGCATTCACATTACGGTTGGGGAAAACCTCGGAAAAAAACCCAACCAGGTAATCAGCCCAAGCGGGGATCGAACCCGCGCCCGAACGCAACGTCAGAGCGGCAGGCAAGCGCCTTAACCGACTGAGCCACGCCGGTGGCTAGTGTGTGTATGTATGTATGTATGTATGTATGTATGTATGTATGTATGTATGTATGTATGTATGTATGTATCTATGCTTGCATGCATGTATGTTATTGTGAGGTAGGCCTACTACATTTGCTAGAGTTGAGGCTTAACGACGCGCCATATCCACTTCATGTCGAGGGATTCCAGCCATGTGTCTTCTTCACCTTGTGTGAGATCCAGTCCGTTTACGTACTTTATCTAAACTCCATAAAGAATAGAAGGCTGTGTAACATCCAGGTTATATTATGTATGTAGGCAAGTACTAAATTACTGCTACTTAGCCTCAAATGCTGAACTTTTGTACACGTACATAATTGGACCTTTACATTTAATACGAGTTTTTATCAAGTTAACTTTTTAAAAGAAAAGAAAATATAAAGATAAGTACTCGAAGAAATAACTGCTGTGTTTTATTCTAAATTTACAATAATATCTCGAGAGAGGAATATGTAGGCGTAATGTAATATGGCTTTAAATCCAAACACATGCATATAGAATATCTTTTGTGGTATTCTGAAGAAAACAGACGTAGTAAAAAAAAACAAGCTATATAAGAATGTATAGTAAACTACTGTTTTGACTATTAAACCCCTTATCTCTAGTAATAAAGTAAGAAATGTTTGAGAGTTGTGTCAATATTTTGAAGGAAAGAGGATTTACTTCCACAGATATAAGCTTGATGACAACATACTGTATGGGTATGTAGCTGTGAAATCCAAGCTGTAATAAAGTAGCGAGCGTTTCAGAGTTAATTGAAGTCCAAGTACGTGGACACGGTGAATGCGCTCATACAGAAGCTGCACGAGACACGCCCCTAATTAAGTCATACAATTCCTGTCGCTACCTGACCGGTCCGCAAAGTTAACTGATGTGTGTCATAACTCAGTCAATACAGCAAGCGTTCGAGTCCCGATCAGGACACACCTCCCTGAAACATACCAACAGAGCCAGTCTCGTGGATGAAGTCAGATTTCTTAGTTTCTGCAGAAAATTACAGAAACTACTTGTGTCTATTTTGTAGTAGAGTCTACTATAATAATCCTTGACGTCACAGCCCCGACCAGAGGGTTGCTGGCCTTATGTTCACCTGTAGAAGCAGAGGTGGACGATCATCCAACCAGAATGGAGGTATCGTGTGGTTAGCACAATGATCCCTCCAGCCGTTAAAGCTGGCTTTCGCAACCAGATTTCGCTACCTACCTTAGCTCCCCAAGTGCATCACGATGTAGGAGTGGACACCGGTCCCATACACTGATTTAAATTTCATGAGAAAATTTCTCCCACCATGACTCGAACCAGCGCGCATTCTGTAACGCGAATCCTAGGCAGGATGCCTTAGACCACGACAGAGTTTACTATACTGTACTTTAATTTGACTTCTAAAATGATTTAGGCAACGTGATGTTCTCATTTCTCTTTTTCCTGACTTCTTTATTCTTCTTTTTCTGGTCCTTCTGATACTTTTTATTCCCCTACTTCTCTTCTTCTCTTTCCCTTACTTCTCCTAATTTGCCTTCTCTTTCTCTTCCCTTCCTTCTTTCTCTACTTCTCTAATTATTCTTTCTCCTTGCTATCCCTTTATTCTCACTTGCCACCTTCTTTTTCTCTCCTTCTACTTTCCTCCTCTACATCTTCCTCTTCTAGTTCCATATTTCGCTCTGTTTTCTCTCCTATTTATCTACTCATTCTGTTTTCATTATTTTCCTCTATTCTTATCTATTCCATTTTTCTTCTCCTTTACTGCGCTTTATTTCCTAGCTTACTGTCATCAGACGGAATTGCACATAATAAGTTCTTTTTATTAAGTTAACTTTTTAAAAGAAAATATGGTGACTACTCTAAGAAATAACTGCTGTAGCTATTTTATTCTAAATTTACAATAATGCCGTGAAAGAGGAGTTTGATGTGATTAAATATTAAATCCCTACACATACGTATTTACGCAGATAGAATTTTTTGTGGTATTCTGAAGAAGGCAGAACTTGAGATCCGTAAAAAAAAAAGAGCTTATTAGGAACATAGAATATACTACCTGGTTTGACATCTAAACCCTCCAGCTCATATTATAAAGTAAGAAATGTTTGAAAGAGTTGTGTCAATATTTTTAAGAAAAGAGGAACGTTTAAAGCGACTACTTACCGCGCCCGAATTCCAAATCCAAATCCCGGTGGTTTCAAGTGAAGTTTGCAGCGGACAAAGTTGGTGTTAGAGAGATAGTTTTGTTGGGGCGCTTCCATTTCCATTAATATTATTCACCATTTCTTCATTCATTACCAACCATAAAATAAAAAATTGTCGAAGATACACTACCATTTTGATGTGTTCATGAATCTGATGACCGATAGCGATAGCAGACATATCCTTGACAGCCTACTCATGTAATTAATCCAATTGATCTCCTGATGTCATGCATATACACTTTTTTCCTCGCTTTCTTTTCTCAGTTTTCTTCTTCTATCCTCATCTTCTCTTTTATCTTTCTTCCTTTGTCTATTTTATTCTTCGTTGTAAGGGCTTCCAAGACGTTAAGTCCATTGAAACCATGTCCATATGACTTAGTCCTCTAATATTTTTGTCCACTTTCATTTATGTCCACATTTTATGTGCGTCTATTGTTTTGGGTTCATGACTGTTATGTCCACTTTTATTGAAGTCCACTTTTATTTATGCCCACTTTTTTAATGTTCACTTTTATTTAATACTGGATCAGCAGTATTTTTAGCTTCCTGTTTCATTGTTCATCGAAACCGTGGAAACGGCTCCCTAAAAAAAGAAAAACCTTTGCTATTGTAAAGTTTTTGTTGTCATCATCATTCATACAACTGTAATGGGCAAAAGAGATACTGGAGATGTGAAAAGAAAGATGTGGTTGGCGGGCATTTGAATGTGAGATACCCTATTAAAAGATCGTACCTATAAAATTTAAGTCGAGTAGAAGAGATTGTTGTCCACACCTGTGGAGTAACGGTCAGCGCGTCTGGCCGCGAAACCAGGTGGCCCGGGTTCGATTCCCGGTCGGGGCAAGTTACCTGGTTGAGGTTTTTTCCGGGGTTTTCCCTCAACCCAATATGAGCAAATGCAGGGTAACTTTCGGTCCTGGACCCCGGACTCATTTCACCGGCATTATCACCTTCATCTCATTCAGACGCTAAATGACCAAAGATGTTGATAAAGCGTCGTAAAATAACCTACTAAAAAAAATAAGAGATTGTTCGGAATTACAACCACTACAACAAAGAAGTAGGCCTACACATCAGAACTTACCTCAAAGCTATTAGTTACCGGTATCTGAAGCTGTATGAAGATGAACAACCAGAAGAGACTGAGTAGAGAATTGAAGTAAATTTGTAGATGGACATAATGTATTGTACAATAATGTAGTGGACTTAAAAATGTGGACATAAAATTTGTGCAATTGGACTAAAATAAAGTGGACGTATACTTCATTGGACATATATTTATGAACATAGTGTAATGGACTTTTATGTAATGGACATAATAAAATGGACATTAAAATTATGGACATTATAAAACGGACCTAACGTCTGTGTTTCTTATAAGGTCTTATTTTTTATCTTCTTTAACATTTATCTTTTCTTCGCTTTCTCGTCTTTTTCCCAGTTATGTCTTCTTCTCTTTATTTATCCTGCTACTTCTTGTCTCTCTTGTTCTTCTTTTTAGTACTTTATTTCATTATCTTTGTAAGAAGTGTCGTTATCTTTATCTCCGCGTAAGACTCAATCGTTTCGTTCTCCTGTCACATTGTTTCCTTTCTCAGTGCGTGACATTGATCTTTGAATTAATATTGTGATTATTGTAGGAGATACTTTGGAAGCAGCGTAATGCAGGCTGACTCTAGTTTAATGCGGCCTCGCTGCAGCACGGCGTTTCGTTGTCTCTGCACAGGGTCCCTCGCGTGTCCTAATTGAAGTTGCTCGGTCTCGGCACAGCGATTCCTCGCTGTATGTAATTACTGTCATTCTCAGATTTCACACTTTTACATGGCTCTGATGTTCCAATTAGTGGTATCAATCCTGGCGCCAAAAATGTCCCGAATTTGTTAATTTCACCTCGGTAATAAGATGTTCTAATGTTTATTACTTCACGATGTTTTCACATCGTTATTGTGTAATTGTTCCAGAAAGAACCTTCCAATTTAAGGGAACACCGAAGGATGTTCTTTCTTCTCCTTGACACGATCACACGACCAGTGTTGCATTACTGTGATAAAACACTCACTTTATGAAACAATATGTTGCGTGAAGATCTGTCGCATTGCGTGGTAACATGAGATTATTTTTTAACATCACTTGTACAATATTGAGACAGACAGACCAGAGACTGTGAGCTGATGACCGTCATTGTCATCATCTTCATCAATATTATGATCATCAACATTAACTTCAGTTCGGGAATGGATTCTAATCTGGCTAATGCTGATTTATCTGGTTATTTTTGTATATTTTTTGGGGCGCAACAGTAACAAATATAGGCTAAATGATACTCGGGAGGAAATTAAACACAGAATAAATATGGGAAATGCCTGTTATTATTCGGTTAAGAAGCTTTTATCATCCAGTCTGCTGTCGAAAAATCTGAAAGTTAGAATTTATAAAACAGCTATATTACTAGTTGTTCTTTATGGTTGTGAAACTTGAACTTTCACTTTGAGAGAGGAACATAGGTTAAGGGTGTTTGAGAATATGGTGCTTAGGAAAATATTTGGGGCTAAGAGGGATAAAGTTACAGGAGAATGGAGAAAGCTACACAACACAGAACTGCACGTATTGTATTCTTCACTTGACATAATTAGGAACATTAAATCCAGACGTTTGAGATGGGCAGGGCATGTAGCACGTATGGGCGAATCCAGAAATGCATATAGAGTGTTAGTTGGGAGGCCGAGACGTAGATGGGAAGATAATATTAAAATGGATTTAAGGGAGGTGGGATATGATGGTAGAGTCTGGATTAATCTTGCTTAGGATAGAGACCAAAAGCAAATCTATAACATTTTGTAAAACCCGAGAGGAAACTAGTCTTAATTACGAATTCAGTGGTGTTGTAATTCCGCAAGAACAATGTTGTAAATACCTAGGAGTGTATTTAAACTCCAAACTTTCTTGGGGAGAGCATGTTGATAATGTTACGGGTAAAGCATGGAGGGCACTTCACTTTATTATGAGAATCTTGAGAAAGGCTAGCCCCAAATCGAGGGAAATAGCATATCTAACGTTAGTGCGACCGTTAATGGAATACGGAACTACATGTTGGGATCCTTATAGAATATATCAGATAAATTCCTTAGAAAGAATCCAGTATAAGGCAGCTAAATTTGTTAAAAGGTAAAAGAAAAGATGGAAACGATACGATAAATGAACTTAAATGGGAAACTTTGGAAAACAGACGTAGGAAAACTAGAATAACATCATTGCATAGAGCACATCTAGGTCAGAAAGCATGGGTAGACATAACGGCTCGGTTAGAAAAGCCAACGTGCTATGGTAGGAACGATCATGATTTTAAAACCAAATGTAGGAAACAGAAAACGGATGTAGGTAAATTCTCATTTTCAAATAGAACTATAAATGATTGGAATGACCTACCTGCAGCGGTCTTTGAGGGCTGTCCTTCCTTAAGGAGATTCAAGAATAACTTAAAAAGTTGTGTATAAAGTGCAAATTAAAATTTAAGGTGACATTTAACATTTAATTTTTAAGGTGACATGTAGGCCTATTTACTTAGCCTGACGAGTTACTTCCGTGGTTTGAATTGTACATTATTTAAAAATATCGTGTAAGAGGGCCTTAGAGTAGAAATGTTTAGCTTAAATGTAGTCTGTTTATAAATATGCATAAGGGTGTAATTATCTGACTTATTTGAACTGTTGTATCAGTGAAGCGAGGTGAGTCAGTGAAGTTATGGTTTTACAGTGCAGTGAATAGTTCCGATCAGTGATAATTTATAGCGTCAATGAAATGTGTTCTATAGTATCGGTGAAATGTGTCCTAAAGTGACAGTGAAATGCGTCATAGTGCCACTACAGTGAGTGAGATGAGAGTAAAATGAAAGACTATTGAAACTTATGTAGGGCCTATACATATGTAGGTTGTATTGTAAAATTAGGTATTTTATTTATGTTTTATTATTAATTGTAATTATTGTGTTAAATTGTATTGTGTAGGCTATATAATTGTATTGTGTATTGTAAATTTTATTGTGTATTGTTTATGATTTTATTGTGTATTGTTTATCATTTTATTGTGTATACCACTGCCACCGGGTGCCTGCCCACTTGCAGTGTAAATAAATACATACATATATAATGGCGGGCTTGTGTGAGGGTGGCAATGAACCTCTGGGTTCCTTAAAAGCCAGTAAGTAAGTAAGATTTTCCTAATGTAAGACAAATGTCTGGTAATCCCATGCCTACTATTTGGACTAATCTCGCCTAATATCTGGTTATTACCATTATATCAATGCTAGAGAACCACATATTTGATACAGTGTCGTTAAAGGACAGATATAAGATAAATCTAATTTAAGATATAGTCTTTGTTTCTTCGCCATGTTTTAATTCCTCATTTCATATCGACTTACAATCCAATGTTGTGTAGGGAAGGATGTATATCTTTGGACCAACACTTAACAGACGCACATTGCGGACCCCTCTGGTCGTGTGGTCAGTACAGCGCAGACAACACAGGACAGCACACGACAGAGAAAAACTTCCTTTACCGTGGACGAAAGGTAATTTTTTCCGTTATTCCGGGAATCGAACCACTGTAAGCTCCCCAGCAAACGCAGTATACTCCAAATAATGCAAATATAATTCGTAATATAGACCTACTAGTGATAAAATACACATATTTGGTCAATAATACAGTGTTCATGAAGTCAATAAAATACATTAAAGAAGATATAACCTATCACAGTTATATGAACATTTTTAAGTTTATTGAAGATGTTATTCAGACATGTTTCGGAGAATGCTTCTCCATCTTCAGTGAAAAGTTACATCGACGAGGTAGTTCAGATGTTCGAACTGAGTTCTTGCTTGACTTAAAGTAGACTACTTCTACCATTCTCATTGCACCGTACGTCAGTCTACTTTATGTCAAGCAAGAACTCAGTTCGAACATCTGAACTATCTCGTTGATGTAACTTTTCACTGAAGATGGAGAAGCATTCTACGAAATATGTCTGAATAACATCTTCAATAAACTTATAAGTCTTCATATAATTGTGATGTATCTTTTTAAATGTATTTTATGCTCGACCATGCCGAAATGTAGTAATTATACACCTGGTAGCAGTCCTTTAATGCATGTCATTAAAGTACACCTACTCATTAAAGTACAGGTGTTCAGCCAATGACAAGTCAGCTTACAGGTGTTCAGCCAATGACAAGTCAGCTTTGTACCGTTATAAAACCGCAAGTATCGATTATCCTCTGATATGCAATCGAAAGAGAATTAGCGAAAAGTCACGGAGGCTGGAAATCCAATACTGTCGCAGAAAGTTATGTTCTGTTACTATAATAATTAGCGTTAATTGTAAATAATATTCAAATAAATTCAATTTGTCATCTCGTTTTTCAATGTCGAATTCAATAATCAAGGTTATATCAAGTTTAACGGAATTACATCAAGGTCAATGACATTATTGTTCCTCGGAAAAAAATCAATACTTTCGCGTTTGCGCACATCTCACAATTCACGACCTATAACAAGGTCACTTCCGATCTTGTCAGTTACAAATAAAATGTATACATCTGAATAATTTCAAGTTAGAAATATGGTCGAGCATAAAAAGTCGTATGAAACTCGCCTATAATGGTAATTAAGAAGCTCGTATGAAAATTATGAAACTCGCAAACGAGACGAGCGCATACTCGCTTCTTAATTACTATCATTATAGGCTCGTTGCATAATGTACTATTATAGACCTACTACGTTGCATGAACTATATTTAATATCTTTATTCATTAAAACAATTGTAGTGCACTAGAAACGATTAATATAACTTTTAAATATATATTTTTCATAATTCGTAATTAGTTAATTTATGTCTGAACATCGAAGAGTCCAAGCGAAATTTATGACAAGGTTATGACAGGTATCCAAAAATATTTCCATTTTCCTACCATTATTTTAGTAATTTTCCATCATTGCATTTCTATCATCGCTGGACCTTGTAAGGTAGCATTCTAACACATATCAAGTTTATCTGTTCAGTCACATGAGCTAAGATAAATCAGGAGAATCATAGGCAATAAGTTAGAGAGAATTTTAAATAAGTAAACATTATTTCGTATTATTTGGCTATAATATATAATAGGTACACCGTCTCAATCTAGTTACTTACAAGTAATTCATTTCTTAACAACTTTTCTGCATTTATTTTACGTCTCTTGTTTGTGACTAATTCTTAATAAGCCAGTTCATATTAACGCACTTTGGGTCGTATCTTTTTTGTTCTAAAATTGCGTAAAATATAATTTTGATTGCCTCGAGCACTACACACGAACATCTTGTTAAATTCAGAGCTGAAGTATTTTAACGTTGTACTTGTTTCTACAGAAAATTTTCTTACAAAAATAAACATCGAACATGATCCATTATTTATAATGCTGTTTCTCTTGCTGGTATACGAATACAAACATTCACAAGTAGGTTATGTGTGCTTTGCAGAATGACGAGTAATGAAACAGACACGGCAACAAACAAAACCGAAGTATGAATTATTTATTAGACAGATGTTTCTGTTCCTAGTTTATTATAGCATTAGATACCTCATCAGATCAAAATATTTCAGAGATTTTTATTGTATTATTAATTTCATACTCTTGTTATGGTAGACACTACTCATTGATTCATTACGTACGGTGTCTTCTCTGAACACTTCGCTACTTCTACCATTCTCATCGCACCATACGTCATCCAAATTGACATTTAAGTTTCTTCAAGGCAGTAATATTTAACTACTACTCCCTACAATTATTAGATAAAAAATAAATAAGTTAAATATTCTCATTCATCCCGTAGACACTGACTTAGCTGAAATGTCAGTTTCTCACTACATGGGATTAATACAAACATAATATAATGTAATGTAATATACAATATAAAATATATAATATAAGATAGGAGATATGAGATGGGAGATGGGAGACTGGGAGATGGGAACAAAAAAGCGGATACGGAAGCTACAAAAAAGATACGGAAGGGATATAAACGGATACGCAAAAGGAATAAATCGGATAAGAGAGAAAAAAACGGATATGAAAGGGGAAAACGGAAATGAAAGATATATAAAAGGATATGAAAGGGGAATAAACGGATTTGAGAGAGAAATAAACGGATATGAGAGGGAAATAAACGGATATGAGAGGGAAGTAAACGGATATGAGAGGGAAATAAACGGATATGAGAGGGAAATTAAAGGATATTTGTAGGGAAATAATCGTATTTGAAAGGGAAAAAACGGATATGAAAGGGAAGAAACAAATATCAAAGGGAAAAACGGATTAGAAATGAAATAAGACGGATATGAAAGAAAAAAAGACGGATATGAAGTGGAAAAAAACGGAAGAGATAGGGGAAAAAAGGATATGAAAGGGGGAAAAAAGCTGATATGAAGGGAAAAATGGATTGAAAGGGAAAAAAGATACGAAAATGAAAAAAGGATTGAAAGGGAAAAAAACAGATATGAAAAGGAAGAAACGGATATGGAAGGGAAAGAAACGAATCAGGAGGGGGGAAAAAGAGATATGAAAGGAAAAACAGATATATGAAACGGAAAAGAACGGATAGGCCTATAGAGAAAAAACTGATATGAAAAGGGAAAAAAAGGTTATGAAAGGGAATAAAACTATATGGAAGGAAGGAAATCGCATATAGAAGGGAGAAAACGGGTATGGAAGGGAAAAAACCGATATGGAAGGAAAAAACCGGATATGGAAGGGGAAAAACAGATATGGAGGGATAAAAACGGATATAAAAGGGAAATAAAGGACCATGAAAGGGAAATAAAGAGGTATGAAAGGAAAATAAACGGATATGAAAGGGAAATGAACGGATAAGAAAGGGAAATGAACGGATATGAAAGGAAAATAAACGAATATGAAAGCGAAATAAAAGAATATGACAGAAAAATAAACGTATCTGAAAGGGAAATAAACGGATATGAAGCGAAATAAAAGGATATGAAAGAAAAATAAACGGATCTGAAAGGGAAATAAACTGATATGAAAGTGAAATTAACGGATATAAAATGGAAATTAACGGATAAGAAAGGGAAATAAATGGATATGAAAAGAGTACAAACGGAAATGAAAGGAAAGTAAACGGATATGAAAGAGAAATGAACGGCTATTAAAGGGAAATGGACGGATATGAAAGAGAAATGAACGGATATGAAAGGCAAACTAACGGATATGAAAAGAAAATAAACGGATATTAAAGGGATATAAATGGATATGAAAGGGAAATAAACGGAGATACACGGATATAGAATGGATATAAACGGATATGAAAGGATTATAAATGGATGTGAAAGGGATATAAACTGATATGAAAGAGAAATAAACGAATATGAAAGTGAAATAAACGGATATAAAGATATGAAGAAAAATAAAATATATATTTAATATAGGAATGTATAAAATATGTGTAATGTAATATATGTAATACGAGTATATAATGTAATATGAGAAATAATCGCCTGAATTAGCTAAGGTGTTGTAATGTAATCATCTGATGGTTTGTAGTTGGAGCTCACATTAAATCAGATTTAGCTCAGTTTTCCGATGGTTTGCAAAGTTCTCTTGCATTGCCTCGGGTATAGTTTCATCACCTAACGGTTTATTATGAAAGAAGATCGGATTCGATAAAGGGCATTTATCTTGCGAAATGTAAGATGTAAATGTAATTGTGGTAAAGTTTTATCGTAATTTTTCGGTTTCCTCTGCAATTCTCATGTCATTATTGCTCCATCATCATCCTTGGTAGTGTGTTTGAAAAACTTACATTACTTAAAGCGGATATTAAAAAATAAATTGTAGGCCTACTGTATATAACTGACGTTAGGACATCTGCAATGCACTGATATTTCCAATGAAATCCGTGCTGTAGCGTATCCTCTTCGATATAGGTCTATTTGTATTAATCCCCTCTTAATTCTGGAAATTAATTTTAAATTTTCCTTATATTCATATTTTGGGTCTGATAGACTATTGTGAAACGTAGCGCTAACCTTAAAAGTTTTAAGTACACTGTTTCCAACGTCATCATCACATCTATATCTTACTATCACGAGGATTCCAATATAATAATAGTTTTCTTTATGTAGGCCTTCTGTAACTCTAAATTGCAAATTACTTGACAAATTTTCGTAAATAATAATAACAATAATAATAATAATAATAATAATAATAATAATAATAATAATAATATACAGTTTCGTTATTAATATTACTGCCACATTATTATTATTATTATTATTATTATTATTATTATTATTATTATTATTATTATTATTATTATTGTCTATGAGTATTATGGGTATTTGATATTTATTGGCTTACTGTTTTTGGGCAATTTGCATACAGTCTGGCGTACAGTCAGAGTTTCTATCACTTGAAACCTGATGGATAATCTTTCAGTACTTTGAGACTTGTGTGCAATTCTTTCGGTACGATGAAAATTGTTAAGATGATCAGTACGGGATGAACTATATATTTTCTGAGTACGTTTTGTATTGCGATACATATAAGACAAAGATAATAATTTTATGCCTTTGTAATTATGATGTAAATATAATAAATTATTGTATCTCCGTTTTCCTCCAGAAATTGAAATCGCTAGATGTATGGCTGTATACACACTATCATTTGAACTACATCAATAATAATAATAATAATAATAATAATAATAATAATAATAATAATAATAATAATAGTCAGTGTTGAATGATAATATTACTATGTCAAAGAAGAGGCACGTAGGATTGCTCTATCACGGCCCCCTTGATCTCATCTCATCGCCACTTTTGATACAATGTTGAGATACACAAGAAGAAAATTTTTTGACTCCGCGATTGTACCTTGCACATAAAATATGTAACCAATAATAGGGGGACAGGTTAAATGAGACTGGTATTATGCATGGGGCATTGTGCAGCCCCCCCTGCAGCGTCCCGCCACCCACGTCGCCGCGGCAGATAAGGAAAACGTTCTGTCAACACAAGCTCGTACCAAATGACTCGTCTCCTTGGTTACATGCGATGGGCGTGTTGCTATACGGAGCCGAATTATCCCTAATGAAAAGTGAAAAGATAGGCGTTCATCGTACGCATGCCTTGGGAATCGGGTGTCTCTGGAAATGTCCTTTGCGTAAGTATTCAGCAACGAAACTGGAAACTATTCCATTTGGTATGAAACTGAAATGCAGGAGGATGCTTGTTTCGGAGTTCTAATTTATTGACGAGAGGAGAGATAAATGAAATAATAATAATAATAATAATAATAATAATAATAATAATAATAATAATCTTCTTCTTCTTCTTCCCTTCAAGTATTAGGCCAAATGGCCTGTTACGATCTCACAGTTGAATTTTCAATCCAGCGCTTCTTTGGACGACCGAGAGATCTCTTCCCGTTTGGACGATAGTGGAGCAAGACTTTTGGGATTCTATCTCTATGCATGCGATGCAGATGATTTATCCAGTTGTTCTGATAATGTTTTACGTGATTAATTACAGGTTCTAGTTGTAGTTCTTCCATTACATCTCCATTGTATATCCCGCTGTATATCTCATAAATTTCATTTCATTAGCCGTTATTCTGCTTTCGTCTTTCTTCCTTAATGTCCATGCCTCACTGCCGTAACAAAGTAGGCCTACAGGTCTCGCCAAGGTCTTGTAAAGGCGAATTCGAGTATGCCTTTGTACTAGGGAAGGTTTCATAATGGTGTTAATTATTCCCATTGTTTTGGTGTATTTAGAAATTTTCTGTGAAATGTCTACTTCATCGAAAAAAGATAATGTGTATCCGAGATATGTAAAATAATTTATCCTTTCTGATATTTTTTAATCTAAACATATTTTGCTAGGCATAGGGTATTTTCCGCAGAAGGCCATAATTTTAGTTTTTTCGTTAATGATTTTCATATCATATTTAATTCCAATTTTGTTAAAATAATAATAATAATAATAATAATAATAATAATAATAATAATAATAATAATTATTATTATTATTATTATTATTATTATTATTATTTTACTACATAGGCCTACTATCTATTAGTTCCCTTCAAGGGAGGACACGGACTGGAACTGTCCTCGCACACAGGCCGCTTGTGTAGGGCCATTATACTACCTGG
The DNA here is from genome assembly GCF_040183065.1 of Periplaneta americana. Taxonomy (NCBI): domain Eukaryota; kingdom Metazoa; phylum Arthropoda; class Insecta; order Blattodea; family Blattidae; genus Periplaneta; species Periplaneta americana. Next base: position 168,213,251 of record NC_091117.1, read on the forward strand.
GGTGGAATGGTGTGCATACTCTAAGGCCCACAGATCTACAGATCCCTCTGCGAGCCGCGACAGAACTCCCCTACAGCCTACATGATACTTTTATCTTCCCGTGTAAGCCTCACCCAGGTCCCAGGAGCTACCACCAGCAACGAATGACCACACATCCACGTGGTCCAAGTTCGTTGGCGCCCGCAGCCGACTCTACATCGGACCAAGCCCGAAATCGAGAAAAGAAACGGATATGATGGTGAAAAAAGGGGAAGTGTAATTATGATGGCGAAATGAGTCTGAGTTCCAACGTGGCAAGCTACCCAGCAATTTCTACTTCAATGATTTTTACGAGCAGAGTGCAATTAATTTCCAAATATGTTTATAATGTTTGATAAAATGTTCATGTTTCATAAAAATCTTAATGTTTTTCATATTTTGTAAAACGTTTCCCCACTGTTAACATTTCTATAACTACTACTAAATCGGGCTTTCCAGACAATATAAGGCGATAATAAATATGTTTTCCAAGAAGCAATTGAAAAACTCAAGCCACTCAGTCCCGGATGTATAGTGCATGTATATGCCTAATAAAATAAAATAAAACAAAATAAAATAAAATAAAATAAAATAAAATAAAATAAAATAAAATAAAAATAAAATAAGTAAAATTTGGTGACGCGGAGAACGCCAAGAAAAAACCCGACTACAACTTTGTCCGCCACAAGTGTCACTATGGATTTTTCAATAAAAAATCCCAGGCGGTGACCAGAACTCAAACCCGAACAGTCTGCGTGACAGGTTGAAGGTTTGACCACTCAGCCACCTATGTTACTAGTTAGCGATCAATGCAAAGGAGGGAAAAGAAACTGGCCACGCTACCCCATTATCTCCTGGCTTAGTTATCTCTTGAGCGGTGCCTTATTGATGTCATTTATGAGGTCCCAGTTTATGTTTTGGTGGATATGGATTACATTTATAATTATTATTGGATTATTATTTGAAATTTTATTATGAAATGGATTTAATTGTAATTTTTTGTAGATTGTAATGGTGATTTTGGCTTTAAAATATGTGCACATCGCCCAGCATAATCATTAGTCTTTTAATTGTGGACTGGAATGAATGGTTGGACGAACCATTCTTCGGACAATTGACTAAACAAAAACAACAATTAAAAACATTATTTAATTACCAAAATAATATATAGGTACCATAGGTACCAACAAAATAATAGGATTAATAATTAAATACTCATGAATTATTATGAGTGTGTGGTGTGTGCGTGCGTGCGTACGTGTGTGTGTGTGTGTGTGTGTGTGTTAATAAGTAAACAAATTAATAACAAACAATTACAGCAGTAGAAAAAATAAAAACAGCGAAAGCTTGCCCTGTCTTCAGAACACGTAAAAATGTAACTTACCAAAGATTAACCAGATGTCGACCATAGTGTACGCAACCGTTAAGATGTGGTCTTCACGCCACATGTGTTGGACTAAGATGCGGATATTTGTCCATTGTCAGTGTTACAGCTTGTAGTATCCTACTGTATTTGTTGCTTGTCCGGCATTGTGCTGACGCTACAGTTATGAGAACCATCGTGTGCCTCTGTAGTGTGAAAAAGAAATCGACTATTAACTTAGTGCATACAAACCTTGGACGAAGAAATGCGAGAAAAGCGTTGATAATTATTAACAGCTCAATGACAAAACAGATTGGAATGCCGTTGTACCTCTTGAAGTTGTCAAAGGGGATTATAGATTGTAAAATTTATTTTATTTGCGCGAAATGTAATGCATATAGTAATGCTTATATTTTGCTAAAATCTGTAATGTAATATTTAGGCTCAAAACATTTAATCTTAAACAAGTTGTTTAAAAAATAATTAATTACATGTGACTACTTTTAGTGTTACTTCGTTGTATGAAAGGAAAGTAATTATGCTCCAAGAAAAGTACATTTCAAGCAACCTAAAAGCTACGGAAGACTTTTGGCGAGACATAAGAGGCCTATTATTAAGAAAAATGAATTATTGATTATAATCGATTAATTCAGTAGACTTTCCAAGCAAAAAATTGCATAGTTTTCTATTGTACTTCCTTCTATTCGACTATCGATACTTTTTTAGGCATTGAGATGAGCATACTTATCTATCAATAAGAATAGTCTACATATTTTGTCTGCAAATAGTTAATTTTCCTCCGTTCTTTGTTTGTTTGCTTGTTTATTTGTTTACTTATTTTTGTTTACTTCTTTTTATAGTTGTCATTTTTTATTCTTATGTGTTTATTTTATATTCCGTGTCTGAAGATGATTCTCATAGAAGACTCGATATAATTCCCATTAGGATATTCCCTATTATTATTATTATTATTATTATTATTATTATTATTATTATTATTATTATTATTATTAATTATTGTTAGTATTAATTATTGGTATTATTATTATTAACTATTTTTAATTAATAAGTTTATTATTGTCATTATTGAGTGTAATTAGTTACCACTGCCACCGGGTATATACCCATTGCAGTGTGAATAAATACATACACATACATACAACCCAGAAAGCGATGGCCTTAGACCCTACTATTTGCTTTGAACGAGACACGAATCAAGCACTGCAGATAAATGATGACAAGCAAGCTAAATATGTACCTTGTCTTCCATACCTCAGTGAAAAATATGGCATTTCGCCTTACAACTGGGATGTTACAGGCTTACTATTTGGAGCGAGGGGTTGTTTACCAAAATTTACATGTAATATCCTTAAATCCTTTAAAATTCCCTTTTATGAGGTTCAGAAGATTGTGATGGAAATTCTGAAGGCCTCTCTTCAAATTCTACACTATCATCTATATGTTAACACGTAATTTTTTGTTTTAATGTACAAATCGAATCATTATTTTGCTCGTTTCATTTCCCTTTATCTTTTTATGTTTGTTAATTCCGGATCCCAGTGGTCAACCTCACTTGAGGACGGATAATTTGAAATAAATCTTAGTAGTGAGCTTATTTTATTCTTTCCCCTTAATTAAATTTTAATTGTTTATTTTATTGTTTGATATACTTGTTCTTAATTTCTCTCCATGTATGAATAGAAAGATAAAGTAAATTAGGGCCAACTTAAGATTAGCTGGACAGTGAATTAACAATAAATGCAAAGTAATAAAGAAATCAGCAATTTTGAAGAAATGAATTAGCAGATATAGGCTAAATTATGAAGTACATGAACTAATAAAGTATTATTTTCCGTCTATGGTCTGTCTGAAACATATTCAGTCTGTTAAATAATAGTTGATGCTCATAAATATGTTATCATATCTGCACAATAATTGCGCAAATAATGAATGGGAATAATATATAAAACAACCCGATAACATAGAGTAATTTTTGAGTGTTGTTAGTTATGATGAAAACTCCTATTTCTCGGTTTGTTCATGATGACATAATTTGTAACGAAAATAATACATGTGAACTATTCGTGTAACGAACTGTAGTATTGACTTCAGATTGGTCTATTTTGTTCCGGTCGACCTCTCGGATTCTGCCACATTCGTCCGTTGAGAAACCCGGTGGATGGCCGTTCAACTTCGGGCAATACCATTCAACTTTTCCCGCTGCATTATCGTGCATAGTGTCGAAACTACCACAGTATTTCTTGTATTTGTGTGAGACAATTGAACAACCTGTACGTGCTTGTAATACTTGTTTATGAGTTCACATGTAATGTTGTTGCAGGACAGTTCGACCTCATCCGTGTTAAAGGGAAGAAGTAGATAATGTAATAGATTATTAAGCTCTATGTAAAACTGTGATTATAGACTTTGGGTATAGGTGTATACTAGAAACTGTACAGAATTATACTACGCCTTCTAATTTCTTTTTGAACACTAGTTGAGGAAAGTGAATTTTGGAGACCGAATGAAACGGAAAATCACTGTTACTTATATAGGCCTAGCCTATTAGCTAGATTACCTATAATAATCTAATATCGTCGGCTTAGAGTGTAAACCTGATAACCACCAAAAAGAAAATTTTACAATGGAAGCAAAAACTGAGTTTAAATTAATTCTGAAACTTTAGAACCAAATCCAAAGTTTCAGAGTTAATTTGAACTTACTTTTTGCTTCCCTTGTAAAATTTTCTCTTTGGCGGTTAGCAAGTTTACACTCTAAGCCGACGTTATAGCTAAATACGAGTAGGCTAATTGTGGACTAAAATAGGTCGATTGTGACTGGAAACACACAATAATAGTAATGATAATGATGATGATGATGATGATAATAGTCTAATTATAATATGATAATTATGATTATAGTAATGATAATGATTATAATGTAAAATATTAATTATTATAACAATAACACTAATATTTCCTTAAATATAAGGCAAAGTAATTTATCATTCTTTTAATAAGTAGGCCTACAAAGTCAGATCTTCCAGTTTGCCTCAAATACAGATTGTATTATAGGCCTAATGACTATTGATGAGGGTTTAGAAGCAGCCAATATGATAATGAAAGTAATCTTTTTTTTCTGCAATATTGGATTAAATGTGTGCAATAGATACTATGAAGGACACATAAATTTAAAAAGGAGAAAAAACTCAAAGTAACACATCGATTTACTGCACCGCAATATATTACTGAAATTGGCATTGAATTACAAATCTATAGGCCTATAGAAGTGAAAAAGTTGTCTCAAAACGTTTGAACGATTAATTTCTCAAATGAACTTATTGGTAGCCAATATGGACTAAAATACTCAATCCATGAACAGGAAGTTTACAACTAGAAAGTGTTCAAGTTACCGGTACTTACTAATTTAATAAGTATGTTATTCTTTGTCGCGGTGGCTCTGAGGTAGCGCAGGCGCTGCTCTTCCAAGTGGTCTATGGTTCGATTCCGGCATAGGCAACGGAATAAATATTCTATCTTTAGTTTGCGGGACTGGATGGTTGTTTGTTGGTTTGTGATTGTTTTGTGATGTCTATGCGGGGCCCTACGCTATGCCAATTCCACACCACCTATATATATATATATATATATATATATATATATATATATATATATATATATGCTAGATGTCTAGTGTTGATTAAAAGACAATTCCCGCCTTACCCTACACCGCAGTGATCTTATAAATCGGTACTACAAGGGAGGTGAAACGGATATCTAAAGAAAAAAATATATTATATTACTCTTTGTGGATTATTTTGAATAGTGTACTTTTGTAGGAATTTTCTACGTATTCCAACGTTTCAGTATTTACTAGTTATAGCTATTAAGGGGGGTAAAATTTTTGGAAATATTCAACATTTTTTTCCTCCATTACTGTATCTTGTACAATAATGAGAATTGGTATGTGTAAAACACTGTCCATCTGCTATATGAAAAAATATTTGTATGATTAAAAAATATTTATATATATATATATATATTTTTTAAATTCAAAACGGTGGCAGTTCACTGTGCAGTGATGAAGCGTTTCCATCATAACTCATAAATTTGGTAACTTTTTCATGTTCTCTCTCTTTTATTTTATTGCTCTTTACAATATCATGCTCTTTCAAAACATTCCTTAATAAATAGCATCTTTTTATTTTGTGTTAGCAGAAAATACTGATATTTGACCGTTTTTTAAAATGAATTTATTTTTTTATCAGACAATCTAACAAAGACAGAGAAGTGATTTTGCATCATATTATAGATAGCTATGACATGTATAAATACACACAAAAATTTTCCACAGAATGTTGGATACTTTTTGAGTTATGAGGGAAACGCTTCATCACTGCACAGTGAATTTTGAATATTGAAAAAATATAGGCTATAGACCCTATATAAATAATTTTTTTAAATCGTAAAAATATTTTTATCATATAGCAGAAGAACAGTATTTTACACATACCAATTTTCATTATTGTACAGAATACAGAAATGAAGGAAAAAAATGTTGAATATATCCAAAATTTTACTCCTTTAAGCTGTACCTAACCCCTTAAGCAACTTTATTTTTCATTGTGTATAGATTTAGATATTGGGCTACCTTCCAACAGAGATTTTCTACAAATTCAAACTGTTCTGGATTTTCCATTTCAGCAAGCAGATTTTACTTTTCTTTGTGTATTATTTTGGATATTGTTCCTCAATGTATCAGGGTTTACTGCTATTAACAAGTATAGTTTACTTATCTCTGTATACCTAGGCCTACATAAATTTGTATCTTATCTTTAAACAGATCAGCGTTTGCTCCTATTTTCATTAAGTGAATCTTGCTTTAATTCGTTATAATTTTGAATATTATGTTTCAAAGTTTCAAGATTCCTTACTGTTTTCAACACACAGATTAGACTTTTATTTGTGTATAATTCTGGGTATTATCTTTCAACGTTTCAGAATTAACTACAGTTTCAGCAATCAGATTGTGCTTTCTTTGTATAGGCCTAGGCCCTATTATTACGATATTGCCCATAAGTGTTTCAGAACTTCATACTGTTTTAGCAAGCAGATAGTATATTATTTTTTTTGTGCATAATGTTTAATATTATCCGTCAATGTTTCAGCATTTACTACTTGTTTAGTAGATACAGTAGATTGTTTCATTTATATAATTATTAGTTTAGATATTGACCGTTTATAATATCCTTCTATAGACTCCAAAGCTTCGAAGTCATTACTGGTTGTCTTAATCAGTTTCACTCTTCTGTAAGTATTTTTTTTTATATTTTGCGGCCTTCAAATTCGACATTGGAAGAGCTCGTTTCTGTAGAAGTGTAGTCCACAGAGTAGCTAGAGCAGGCAGAAGCTTGCCGTGTCGAGCAGCCATGTTGCCGAGACAGACGGGGCGGTTTCAGACGAATGTGGTCCCAAGGCAAAGCCCACCCCTAACTCCCTCCCTCGAACCCGAACCAATTCTTAATTTGTTTTTATAAGTCTACGTATTAGAAGTTGATGTTAGCGTTCACTTGGGGTCTTTAAAGATCACTAGGGGGTACTTGAGAATATTTATGTAGGTAATGGTTTTTATAAGAATACATCTTCCTTGCCTCTTTGTGTTATTAGAGACACGAATTTTAACAAAAGAAATTAGGCCTACTGAAAGAGACAGCTGCGGCGGGATGATATGCCAGCTTTCTTTTCTTGTAGTCAGTGATTCGAACCTGACTAAGATATCAGGAGTTCCTCAGCACCTTCAAGAGTATTACGGGGAATTGTTAACATACAGTATACGAGTACATGGCAGGCATGTACTAGTCTGTAGTATATAGGCCTTTGTGCTGAGCCTAATCTTTATTAATGGATGACAATGTGATGAGAAAGAAGAAGAAAAAGAAGAAGAATAATTGGTAGATTGATTGAGAGGGAAAACAGAGTATCCCGAGAAAAACTAGCCCAACACATCTTTATCATCTACAAGTTTCACTCGTACTCTAAGGGCCGTATTCATAGACATTTTTAGCGCGGGCTTCCGGTGGATGATCAGCGATTTTCGTATTCATAAACCTGTGTTAGCGATAGGATATGATTTGAATTCTGTACAAGTAACCAGTGGATAGCCGGGGCTAGTTTAGCACGCTCGTAGCGCGTGCTGCGAAATGTCTATGATTAGCACCCTAAGCGATTTAATTACAAGTATTAACAAATTTATGTATGCTCACGACGCTTAAGGCAATGTATCGGTGAAATAATGATGAAAAGTTAAGAAATGAGGCTGTATCAAATTATCTATTCACATAATCGAATGTGGCCGAAAATAGTGTGCTGGACAGCTATAGTTAAGTGCAATATATGCTGGTCTTATTTTACAAAATAGCCTAAATTTCAAAACAACAATTTCATGACTTCAAAATGCTCTGGTCTTCAAATTTGGAACACATACACTTTAAAAACAGTTTAAAATGTGGGGCTAGATTTTTATGTATAAGTAAAAATATTCTCATTAATGGTGATTAAATAACAGAAAAGTAAAATATTCAACGAGTTGGACAGCACATAGTTAATCATTTTTACATCAGCATAAACTAGCAAGATATGCAGAAAGCAACAGAGGATCCCACATATGGTACTAGGGAGTTTTAAATCCACTGGATTGATGTATTGTACAGATATTCTTAGTATAATTCTGCAGTGCTCGGGAAAAGTGACATAAGTCAATTTCCACAAACCATTTTTGATAATTTATTGACAACTTACACTGGTTTATGTCGATTTGATTTTCTCCTGTATGAATTATTGTAATGGGAGGAATACTTATGTATTTTTTTTCCAAGCGAGCAGATGTTCCGTAAGTTGTTAATAAATTATTAAAAAAGAATTGTGGAAACTGACTTGTCTCACTTTTCCCGAGCACTGCAGAATTTTAAATTTCGTTTTTCTCAGCTTTTATTTTTTCAGCATTTTGAACTTTTCAAAATACTCTACGTACCACAATTTTGTAACTATCTGCTTGAAATTTCAGGAAAACTTTAGATAGGCCTAGTCTATATATGAGTAAAAAAACTCATGTGCAATTGTTGAAAAATTGTCATTGGTTCCATTGTTATTAAATATTGTTCATATTTCATATGCATGTCGCCCTCAGTAGCGCAGTTGGTATAGCGCTGGCCTTCTAAGCTCGAGGTTGCGGGTTCGATCCCGGCCGAGGTCGATGGCATTTAAGTGTGTTTAAATGCGACAGACTCATGTCAGCAGATTTACTTGCATGTAAAAGAACTCCTGCGGGACAAAATTCCGGCACACCGGCGACGCTGATATAACCTCGGCAGTTGCGAGCGTCATTAAATAAACCATAATTTAATTTTTCATATGCATCAAAATTAAAAATTAAAGAGGCTAACTATAGAAAATATTTTTTTCTATAAAACTAATTTAAATTAAACAAAGCCTGCTCACCATTTTGTTTACATTAGTCTTTTAAGTCCAAAATAAATTTTTAAATATTATGTGATAATCCATTTGGTACAAGGACCATTTTAATAATATATATAAAAACAGTAAAATCTTAAATAAAGAAATTAATATCTCAAAAACTATTTGACACAGCGTAACAACATTTGGTGTGTAATATCAGTATGATAATGTACTGGTATGGTCAAAATTTCAAGTTGATGAGATGAAAATTGTAGACTTTAGAATTTCATAGATGTATTGCTTTAAGGAGCTTTACTTGGATTCCAAAGCCGCTCGGAGTATGGATGTTTGCCTGTTATTGTGATGTGGGCCTGTCATCCTACTATGAGAATCCTGTTGTGTCCTCCAAGTGCAGTATTAGACCGAAAAATTAGAACTCCAACAGGAGCACGAAAGATTCTCCATACATAAGTGGGCCATAAATTAATGTGTATAAAACATATTATTCGAAATTCTTTCCTTTCACTAATTGCCACCCAACATTATACTGACGATAGAATAACCACAGAAATTGAAATGGAAACAAGTCATATCTTTTAGGCCCTATTTGTTATTTTGTAGTAACAGGAATTATAATTATACTAGTGGCTTGTGCAGCAAATGCTGCTGCAAACTAAGTTCGTTAGGCGTTCAAATACAAATTTTTCAGATTTATTTTCAATGAAGAATACTTGTCTTTTCTATAGTTATTTGCTTCCATAATAATGAAACATACTCCCTCTGAATGGATTTTTAAGGCCAAATACTTTTTCTTGAATTTATCCAACTTCAGTTTTTGAGTTTCAAGGCGAAAACGCAAGTATCAATGTCAGGACGATAGCAGTAGCTATTTCAGGTCATTGTGGATTGTAGACAAAAGTTAAAAAATGTCAGGTTTGCTAAGCTTTCGAATAATAGCATTTTCGTATAGCTGCTGCATGTAGAACTTGAAATATAGAGCTTAAAATCATGTTATCCTACTGAGAGATCTTGCTGAAATGATCTGGAGACTACAAAATTTTCTAGGCCTCTTATTTTATCAGTAAGCAATACCTTTTTATCTTTCCTTAGCAACTGTAATTTTTGCGCTCTCTCGAGCCAATACTGAAGACAACACATATCAATATCTACACTACACCGCCATTAAGTATATGAAAAAGACCCAAACCCACTGGTTTATTAAGCATAAAAATATTTGATTTTTTTATAACAATATTGTTATCTTACTTAAGTTTTGTAGTTATATATAGCAGTCACTCAGTAAATTATAGAAATGAAGATCTAAATTAAGATATTCTCTACATTTACTTACATAACCTCAAATCGTTTCACTTTCATGTCATCAATATAGCATCAATATTATGTACAATTAATGTAAAATAGACGCATCATGATATTAACTATAATAATATTTAATTTCTAATGGTAATAATGTCATTAAACCACCTCAGGTTTCGTAGATTTGAATATCCAATACACAGCTGTACTCAGAAAATTATACACTGCAGAATCAGTTTTTAATAACAAATTGAATTGAGCTCTAAATATGTCGGCAATCCTGCAGGTCACGGCCTTCGTGTAATAGCCTATTGTTTATTGTAGTGTGTGTTTTATTCTGAAATTCAATCAAGTCGGCCGTGATTCAATAAAATTAGTTCTCAAAACTGACAACAGATGGATTTTGGAAAATAGGAAAATTATGTAGAAAAATTGACATTTCACTGAAAACTACTACTTTTCCGAAAAACTTTGGATGCCAGGCATGAAAATGAGGGGTCACTCATTAAAATCTGTTCAGCCGTTTTCCCGTAATTTCCATTACCAGTTCAAATTATATATATAGATTCTGGAACTTGTAAACATTAGTTATATAGGCTAAAAACGACAGAGTTTGATAGATACACGTTAGATCCTTTAGATTTGTTTTGCGAAGATGTCAGCTGTAGAGAAGATTTTCTTTAGATGCTTAGATTATTTCTCCCATTCTCATCCAATAGTTGTTCTATTATCGCCATATCATTAGGTTACGTCCTATTATCGTCTTTACTTTCAAAGATGGAATAGGCCTATAGAAGTTGTGAACTAAACATATTTTCCTTAAAGTAATTTTATTTGTGTGTTTTGATATGTTTTGAAGAAATAATAATAATAATAATAATAATAATAATAATAATAATAATAAATATAATAATAGTAGGCCTAATATTAATGATGATAATGATAATAATAATAATAATAATAATAATAATAATAATAATAATAATAATAATAATAATAATAATAATAATAGGAAAACAATTTAATTAACAAATTCCAAATACTTTACAAAAATTACACCTTAAAGCGTGTAACTTTAGTCTTTTTTTCTGAGAATATTTTTCTGTTACAGGACATGAAGGCAATAAAGAATGCACAACCGCTTTCAAGAAAACGACCAACGAGAAACATGAAGATTTTTTGTGGAAGAACTTTATACATTGATGTCAAAAAGCTGCATTGTAAGTTCATTTAATATTTCTTTACTTAGCGGTAGAAATTATATAGGACCTAGGCCTACTTCTTTTATAAGCTATTGTTCTACTCTTCACTTACCGTCTCGCTTACTTGCGACTTTGTTCTGTCACAAGACACCTGTGATTCAAAATATGTGGCAGGTCTTTTGATAGCTGCGATGTCTTTTCATTGCTATCAAAGCCATGTGTAAGAGAAGCTTTGGGAGGGGCTGAGGGAGTATTCAAACAATCCTCCTTCCACGAAAAATATAGACTAATCTCTATTCTTATTTGTAATATATTTTACGTTAATACAACATTCAATTAAAGCAAGGCCATCATTATGTAAATGGACAATTCGTGTATAGGGCTGTTATAAACTAGTTAATCTAAAAAAACTCCGCATTTAAAACCATAACATACAATGCACAGGTACACGTACCTACGTACGTACATACAAATAATAATAATAATAATAATAATAATAATAATAATAATAATAATAATAATAATAATAATAATAATCATAATAATAATCATAATAATAATAATTATAATAATAATAATAATAATAATAATAATAATAATAATAAGTAATAAAAACATTTAAAACCATAACTTACAATGCACAGGTACACGTACCTACGTACGTACGTCCATACATACATACAAATAATAATAATAATAATAATAATAATAATAATAATAATAATAATAATAATAATAATAATCCGTGGCGCTACAGGGCTCAGATCGACCAGCCGGCTGCTGTTCTTACGCCCACATGTCGAAGCAGAGATGGATGATCATCCAACCAGAATGGTGGTATCTTGTGGTTAGCACGATGATCGTCCCAGCAATTAAAGTTGGCTTTCGTAACCGGATTTCGCTACCTATTATAGCTCCTCAAGTGCATCACGATGTTGGGTGGACACCGGTCCCATACACTAGCTTAAATTTCGTGAGAAAATTTCTTCCCCCATGAGTACTCGAACCAGCGCGCATTCCGTAACGCGAGTCCTAGGCATGATGCTCTAGATCACGACGCTACGGCACCGGACACATACATACAGTAGCCTTTAAGCTATAGGTCTACATATAATACGTAGTGCATACTGTACAAGGTAGACTACATTGATTTCTAAATTTATGATGTAAGATTTCCTTTCCTAGTCTGCCAAGTTAGCTCTGTGGTAGCGTGTCTGCCTCCAGACTAGCTGGCCCAGGTTGGATTCCCGGTGGATCAGAATTGTTTTCTTTCCCAAATGTTTAACAACCTCTTATTCGGTAACTATTATGATTAGGGTCGTGATTTTTGTCCATATCGATAGGAAACCTAATAAAAAATAATTTATCCCTCTGGCGTATTTCAATAACATGGACGGTTGTCGTGTAAATTTAATTTTAAAAACATCTAATTTCAAGTCACTACACAATGCGAGTAGGTTGCAACAACGTCGAGGCAGAGAGCAGCTCACCTTTCGAGACACTCCAAGTTTGTTGATCTCTTACATCTGTATCACGAGTATAGTATTTTAGCGGCGATGTTGCCGGACTGCTGAAACTTCAAACTTCATTTTCTAATTAACCGTGAATTTAATCACAAAACGTAATAAAGTTTTTGTATTCATTTAAGTGTACCCTATGGTCCCTTTCAAGCTGCAAGTTTATTTCACTTCCATCCTATATATATATATATATATATATATATATATATATATATATATATATATATATATATATATATATACACACGTACGTGTAGTTGTGTTTATCAAAATATCAATACAAATGGATATGGATATAGTATGATAAACTCAGTTGGTATTATGAGCAAAGCTAAAAGATATCGATAGGTTTGCTTAACTATATTGTTATGGAAATTAATACGGGTAATGGCCCTTACATAAAATTGAATTTAAAGATTTGAATGTAATATAATCATAATTAAATTGAATTGAAACACAAATGAATAACTTTGCAAGCAAATGGGGTTATAGGCTAAATACTGCATGCATTTACTCGCCACTTTTTTTTAAAGGCCTACTGAAACTTTCAGTGTCCTTAATTGAGTAGTGCGTCATGACTCATGAGTTATGTTATTTTCATTATCTTCTGATATTTCAATTCTGTTTCAGAGACCATTAAAACTATTATGTTCTGTCATTCCTGTATTCTTTTGTTTCTGGCTGAGTAGGAAAGAAGGCCTGATCGCCCTGACTCCGCATGAATGAATGAATGAATGAATGAATGAATGAATGAATGAATGAATGTGAGTGAGTGAATAATATTATGATCATTTTTATTTCAATTTGAACGTATTTTAGTCAACACTATTTTGTCACTATAATTAGCCCTTCTCGCTAACTTAAATTTGTGTCATCTCTCTTCTAATCTGCCACTTCATTTAAATCTCATTCTCTTTTATATAAACATATTTTCACCCCACGATCATCCATTACAGACGTTCTCATGGCTTTGTGTGATAAAAACAAATATGTGGACTCGCACTTAGTGGGTTCACAACGCACGAAAACGAGTTGCAAAATTAGACTTCCGCCGAGAAGTCGCAACTTCTTGTGACTGCACGGAACATCCTACTGTTCTCAAATCTGTTCGCACGCTATCCCAAACATGCAGCCCAATTCACACCTCCAGTCACACATCTCCTTTCCTTCTTCTTTGAATCAGACTGTTAGCGACTTCTCACCAAAGAGAGCTGTTAATGCCTGACCAAGTACTTATAGGCCTGCAAGTAAATAAATAAATAAATCATTAAATAAAGTAAATGTAAAATAAATGTTGCAGAAAAGGAATCACCATTATAATTTAAAATATAGTGAATGCCAACGAATAAAAAATAAGATAAAATAGGTAAACATTAACGAACTTACCAGGACGAATATGCGGCCTGGTCTTACTAATAAACCGTGTATAATTTTTATATGACACTTATGCAGAGTTGGGACAGAAAAAGTTACTAATAAACCATGCATAAGCGATGGATGAATAAGCAGCGTATAACTATATATGGGAATTGCTTCGCAGTAGTTGTACACACGAAACTCCGTGTGTAAGTGTTGTATGTAGAGAACAAATGGCCGCCTTTTAACAGCTGTTCATATAGATTATCATTTTAAGATGATGATTGCCTTGTAACCACAACAGAAAAAACAAAGAGCACAGAATAATTAGAATAATATTGCTGTAGCTGTACTCTTTGACCAAAATATAGCGTGGTAATCGATCAGGCTCAATTATACTATCGATATTAAGCGTGGCACATTAGCGAACACTATCGCATGCAATAGAGAAACTCAGTTATTCTGTTACCTTTGTAATAAAATAATGACGAAACTATGACGTAGCTGTGTAACAGTTGTATTGTTATACACGACGTATGTAGTGGTTATTAGTCAGGAATTTACACACGACTTATAAACGAGTATTCGTTGTATAAGTAGAAGACAGTTAAACGTCTGGATAAGAGTTTTTATTAGTAAGTCCGTAAATATGAAAAAAAAAATGTACTCCTCTTTGTATTTGTTAAATCCATTAAGAGACCTTATCAATGAATGAAACAGTGTAGAATTTATAATGAAACTAGGCCTATAGGCCTACAATGGATTAAAAAGTCACATATCGTTATGGATTTCAAATAGAAATAAAATAAATGAATTCTGCTGTAATGAATGAGATAAGAGGATAGGTTGCAATACAAGTTAGTTGTGGAGTGTAGGAGAGAATTGAATGAGATTGGATAAAATGTAGTGTTTTAGAATAAAGTGAAATACTTAGTAGAATGAGAGAGAAGAGAGTTGCATGAGATGAAGTAGTGAATTTGAGTCGCATGAAGTGAACTAGAGAAGTAGAGTTGCATGAGGTGAAATAGAGAAGTAGAGTTGCATGAGGTGAAGTAGAGAATTATAGTTACATGAGGTGAAGTAGAGAAATAGAGTTGTATGAGGTGAAGTAAGGAAGTAGAGTTTCATGAAGTGAAGTAGAGAAGTAGAGTTTCATGAGGTGAAGTAGGGAAGTAGAGTTGCATGAGGTGAAGTAGAGAATTAGAGTTACATGAGATGAAGTAGAGAAATAGAGTTGTATGAGGTGAAGTAAGGAAGTAGAGTTTCATGAGGTGAAGTAGGGAAGTAGAGTTTAATGAAATGAAGTAGAGAAGTAGAGTTTCATGAGGTGAAGTAGGGAAGTAGAGTTTCATGAAGTGAAATAGAGAAGTAGAGTTTCATGAGGTGAAGTAGAGACGTAGAGTTTCATGAGGTGAAGTAGAGTTGCATGAGGTGAAGTAGAGAAGTAGAGTTTCATGAGGTGAAGTATGGAAGTAGAGTTTCATGAAGTGAAGTGGAG
The DNA here is from genome assembly GCF_040183065.1 of Periplaneta americana. Classification (NCBI taxonomy): domain Eukaryota; kingdom Metazoa; phylum Arthropoda; class Insecta; order Blattodea; family Blattidae; genus Periplaneta; species Periplaneta americana. The sequence goes on from NC_091117.1 coordinate 168,228,979, forward strand.
AAGTAGAGTTTCATGAGGTGAAGTAGAGTTGCATGAGACGAAGTGGGGAAGTAGAGTTTCATGAGGTGCAGTAGAGAAGTAGAGTTTCATGAGGTAAAGTAGATAAGTAGTTTCATGAATTGAAGTAGAGAAGTAGAGTTGCATGAGGTAAAGTAGAGAAGTAGACTTGCATGAGGTGAAGTGGAGAAGTAGACTTGTATGAGTGAAGTAGAATTTCGTGAAGTTAAGTTACGTGAGGTGTAATAGAGTTGTGTGAGGTGGAATGGAATTGCGTGAGATGAAATGGAGTTGCGTGAGGTTCGATGAAATAAAATATTTAATTAAATGGAATTGAAAGAAACGGGAAAGAAATGAATGGAATAGAACGTACTGGGTTGAGACAGAAAGGAATGGAATAGGAAACTAAAATGAAATAGCATGGGTTGGAATGGAATGGTTATTTTCTTTCACTTGCTTTGTAGCGACTTTGTGTTTGACTTTCAGTCAGAACGGTTTATGTCGGTGTTGCCCGGAACCGTGGCCTTGGCTATCTGATCCTTATCCTTATAGCCCGCCACCGTTGCCAGTTTCGTGAGAAGAAATATTTGCCTCCGTCACAAGATATAGCACCGACATGCCGGCGACAATCAACTTCTTCAACAGCTACTTCAAACAAGGCCGCCTTTATAGAATCCGGAGTTTGTCATTGATTAGAAGATGAAATATAGGTTGTCGAACTCTCACAAAGAGGACCCGGAGCCTCATCGAAAGTCACTGATGACTGTTTTATTCTAGAATATGCATATGAATCTTTCTTTGAGAGTGTTATGTTTTGAATTATTAAATAATGTAATGGACTCCTTCACGTTGCCATTCCTTTGCTCAGGTAATTAGATGAGAGCTTCTCAATAGGAAGATGTGAGATTCCCTCTTAAGACTTTTCTACTGTGTATTTGTTGTTGACTAAGCTATTCTAACGCAAATTTTGTTTTAAAATCGGTTTCCATAGTCCTTTTCAAACCTCTATAGCATTAACGTTGTACTATCATAACTAGGGGGCGGATGTTGATGATCTAAATATCTACTTAAAATGATTATTAAAATGCCATTAAACTAATGGAAAAATGACGTAACATTAAAAGAAAATGACATTTAAATATTATTACCGTACTCACACCCACAACCTCTTAAATATTAGTCACCTTGTTTCAATGACTGCGCTGCAAGTTTCGGAGAGAGGAGGCAATTCCTGGAATTTGGCTAAGATAAAGGAAAAGAGCATGCAACAAAATGAAGGTTTTAAGGGAAAATTATAGATTTAATGAGGGTTTACAATGTGTTTCAATCAAGGGTGGTCCATGTCACTGCCTTCATTCTCCGTCTCCTCCTCCTCCCCCCGCGCTTCACTTTTGTTACCAGATCTTCCAGATGAGGAAGTGTGAATGACAAAACAAATTGTGGGTGCAGCGTGCATTCTTGCAATCTTTGTGTTAAAAATACTGTCTACTACAGTATACATCCCTTTCGAACCATGTTGAGGACACAACGTCCTGTCCAGGACATGGTGAAAGTTTCCTCCCTTCCAAACATAAATTCTAAAGACATCCTTGTACCGACAAAAGAACAATAGCGGTCAAAGTCCTCACTTAAAGTAAGCTGCTGTCAAGCATTTTATATTACTTTCGTTGTGTTAAGTGAAGCTTACAGAGGACTGAAGGTTGGACTTTAGAGTCTGTTTCAAACTATAAAACTCAAACTTCACTGTTATTCACTTATTCAGCAGGTAATTATTACTGACCTATTTGGTTAACAAATGATTTAACAGACCTATCGGTAAAGAAGAAAGTAAAATGCATTCCAAAATAATGATCTAAAAGTTCTTCAAAGTATTAAAAATGACCAAAAAATTCCGAAAAAATATAGAAACGACCTATTAGTCCAAAACGTCAAAAAATTCAAAACATGCAATATAAGAAATATTTTACGTTGATATTAACATAGAAAGGATTTCTATATTAATAGGTATCGTCCTAATGTCAAAAGTAAGATGATGACTTTTCATCAACATCCGCCCCCTAATCATAATTAAACAGCGGATTTTCGGTCCCTACACAGCAACAAAAGTCTCGTCCCTTGGCTTTCGGAGGGAGCGTAGCAATGAGTTCAATGATCTCCCTGGAACTGACGTACACCTAACGTTCCGTATCAGGACCCAAAATCCGCTGCCTAAGTCATGACTTTGTCTCTGTTGGATGTTAAAAGCAAAGTAATGGTGTTCCTATTATAGGCTATGGAGGCGCATAAGCGGGATGTTAGGTTTCTCCATTTGTACACAGTGATGCATTTGTAAAGTAGGGATATCAGGCCTACGTGCGTGATGCATTTACTGGCATGGAAATAACCCGGGACTCGTCGATTTCAAGACTGAGTGAATGCTAGGACCATAGTCCGACAGAAAGCATTATTAGATGGAGGAAATTCATGACGTAATCGGAAATAGAACCTGCGACTTTCCGGCTTGCAGGGAAAGACTTTAAAGTCTTTAACCACGGCAGTACGAGGCGCGTCCGTAAAGTAACTTTCCCACTCCTCTCACAGCTAGCAAACGATATGTTGCCCGAAGCGATTGCGTGTACGTGATAGAGTAATGTCCTGGCATAGCGCATGCGCTAGCGGAACTTCCCGAGTGCTCTCAGTAGCTTCGTTGCATTGGTTGAAGGTGGACGTTCCTATTCCAGCTCCCGCCGCGTATGAAGTGCGGTTAGTGATAAAGTTTTTGAATGCACAGGGCATAGCGCCGATTGAAATTGATCGTCAGCTGTGCCAGGTCTATGGGCAAGCAGATGGTGCGTTGGTGCTGTAGACAATTTTCAGCAGGACGCCAAAATGTGCATGACGAGGAGCGCAGTGGGAGGCCAACCATCATCTCAGACGACCTTGTGGAGCAACGCACCATCTTTTTGCTCATGACATAAGGCCCATGACTGCCTTACGTCCACTTGCCCTGAACAGAGGTGAAGATCATCCAACCCACATGGTAGTAAAGTGAAGTCAGCACGGTGATCCCCCTAGCCATTATATCTATCTGACGAAACGTAATTTCGCTAATCAACTGTAGTTCCTGACATTCATCCTGATGAAATTTCATTTGTTTCTCCATGAGGACTTGAATCAGTGCTCATTCCGCATCGCCAATTCAAGGTACGACACCTTAGACCAGTGGTTGTCAGCACTCGGTAAAATGGGTAAAGGATATTCGGAGCAACATCAAATGCACCATCGTGCAACAGGCAGAGAGGGATGGAGCATGCCCTCCAGCAGTTACGGTGTACCATAGTGCAGTCTCTTATCCCCGGGTAAAAGACGCTAGCCCGAGCGTGCTCTGTGCTGACGACCACTGTCTTAGACCATTCGCTATGGTGCGCACAAGTCCAATCTATACCTCTTCTAAATAATGAATCATCAGCATAAAGATCTGTCTTGAGGTCTGTTCAGCTTCTTGAATCCTATAATTTTTTTTTGTCTTCCGGCGTTTCTCTTTCCACATCTTACAACTTTGCGGAATAACATCAGACTTTATCCGTCTATTCTTCGTCACCGTACGTCTTTCTATTCATCCTCTTTCACCGTGTCAGTTTGTCGCCTATGGAACTCTTTACCTCGTCATGTCAGGGATTGCCAAACAGTTAGGTCTAATCAATTTAAATTAAGAGTTAAAATTATCTAATTTTACACGGAATTGATTTGTGTTAGCCGAATTTAATAGGTTATTCTATGTGTTTGTAGACTATAAATTGTCATTTAGGTCTATTATAAAGTGGAAATAGGATATAAGTTGTAATTACTTCATTATTATGTATCATGTTTAGTCAATATTTCATTATACAGTATGTAAGCTCCTTAATGTGCATGATAACGATTTTATACTTAAATATTACTACGTTTTATTGTTTCAATGTATATTTCACTTCTGGTAGTGTAGAAGAGTAGGCCTCATGGCCTTAACTCTACCAGAATAAATAAATAAATAAATAAATAAATAAATAAATTCATACAGTAGGCCTAAGTATATAAATAAATAAGTACATAAATAATATCATAAACATAAATAATTATAACTATTACAGGCAGTCTACTAAGTGTCGAATTTCTGCTCCGAAATTGCGTGTTCACATTTCAGTGATTCAAATGAAATTTATCGTGAGTAAGGCGTTGTTGGGACAGATTTCTGCGAGACAGTCCGTCTTTCCTTGCCACAGTTTCATTTTCTTCCCATTATTGCCTGGTTCTGAAGCTGCACCGGTTTTATCAGCCAGCTCATAGGTCTGTTATCTGGCACAAAGTCATGGGACTTCTTGTCTGACCTGCTTCAGCTGAAAACAAATTAATGAAAATATATTACAGGTGATATGAGACAATAATTAGACGGAGATGATTATTGAAGATGTTTTATTTTTCTGCAAGTTCTTCAAAAAGTAATTATGTTAAATAGACAAAAACTGTTAAATGGTCTGTGCATGGAAAGCAATTAGGTTGTTAAAGGAATACTACTAGACTTTAGAGGAGTAGCTCGACGAGTCTATAACTTCATTCTTCAATTAATGTAAATCATATAAACAGTGAAATAAATCTCGATAATAACTTCCTCTGTCAGTATTTGCAGCTCTGAGCAAGAAATACAGTCATCAAATCGGTAATTTCCTGCCACTGCCGACGGGAGCTGTCATTATTTGAAAGACTAAAAAACAGTCTACGGCAATTTGAGACATGGGAGAAATGTCGCTATTGTTTTTAATGGCGATTTTGATCTTGAGAGTCTATTCGATATTAATTACCGTGAAGTGACAGAGATGGAAATCAAATGTAAATAATCCGACCATAAATTGGTTCAATTGGCCCTCATATGGCGTTGGCGTTTTACGTAAAGGACAAAACCGCTGTAAAGTGGTTATTCCTTTACTGAACAGAAGTTCTATTTATAAAATAGGTGTAGGCCTATACTCCATAAGCAATATGCTGCTAGTTACAGGATTTTTGCTTATGTGTTCGTTTGAGATGATAGAGAGATATACAGATCTGTTTTTAATGACACATTTACTCAGAATGAGAGGGATAACTTAGTGATTTAAATAGATAAACACTCGAAAATGAATAAATACTACGTCTTTAATAATAATTTCGTCAAATTGACATTAATTTTATATGTTGGTAACATTTTCATATAATATATTATAGCTTATCATATTATCACATTACCATAAATTATTCTTTTCGGAATATGTATTATATGTCTTTCTCGTGTTAAATTTTACCGTGTCTGGTTAACATGTTTCGGCCTGTTATTGGCCTTCTTCAGAACTGGTTGTTGCTGGTCTTGGCGCCTTTTGTTTTGTTTCTTGTGAGGGTGTGTTGTGTAGTGTAATGTGGAGTCCGAGAGTGTGTGTGTTCTGAAATTGAGTTGTGTGTCGAGAATTTCATTTGGATGTTTTTTTGTGTGTCTGTACATTTCATATTGTTCTAGTGTGTTCAGTTTCTGGCTTTTTGATTGGATAGCTTATGTAGAATTTCCATATCTGTGTTGATGTCTCTGTAGGTGTGGTTAGCATTTGTGATGTGTTCTGCATATGTGGAAGAGTTTTGTAATTTTGTTATGGCTGCGATGTGTTCTTTGTAACGTGTTTGAAATGATCTGCCTGTCTGTCCTATGTAGAAGTTGTTGCAGGTGTTAAATTTGAGTCTGTATACTCCTGTGTGATTGTATTTGTTTGTTTGTGTTGTTTGTGTGTTGAAATGTTTTTGTAGAGTGTTATTTGTTCTGTATGCGATGTTGTAATTTAATTTCTTGAATGAGGTTGCAATCTTGTGTGTGTTTTTCTTTTCGCATGTTAGTGTGATGTATTTTTTGTGTTCTTGTGTTTGTGTTGTATTCTTATGTTTTTTGTGATTATGTTTTGTCTTTCGTATTATGTTGTCTATTATGTTGGGGTTGTATCGTTTCCTTGGGCTATGTGTTTGATTGTATTTAGCTCTCCCCCTCCACCCCCATATAAAACAAAACAAAAGGCGCCAAGACCAGCAACAACCAGTTCTGAAGAAGGCCAATAACAGGCCGAAACATGTTAACCAGGTACGGTAAAATTTAACACGAGAAAGACATATAATACATATTCCGAAGTGATATAGTGTTAAAAGTTGTGCAATCAAGATGCATAATTATTCGTTTCAGGATTATAAGCTTTTTGACTGCTTGTGTCCTCAAAATTATTATTTCTGGCTGTAACAATACAGAAGCAGTAATTTCTTACAACATTTTTTAATACGAGCAGTTCATTTCAGATGCGGCTTCCTCTCATTGTTCATTAGTTGTTCATGTTGTGTCTAATTTGTTCTTTAGTTACAAAATTTTTCTGTTATTATTGTTGTTTATAATTAGCCTATATAAATTATGTATTCATTTTATTTGCGGTCTTTCTTTATTTCCGTCTCTCTATCAAATACTTCACACACATTAGTTGCCATTAAATCAAACCAATGCCGTAATCTTCATTTTCCAGATTACTGAATAATTTGATCTTTTCCTAGTAAACCGCGGATATATTTCTAATATTTTATTGATATATCATTTTATGATTCTGAAATAAAATTAATGGCATGGTTTTTTTTTTTTTCAGTTTCGACATTAACCAGAGACAAGTCTAATTTGTCTTGTATTTTAAGTCCTGACTGAGAAACATTTACAAGCACACAATGACTCATAACACCTTTTGAATGTTTAATAGAAAGCTCTCGCTCACTGAAAGAGTTTAAATTCAAATAATAGTTTTCTATATAAATGGAAAGTGAACAGAGAGCTCTTTCGTAATGTTAGCAGAATGTGAAGGTTTATATTTGTTCTGAACCTAGTACATTGTATGTTTACAAGACCATTATGTACTGCTTCTGCTTTTTTACTTTATTTGTTTGTTCTTTTCTTTCTATTAAAAGTTTTAACATTGCCTAATGCACTATAGACATATGTACATGGATTGCATGTCAATGTTACTTCCAGAACATTGTTTGTTTGTTAGTCTCTTCTTATGTTTGCTAAGGGTATTCTCTCAATGGAAAATAATTGACAGTAACGTATTGGCATTACACGTAAGCGCTGCTACGCTAGTCACTCGAAGGCGGTAATTTATGTGTGTACCGCGTGGCGGCAGCAGCTTCGTTCGATCGTGTTTTGTTTCTTCGATGATCGTGCTTGTTGCTAGATAAAAGCGTTGCTATGGAAACAGCGCTTCATAGAATTATAATTATATCAGTGTCGCCTAAGTTGGAGATGAAACATCAGTTTCCAGAGCTTATGAAAATTATTTACTTCGAACATCTTTGATTTATCTCATATTGCAGTCTAATAAGAATAATCAACGTTCCGAAGCATGTGTGTAACTTGTACAGTAATTAGTTTTCTGGTCAGGAATGTATGTAATTTGTTCATTTCGTACCGTTTAATTTATTGAAATATTTTACAATTAAAATACTTCGTGACTTTAAATGGGATATAAGAAAGAATGGTCAAATAGGTCACTGAGCTTCTGTCTCCTTACTTAAGAGACCGGTTTTCGATTTTAAAAGGTCCAGGAAGATTAATAATACAGGAATTCACTGTTCAACCGGCTTCTCACGAGTACCAGTGCTTTGGTTTCCCCTTCCTCTTTATTCCACCATAGGCCTATCTAATTGGTGGTGTAATGATTTTTTTTTTAATTTTAAATTATATTTTATTTAACAATGCTTGCAACTGCTGATGTTATATCAGCGTCGCCGATGTGCCTAAATTTTTTCCCCGTAGTTCTTTTACAAGCCAGTAAGTCTACTGACATGAGCTTGTCACATTTAAACACACTTAAATGCCATCGATGCGGGCCGGGATCGAACCCGCATCTTCGGGCACAGAAGTCGAGCACTCTACCGACTGCGCCACCCAGGCCGACTATACCTAATGATTTAAAATAAATTTTAAATACAGAATCAAATTAAATAACTAGTCCACGCCTGTGGAGTAACGGCTAGCGCGTCTGGCCGCGAAACCAGGTGGCCCGGGTTCGATTCCCGGTCGGGGCAAGTTACCTGGTTGAGGTTTTTTCCGGGGTTTTTCCTCAACCCAATATGAACAAATGCTGGGTAACTTTCGGTGCTGGACCCCGGACTCATTTCACCGGCATTATCACCTTCATCTCATTCAGACGCTAAATAACCTAAGATGTTGATAAAGCGCCGTAAAATAACCTACTAAAAATAACTACCTTCAAGGTTTGGACCCTTTGATTCGTTCTGTTTACACACTTCTGAGGATTATTAACCAATGTGAGATATTAACAAATAGTGGGACTCCCTAATCACGTGGTTATCATGATGCAAGTTCATCTCGTAAGACAAGGGACACACAACCAGTGCTATGGGAGATAAATAAATTGTAACTTCCTTGTAGAGAATCTATTCGATTCCTCTGGATTTTTGCCTAGATATATTACCGCTTAAGCTACAGCGCAGCCTGTTAATTTAAATTAATACCTTTTGAAATCTTAATTGAAAACGAAGTATTTCAATTAAACCTATCTGTTTGTAGAGGATGAAGATGAAGATGAAGACAATGATGAAGTTGGTGATTGTGATGATGATGATGATGATGATGATGATGATGATGATGATGATTTGTAGTTTAGAATTCTTGTTGTACGTACTTTATCAAATATAGAGACTGTTCAGGGATAAGTAAATAATAATCTATATAACTTAACTTAAGTTAATGAATCGGTAATTATTTAGTACAGTAATAAAGGGAAGGGAACTCACTGAAAACTCTTTGTAGCCTACAGAAGAATATCACGATCATGGAAAACCTATTAAGGTAATATTCATCTCATACAAATTCTTGTAGCTAACCATTAATTTCCATTAAACTAAATATATAACTCCGGTAGAAATGTAAAAAATTATTTCTAAGTAAAGGCAGCTCATTGCTAATGATACTATATTATAAATCATGCCCAACTTTAGTTACCATAACGTGACTTTCTTGTCATTTTTTTTTTTATTAAAGTCAAGTGTTCATGCCTGCGGTGCCGCTTGAAAAATATGTATTTAAGTTGACATTATAACATGTGGACATTGTATTATACTTTTTATTTCGTTGTTATTAAAGAACGCGCATCGTGCATGCTAGAGGAATCGCTTAGTGTCTGATGACAAAAATCATCAGAATACGCACAGAGAAAGTTAATTTCTCTGTATAGCTTTCGTTTATTGGATACCTATATCATTTATCAATCCAACATAACTTTTAGCTTCCTAGTTGCGTAATTATAAAGCTGGTTACAGTCGGTCTTCCACACCTAAGGGCCTGTTCAAATTCTGGATAATCCAAATACAAATTCAAATGTAAAATGTTGGTACTCTTACGTTTTCTCGGGATATACCCATTTTCCCTTCATTACCAATTCTCCATCATTATCTCATTATCACTAATTCCTTTGGAGCTGAAGATATTTGAACTGAAAACTGATTAAGAGATAAAATAAAAATTATCAATCAGCGAAATGGCGACCTAACACCGAAGAGGTTTAGGATACGCTGCGAAATGCGGCTGGACTGCGAAATTTCTTCTTGTGCTTTTGTTTACCTTCCTAATACCACATGTTTATCCTATAAGAATCTAACTTATGTAATGTGACCTTAGGGATATGACAACATTCATTAGTTTAAGATTAGGCCCAATTTTAAAGTGAAGTGGAAAGTATAGGACTATAAGTTTATGGGTCACTATTTTAATTAACGTGCAGTAAGCTTATATGCCTATTTTGTTAAAGAGTGATTTGGGCACAAATGCTTTTGGATTGGTACAATAATCCGTCGGTCTTCTGTGATTTGCGGAATAGAAACAATAGTCGACCTGGTTGGAGAGTTTGTATAGCGCTGGCCTTCTATGCCTAAGGTTGCGAGTTCGATCCTGGGCCAGGTCTATGGCATTTAAACGTGCTTAAATGCGACAGGCTCATGTCAGTAGATTTACTGGCATGTAAAAAACTCCTGCGGAACAAAATTCCGGCACATCCGGCGACGCTGATATAACCTCTGCAGTTGCGAGTGTCGTTAAACATAACATAACATAACATAACATAACATAACATAACATAACATAACATAACATAACATAACATAACATAACATAACATAACATAACATAACATAACATAACATAACATAACATAACATAACATAACATAACATAGAAACAATAGTCTATTCAATGCAGTCCCGAATCGGCCCGGAGCGTTTGGACACACACAGGCCTGAAAAAGCATGGCTTAATAAAATTTGTGGAGCAAGAAGCACTTAATTGATATATAGTAAATGTCTGGAGACAGAAGAATGTGGCACATGCGGATTCCATAATAATTAATAGTGATATTGTCTGTGGTGAATTTAATGAAGTTATTGTAGGGCCTACATTGGGAAGAATCTGTATTAACATATCCAGCAAAATAAAATCCTACACCACTTTCCACCTCTCACTGTTACGTCCTCGTAAATAGCCTATTTTTCGAGTAGTCTAATCTTATATTTTAAACATTTAAATAATTGCTCACATCACGAAATACAGATAAAACGTTCCGCGTGAAATTCCTAATTAAAGTCACGGAAAATTTTTGCCGGTTCCCTGACATCTGTGTGTAGCGATATTCACAGACTTTTACTTGCGAAATGCACGAATTGAAAATTGATATAAATTAAACACAGACCAGTTGAGAAGATTCAATTAGATATTTTTCAAGCGCTGGGCACTGAAAACTAAGCTACTAACCCAGACAAAGAGAGAGAGGTACAGTAGTGGCAAAAAAAAAAACCTGACCGAACCTTGTAGCTGATTTCAGAGCCTTGTTCACTCCAGAGCACGATAGACTGGTAACTAAGACTTTCGTGGTTCGAATCCTGCCTGGGAAGGAATTTTTTTTTGTTCCTTATTCACATTTATTGCCAATACTTTTCGATTGCTGGTAAAATTCATGTTCTGTGAATAATAAGTTAATTAAGTAGTAAAATATCGCTGCAATCGAACTACGAAAGTCTTAGTTACCAGTCTATCGTGCTCTGGAGTGAAGGAGGCTCTGAAATCAGCTACAAGGGTCGGTCCGGTTTTTTTGCCACTAATGTACATAGAGAATAATGGAATATTACTGAATTTAATGGAATTGCTAGCCTATGAACTGAAATATCTTAAGTTTCTTTGTGAAATAACGGGGTTAATTTCTCAGAAATGTACAGCTTGCCTCGTAACACATAATTCTCAGAGGGGCATTTAATCTCTTACCTTTTTGTCTTCTTTCCGAGCATATATTACATCAAACGTTGTGCCTTCCGTCTACTGCGTATCTCTTTGCCAAGTTGTCAGGACTGAAATAATTTATGGAGAGAGTGGAATGGCTCATGACTATTTAATTGGCAGATATATATTAAATTACACGACGGTAACATCTCCGTGACCGCAGACGGGCGCGTGTTAATGCACAGTAGACTTTTCTAATATGCATTTATTATGGGCGGAGTCTGACGTCCACCAATAGAACTGCCTGCTTCGCCACATTAACACTGCATGCAAAGGTTAAAATCTGAATGCACTCCTCTCTTCACTTTTGTTTTATACAAGTTAATGAACAGACGAAGATGAAAAATGTATTCGTCTACAATAAATATTTCTAATATAGAGGTTTTAACAAATAAGGTTGCTGAATAAATTTACCAAATTAATTTGCATTTTAATAATAAGAAAATATGGCTCATTAAGTTCTCTCGACGAAATTTTTCAATGAAATCTTTGGCTCTTCTCGACTAGACTCGGCTTAATACTCCTCTTCAATTTGTACATTTTGTACAGCCTGTCCACAGGATTTTAAAAAGAAATCTAATATTTTGAGAGGTGGTAGTAAGCGTCACAACAAGAAAAAGGTACAATAAACAAGGGCCCTAAAATTATAGCTTTTATGAAAAACGTACTTTACAATTCTTGGCCTGGTGATATCAATTGCATCACACATTCTACTCCGTAGATTATCTGGTTCTCAGTATCGGCGTTTCTTAGCAAAACAATTGCCCATTTTTCTGGAGGAAGTGCCAAAGACTGTACGAATGTGGTTTATGAATGATGGAGGACCAACCCATTTCTAGAATAGAATCAGACGACATCTAACACGGGTATAAGCCTATAATCTTCGATGGATTGGCCGGGAATGTTCTTACCATGGCCTGCTCGTTCCCCAGATCTTAATCCCTTGGAATTTTAGGTGTGGGAAAATTTAAAGACCTTAAGACCTTAGTGCATGTATATTTAACCCTTGCGGTGAATTTCGGTGAAATCCGGAAGGCCCAATTAGTCAAATCCACTCTCCTCACCTCCACGCTTCGGCTCCCTGGAATCTTTTTAAGATGCGAAAGAGAGAGTGATGCGCGGAAAGCAACGGGAAACTACCGCATTTATCTTTCCCAGGAAAACTGCAAACGTGGCATAATGAATCTTTCCAAGGTAGACTAAAAGATTCCGGACGTAAACTATCCCCCCATTCGGATGTCCGGGAGGGGGATGCTGGGGAAGCACACATTATGAAGCAACCCAACAGAGAGAAGAAAAGAAGATTGAGGATTGGAACGTGGAATGTAAGGACTCTTTTGCAAGGAGTAAGTTGGAAAACTTTAAAGAGGAAATGAGAGAAAGCAAAGTTTTAAAACACAAAACATAACGAGAAAATCATGAGGAAGAAATTTAGGTCGACATATGAAATGAGTAAAGGAGTCAGTAAGCCTCGAAACAGGATCTCGTAGCACCAAACCTTATGATGTAAAGATTATCTGACACTTGAAACTTAGGACGGATGAACTCAATGATCTGGGCCTAGAAGTAAGGAAGAAGAAGCACCGATATTTTAAATTTATTTTCTAAATTTATTGTGAATTGTAGTTCTGAAATCTTAATTGTGTGAAATGTTTGTCTTGATGAGATGTAGGGCCCAAATATCTAATTTGAGTCCTTAAATTATAGCGGTGGCGAAATAATATGGTGATAGTAGCCTATAGCATTAAAAAGTTGGAAAATGTAAGAGAATTAAAACATACACAACAAACATGTTGCATAACAGCTTTGTTTGACAGAAATGTGATAGCTTCTATCGGAAATGAAACCTCGAGCTTTTTGAGGAAAATAGTTTTCTGTCTGTCCTACGATGGGCTCTTTAATTTATGATGACGATGCATTAGTAATACTGTACCGGTTCAGTACAGTATTCACAAATAGAACAACATAACATTATTACAATTACCGAATAGTTACTTTATGTGAATTTGTTCAAAATGACACGAATCTTTAAACCGTAAGTTTATAAATAAAGCCAAAAGCCTGACTTTCAGGCATTATAAGAATTCATATGTTTTGTGTGTAATCCAGAAAACGAAAGTCATTCTTCTTATTTGGGAATGTAGTAAATTATGTCATTTGTGGATATCTTTTCATCAAATAACTCTGGAAGGCGATATTATTAACATTTTTTTAAAGAAATTAGAGGAATCTGTTGGGATTTGTAATTTTTATTCATGTTTTCATATTTGAAAATCTCGTGAAAAATAAATTTTCATAATTTTTTCTTTGCATCGAACCTCGAAACCTATGATAGATACTGGTGTAGACACACGAATTTAACACTTTCTGAAAAAACTAGAACAACCTGCTGAAATTTATAGATTTTATTAACGTTTAAACAAATCGCATTTTTGTCGCCTGAAACGAACGTTTTTCCCATTTCGTAGTTACACACTAACAAACTTACGTTTCTCTGCATGGGACAATGAAACTTTTGATAGATATGTGTGCATACACATGAATTTGACATTTTTTAAAAGAAATTAGAGGAATCTTTTGGGATTTGTAATTTTTATTTATGTTTTCATATTTGAAAATCTCGTGAAAAATAAATTTTCATAATTGTTTTTCTTTCCATCGAATCTCGAAACCTTTGATAGATACTGGTGTAGGTACACGAACTTAACACTTTCTGAAAGAACTAGCACAATCTGTTGGAAGTTATAGATTTTATTAACGTTTAAACAAATCGAATTTTTGTCGCCTGAAACGAACGTTTTTCCCATTTCGTACAAACTTACGTTTCTCTGCATGGGACCATGAAACTTCTGATAGATATGTGTGCAGACATATGGATTTAACGACATGGTAAAAGCATTGAATTGTAAAACAAGTAAAATTCATAATGAAACATTGGCTAAGTGTTGCCCTCGTAACACAGATTGTTTTTAATATTATATAGCTATATCAGAATATTTATTTTCGTGAAGGTCTCTAATTAATAACTTTGCAGCACCTGTATTATAATGAAACGAAATGTATTTTTAATCATCCTATTTTGTTAGGCCTATTATTCTTAAGACTTCTTATTCTTCTCTTCCTCCTGCATTTCGTCTTCTTCTTCCTCCTCCTCTGCTCCTCTTCTCCTCTTCAATTTCATTTTAAAATACAGTATTTCCCTTCTATATGTCAGAATACACCAGTCTTCCTGGACATGTGGTTAGCATTGGGTTTGAGACAGCACAGCACAAACACAAGAATAGATCCATTCTTGTAGCCAGGAATCGCAGCCAGCCTTTCGAATTCCTCGCCACAAGATGATAATAACTGAGACCTGACATTGTGAAGCAATATGAAACTGAAGGTTTAAACTATCGACTGTTTCGTGTACCCACAATGCCACGTCCGAAGTGACATTGGAAGTACGGAACCCTCGGAGGCATAGCGCAGGTGTAGTAACCACAGACTCGACATGTCGAAATATGAATAGAGTACTAACCTCTTCCAATGCCGTCCTTGCGTTCCTAATGGGATCTACTAAGAACAGATAATTGCGGCACTGTTTTCCCCCTGGAGCGAGCAGAAGCACATGTTATTTATAACAGCGTGTCTGCCAATAACTCTTCAAAACCGCTCACCGGTTGCCATAAGTACGTCACTCCCTCTGCGTTCCGTGGTTTTCTTGCTCTACATTCGTCTTTATGGTGTTTGAATGAATTGGTTACACACTGTAGCCTATATTATAAAGTGCCACATGTGAAACGTAAGACCATATTCTTAGAAAATAAGTAGGTGAATAATGTAAAGCATTGAATCTCTTCTACACGACTTAAGAGGTCCAGGTGGCGAAAAAAACCGAGTTTAAATCTAGAACAGATTGTAAAAGATTTGTAGTGGAAGAAGTAGCTATGAGTAAGTTCTTTTTTTTTTTTGTAGTTTGGTTTTTCCTGCTATTCTTATTTCACTCCTACATTCTTGGATCCACATTCACTCCTTATTGACTTTGAATAGGCACTTTAGTTGCAAATTGGTGATGATGATGATGATGATGATGATGATGATGATGATGATGTCAGAGGAGAAATTATCGTGTTGGCCTCTATAATGGTGTTTCTCTTTGTAATGAGACCTGGCTGGTCTTGTTACATTTACTCTGGATATCGTGGTAGCGAAGCAGGTTTACTGTAAGTTCTTCAATTTCCCCTTCCATACTTAATTCATTATTCCTGTATTACTATATCATTTGATCGCCTTTAACATGCTTCTGTAATTGAAATTAAATGAAGAATTACTTTGCTTTCCATCCCATTCTATTATATAGCTATTTCTTTCTCTTTTTATTTTCCTTTCTCTTTTAATTTTTCTTTCTTTTTCTGTTTTTCTCTCTTTATTTTCCTTTTATTTTTCTTTTTTCTTTTTATTTCTCTTTTATTTGTCTTTCTAGCTTTGTCTCTCTCTTTATTTGTCTTTCTCTCTTTATTTGTCTTTCTCTCTTTATTTGTCTTTCTCTCTTTATTTTTCTTTCTCTCTTTATTTTTCTTTCTCTCTTTATTTTTCTTCCTCTCTTTATTTTCTTTCTTTTTATTTTACTTTCTTTTTTATTTTTCTCTCTCTTTTTATTTTTCTTTCGTTTTTGTTTTTCTTTCTTTTTGTTTTACTTTCTTTTTTGTTTCGCTTTCTTTTTATTTTCATTTCCTTTTTATTTTCCTTTCTCTTTTATTTTCCTCTCTCTTTTTACTTTTCTTTTTCTTTTTATTTTCCTTTCTTTTTTATTTTCATTTCTCTTTTTATTTTCCTTTATTTATTTTCCTTTCTCTTTTTATTTTTATTTCTCTTTTTATTTTCCTTTATTTTTTATTTTCCTTTCTCTTTTTATTCTTATTTCTCTCCTTATTTTTCTTTCTTTTTTATTTCCCTTTCTTTTTTATTTTCCTGTTTCTTTTTCTTTTCCTTTTTCTTTTTCTTTTTATTTTCCTTCCTTTTTTATTTTCCTTTCTCTTTTTATTTTCCTTTCTCTTTTTATTTTCCTTCCTCTTTTTATTTTCCTTCCTTTTTATTTTCCTTTCTCTTTTTATTTTCCATTCTCTTTCTATTTTTCTTCTTTTTTATTTTATTTTTCTTTCCCTTTTTATTTGTATTTTTTTATTTCTCTTTTTATTTTTATTTCTGTATACAGCGACTTTTCCTAAGTTATTGGAGGCATTTAGTTTACACTTGCTAACTACGAATTATTAATACATCTAGGAATTGTGCAAGAAGATATTTATTCTTACTATAATATATGGATCTTTGCTTGAAGAAGAGCAAGGAATAGTGGTTTATTCACAGTCGGTTTGGATAATTTTTTTATAACTTTTCTTTTCTCATACATAAGGTCATGAAACAGTGAAATAGTAGACCTACAAACAGATTTAATCGAAAATTCTTGTTAGAAAAATTATTTACTATTAGTTCGTTATTCCTGCAATTGAAAACTTCCTCGGATAAAAGTGTTACGGCTCAAAGATCTACCCATATATGAATAAATAAAAAAAATTAACTCCTTCTTAGCCGTAATGGAAATAGATTTTTTTTCTGTAATACTAATGAACATATACAGTATATTAAATTGCAGGCTTCCTCAAACTGATAGCTACTTCAGAAGAAGCTGTCATTTCAGAAATGGAGAAATATATAATGGTTGTTTTTTCCTGTGAAAACATTACTTTTCTTATTCAACTGTTAATATTTTAATGTAGAGGAAATCATACATTTGTGGGAACCCCACAACTGTCTACCCCTCCGGCCGACAACCCATTGGGCGCTTTAAAGTCTCATTGTAAGGAACATTGGTTCTTCTAAAGAAACGATGGAATGAAAATCCTTCTTTGAGACCGTAACAAACCATATGGCCTAATACTTGTTCTAAAAAATGATGCAGATTTGCTCTCAAATCGTACCTTCTCAAAATGATTTAAAAGCCAGTTACCAGTTCTTTCTTAAAGGATTATAAGTCACTGGTCCCCATTCTTACAGACAGGGGATCGTACACAACACAATAATAAATTATACTTCTACAACTTTCTCTTTAGCAGTGTGTTTTCACAGTAAAACGAGCTATTTGGCAAACAATATAGGTAGAATCTCATCATACACCGCTAATACGTATTTATGTTTAAACCTATATCACTTTCAAATAACGACTTTTGATCTCCTTCGTAGCTCAGTTGGCAGAGCACTGACTTACGAATGGCTGTAAACACGGGTTCAATTTCGAATTCCGGTGATAACAGAGTCGTATTTGTGGTGGACAAAGCCGAGTACCTCAGGAATTTTCCTGTCTAACTCCATCATTCCATCGACACTCTCAATTTCAATATCCATTTTCATTATTACAACAGCACTAACAAAAACGGTGTCGGTGTGGTATAGTATTGTAACTGGCGTAAAATTTGCATTAGTCCGAGCACTCTTTCTGTGAAAGATGATAGGACACTCTAGTGTGACTTTACCGAAACTTTTACCCTGCACGTCCGAATCAATAGATGGAACCACATAGCTGAGTCATGACAGCTACAAAGAAAGTGGCTGTTCTAACTTAAAAACTATTCCTAATATAGAAGTAGTAAGACACATAGGGCCGTATTCAAATTCTTATTAGCGTGGGCTTCCGGTGGATGATTAGCGAACTAGGGTTTTTTTCCTATTCATAAACCAGTGTTAGCGATATGATATTATGATATGAATCCTGTACAAGTAACCAGTCAATAGGCGGGGCTAGTTCAGCACGCTCGTAGCGGGGGCTAGCTAAATGTCTATGAATAGCACCCAATAAGTCTATCGGAGGCTACGGTGCTAGCCTTCGAGCGCTGTCTCCATTCAAAGGAAATAGAGATTTTCTTAGATATAAATATTATATTTGCGCTCATTACAATATACGAGTAGCTTTATCATGGAAACTTCTAAAGAAATAATACTGTACCTACACAAGTTTACCTAAAGCGTGAAGTTCATAATATATGAAGTCAGAGATTCAGTCGGATGATAAAATTAATGTATTTTGTGTAATGCAGAATACGAAAATGTACCCTCTTATTGCGGTGGAGAATACTGTACATTACTTTATTACTATTATTATTATTATTATTATTATTATTATTATTATTATTATTATTACTACTACTACTATTTATTCACCACGGCATGGCGCGTCCTCAGGTTGCGGATCGAGGAGACGGCCTCCAGATAATTTTTTTAAAATTTATTTATTTATTTAATCTGGCAGAACTAAGGCCAGTAGGCCTTCTCTTCCGCCCAGCCAGACTCTAATTCTAATTGAATACAATTGCTTACATAGTTATTACATTAATATCTAGACCATAAAACAACATGAAAGTAAATAATGAAAGTTGGATAAGTAATTTTAGTGTGACAATAATAAACATTGGTAAGAAATAGTTATAATAATAATAATAATAATAATAATAATAATAATAATAATAATGAGATAATTTAGGTATTTATCTGTGATATATATAACCATTAAACATTGAGAAACCTGAAACAGCTGTGAGGGTAGCTGTGAATATATTAAATAAGCAGTCGCGGACAGCCGATGAGGGATGATCCTCCAGCTTGGGGGTTGGGCGAAGGGCTAATAACCCATCACCGTAAAAAACAGCTTGTTACGAAACCTTCGAAATCTTTGGGAGGCCGAGACGTAGATGGGAAGATAATATTAAAATGGATTTGAAGGAGGTGGGATATGATGATAGAGACTGGATTAATCTTGCTCAGGATAGAGACCAATGGCGGGCTTATGTGAGGGCGGCAATGAACCTCCGGGTTCCTTAAAAGTCAGTAAGTTTTATTATTTATAGCTCTAGAATGATAGTTGAAGAAAAAAGGATAAACATAAATGTTTTGAATTTGAGGCTTTAATAAAGTAATATGAGATTTGTAATGGTCTATGAAGAAAGAGGTTGCTATGACAACACTGATATAGCGTTGGCAAATCGTTTCATAATGTTAACCAAAGATTTGTGACTTTATACTCATAAATATCAAGTAACATGAATGCAATAGATAACTGCATCATAAAATTTACGTTTTAAATATAAAATATGAAAACGACAATATTCCCTTGCGGCCTGTTGACTACATTTAAAATCAGATCGAAAATTCTCAACCCAAGTACTTTCAATGTTTTTATCTCTAGCTTCTACCCTAGATTATAATTATATATTATAATATATAAAATTGTATTCACATTGACATGTATACTATAATAAAATACAAATAAATTGAATAATTAAAGTAAGAAAATTTCATTAAATAAGAGGACTCTGAGAAAGATGCAAGAATACTTGTAGCATTACCGCGCTGAATGGCGATACCAATGCGCTGACGTAGATATTGACTGCTTCGAGGATCCCCAGAAAGCTGCACTAAACTTCTGCCTATGGTGGAGATGAGAGCTTTGGCTTCACTACACCATGATCCAAACGTTTCAACCGCAAAAGGGACAAAAATATAATTATCTGCAAGATGTTTATATTTATGGTGTTTACTGACAGCGGCACTTTCTGGTGTCTTAGAGGCTGAAGACAGATGAGAAGGGGCCAGTGTATCCACACATGTGGAATCCCAAATTAAGGACCTATAAATGTAGACCTATTCGTAATATGATAAGGAACTACATTACTGTAAAGCGTGTAATGAGAGAGTACTAAATATGTGCCAACTTCATGGCAGATTATTAATTTTCTTTATACGAAGTGTAACGCGAAGGTATTGTGATACTGGAAGAAATTCACTTCAAAATGTTTCATGAAAATACATGTTTTCTACATCCCTAATACAAAAAATTTGATTTTCGGCATGCTTTCTCTGGGCACGGCGATTAGTCTGATCTATGTTTGTCAGATTTGGTCATTCAATTTCTCAAAGAATGTTGCATACGAAATATAATAATTTTCTAGTAAAATTTGTTGGGTTTTTATTTGAAATGTAACACATCATCATCATCATCATCATTGGCATTACGACCCTTATAGTTTAGCCTTAGCCTCCCTCAGAACATCCTACCAATCACTCCTGTCTAATGCTCGTGTTCTCCATCTTCTAATTCCAACTTTTGTTAGGTCAGCCTGAACGTCATCCAGCCATCTCAATTTAGGTCGTCCGACTTTCCTTCTTCCTACTGACAATGCATCTAGTAGAGCTTTGGGTGTGCGATTGTTCTCCATCCTGGCTACGTGTCCCAGCCACTCTAACCTTCTGAGTTTTATGTCAACAACAATGTTAATATCTTTATATAATTCATATAACTCAGCATTTGTTTTGATTCGCCAAAACCCTTGCTCATAAGTAGGCCCAAAGATTTTCCGTAATACTTTCTTTTCCCAGGCATTTAAGATCTTTATTGCCCTTTCAGATAGAGTCCAGGTTTCACTTCCATATACTACTATTGGTTTAATAATAGTTTTATATAACTTATTCTTATTTTAGCTTTTCTTGAGATACACCTGGACTTCATAGTTTTATTCAATGCCCAAAGACCTCGATTCCAAGCTGCAATCTTCTCTTTTATATCAGTCATAACATCATTTGAAATGTAACACACAATTACTTTTCAGTCCAAATTAAAGCCAACGATATCCTTGGTCAAGAAAGAACTAGCCTACTTCCTAGGAAAATTTGATTTTATATATATAATTGTTTCCTCTTTCCGTTAAAAGTTTAATATGATATTTTACTCTGTCCTACGAGATGACTACATAAGTAGCAAGCATGCCCCATTCTTCAAGAATTAGTCACTTGTTTTTGGATGCAAATCCTTCTTCTTCGCAGAAATAATTTGTAAGCCAGGGAAAATCTGTGAACTAGAAGGACGCTGTTGCTGATAAAGGATCCCCTGATATTCACAATCATTCGTAGTTATAATCTGGTATTAGAGAGAGATTCTTCATAAATTATTTTCATTTAAGTGGTTTTCCTTGATTTTTTGCTGTATAAGTAAGCTAATATTAATCTTATTATAAAGAAACATAACTTAAGTATATTTACACATTTCCGTGTATTTAATGAAGTGGTTTTGTAAGTAGTAGACGTAGATTTACACGAAGGAGATTTAAGCAGAATTACATGTATTTAGTCAAAACGTAAAATATGTAGTTACATAATTGAAGGCAAATATTTTTTTAATATCTTGGGATTACAAAGTATGTCTTTTGTGTGCAATAGAGAGAATTAAAGTTTTCTCAGTTAAATGTATAGTGTATGTTTTCACATCTTTTTTTTTATAAAGGAGAGCTTAGAAAAAGAAACTAAAAAAGGAAATATTATTGGTAACTTAAATGTTACAAATCGCACAAAATTTATGATGAAAAACTTAATCTTCATGCTAAAGATTTCCTACTTCTTTGTTTTATTGTTGCTATTCCCCTTCTTCTTTTTCTCTGTAAATCAAATTATCTGTTATTTTTTCCTTTCTTCTATTTTTTTAATAATTTCCTTTCTCTCAGTTATAATTCTCCCATTTTCTTTCTTCTGTCATATTATTTTTTCTCTTTTACATGCTTATTTTATTTTTTTGTCTACATCTCTATATTTGTCTCTACCATATTCCGTTTTCTGTCTCTTTTAATATCCTCTTTTTCTCTCTTATTTCTTCACAGTTAGTCCATTCTTCTCTTTTGTATGCAATCCTTCTTTTCGAATTTCCTTCATTTTCTATTCATTTACTAGCTATATGCTTTGTTCATTTACTTACCCATCTGCTCAGAAGTGCCGGCATCAATCGCTGTACCTAATGACAATGAACAGGTGATGTGCAATGAAAGGTCAAATCACCGTTGAATAAAATTGGATTTTGGAGTCAATTGCTTTAAAAGGCGGCCGTAAATATTGTCTCCTGACAGAAGAGTCATATAAAAGTCGTAAATCCCCTGACAGTAATTTATTTTGCGGTTGTATTAAATGTATTGTCTCGACAGCAATTATCCTGTCCCCAGAGATGAAGGCAAAGGACTTTGCTTGTCCACAGCTCCTTTGTTATTAAACAACAATTAACAACTAATTTTCATGTGGAATTTGTTAACCATCTGCCGCACCTGCTTCCAACTTTGCATATAACCCTAAAAGAATTCTCGTGTATAGGTCAACTGTATATTATAAGATATAACTTCCACAAAAATGTCCTAGAATTTATGAAAGACATGCCTTTGCACGGTGCCTTTTATCTACATCAAACGACTTCCTCTCTCTGCTGCATAAAGTGAGTTTTATTTACTTGTTTGTTTTTCATTTAGCTGACAGTCCTAACATCCGCGTGTAGCTGTACAGTTTTGTGTGCAGTAGTTAAATTTTGTTAAGTTAATAGGTCTATTTTAGCTTCTCTTTGGTTGTATTGCACAGATCTTAGTCTGTTAGCCTTTGTAATGTTATCACATCACAAATAGACTATAACAAAGGTTTTGTATTGCATTCGTGTATAGACCTATAGTTTTATTAGTAGGAAAATTAGAATAACATCATTGCATAGAGCACATCTAGGTCAGAAAGCATGGGTAGACATAACGGCTCGGTTAGAAAAGCCAACGTACTATGGTAGGAACGATCATGATTTTAAAATCAAATGTAGGAAACAGAAAACGGATGTAGGTAAATTCTCATTTTTAAATAGAACTATAAATGATTGGAATAACCTACCTGCAGCGGTCTTTGAGGGCTGTCCTTCCTTAAGGAGATTCCAGAAGAACTTAAAAAGTTGTGTATAAAGTGCAAATTAAAATTAAGATGACATTTAATATTTAATTTTTTAAGGTGACATGTATTTTATTTAGCTTGACGAGTTACTCCCTTGGTTTGAATTGTAAATTATTTAAAAATAGCGTGTAAGAGGGCCCTAGGCTAGAAATGTTTAGCTGAAGTGTAGTTCTGTTTGTAAGTATGCATAAGGGTGTAATTATTTGACTTATTTGAACTGTTGTATCATTGAAGCGAGGTGAGTCAGTGAAGTTATGGTTTTACAGTGCAGTGAATAGTTCCGATCAGTGATAATTTATAGCGTCAGTGAAATGTGCTCTATAGTGTCAGTGAAATGTGTTATAGAGTGTCAGTAAAATGTGTTCTAAAGTGTCAGTGAAATGCGTCATAGTGCCATTGCAGTGAGTGAGATGAGAGTAAAGTGAAAGACTATTGAAACTTATGTAGGACCTATACATATGTAGGTTGTATTGTAAAATTAGGTATTTTATGTTTTATTATTAATTGTAATTATCGTGTTAAACTGTATTGTGTATTCTTATTGTATTGTGTATTGTAATTTTATTGTGTATTATTTATATGGTGTATACCACTACCACCGGGTGCTTGCCCACTTGCAGTGTAAATACATACATACATACATACATACATACATACATACATACGTACATACGTACATACGTACATTCGTACATACATACATACATACATACATACATACATACATACATACATACATACATACATACATACATACATACATACATACATACATACATCTATCCGTTAGCATGAAACAACTGATGGTTTTGTATCAAGATCGATATGTTAGTGCTAAAGATGAGTTACGTTAGCTCTGCATACTTCTCTAGTAATATGCCTTTTGTGCTTAGAATCCACGTCTTTGTACTGAATCGCTGTCAAATGGTAAATGAACGAAGTAGGGATCGGGATAAGTTTAAGTGAAGACATATCATTAAACCTGCCCGAAAATGGAATGGAATGCGACCTGTTACGATCTGTTGCGCTAACCATCAAGCTAGGCGCATTCCCAAATCCACACCGGCTGACTATACTAAGGTTCGCTGCGTATCCAGGCTTCGAGCAGGCAACTCCCCTCGTCCCTAGGTGAGCCCAGCCGGCGATCGAGGAATGCTATGGAATGATGACGAAATGGAGAAATGATGACGGAATGATGTAAATGCCTAATATGGGGAAATACGGGAGAACCCCGATAAAAAACCACAACTGCGACGATATTTTAAGATGTGAATCTGACCATTAGACACCAAAAACGGAAAACATTTTGTAATTACGGCCCTAGTTGTTCAGATGCTTTGTTCCCTTGAACTGTGTCAAAGTTGAGGTAAGAACAGAAATTAAGTAATATAAAATCATATTACAGAGTTCCATCCCTCGACAGCAGTAACGTTGAAGTTCGTGGGTCGAAACAAGCTTGGCGCATTTTTACGCCTTGTCCGCCTCGCCTGGTAGCTGAACCATTATTATCGCAGTTGTAATGTTGTCCGCAGAGCGAGTCGGGAAATTTATAGGCTACGTTGACCCAAGACCTCGAAACAAGAGAAGATAGGGACGCGGATAATAGTGGCCTATGTTACGGGACTGTGACTTCGAAGGAATAGCCTAATACTACTTCTACTATAAGTAGTAGGAGTCTACTACTACTACTACTACTACTGCCTAGACTGCTATTACTACTGTCACAACTGCAACTACTACTATTACCGCCACGACTGCAACTACTACTACTAGTAGGCCTACTGCTACTACTACTACTACTGCTATTACTGCTGCTACTACTACTACTGTTAGGCCTACTCCTACTGTCTTGACTGCTATTATTATTGCCACGACTGTTACTACTGCTGCCACGACTGCTACTACTACTAATACTGCTACTACTACTACTACTGCTACTACTACTACTACTACTATTACCGCCACGACTGCTACTACTACTACTACTATTACCGCCACGACTGCTACTACTACTGCTACTACTATTACCGCCACGACTGCTGCTGCTGCTACTACTACTACTACTACTACTACTACTACTACTACTACTATTACCGCCACGACTGCTACTACTGCTACTACTACTACTACTATTACCGCCACGACTGCTACTACTACTATTACCGCCACGACTGCTACTACTACTACTATTACCGCCACGACTGCTACTACTACTACTACTACTACCGTCACGACTGCTACTACTACTATTACCGCCACGACTGCTACTACTGCTACTACTACTATTACCGCCACGACTGCTACTACTACTACTATTACCGCCACGACTGCTACTACTACTACTGCTACTATTACCGCCACGACTGCTACTACTACTGCTACTACTATTACCGCCACGACTGCTGCTACTACTACTACTACTACTATTACCGCCACGACTGCTACTACTACTACTGCTACTATTACCGCCACGACTGCTACTACTACTACTGCTACTATTACCGCCACGACTGCTACTACTGCTACTACTACTATTACCGCCACGACTGCTACTACTACTACTATTACCGCCACGACTGCTACTACTACTACTACTACTATTACCGCCACGACTGCTACTACTGCTACTATTACCGCCACGACTGCTGCTACTACTACTACTACTACTATTACCGCCACGACTGCTACTACTACTACTGCTACTATTACCGCCACGACTGCTACTACTACTACTACTACTATTACCGCCACGACTGCTACTACTGCTACTACTACTATTACCGCCACGACTGCTACTACTACTACTATTACCGCCACGACTGCTACTACTGCTACTACTACTATTACCGCCACGACTGCTACTACTGCTACTATTACCGCCACGACTGCTACTACTGCTACTACTATTACCGCCACGACTGATACTACTACTGCTATTACCGCCACGACTGATACTACTACTGCTATTACCGCCACGACTGATACTACTACTACTATTACCGCCACGACTGATACTACTACTGCTATTACCGCCACGACTGCTACTACTACTATTACCGCCACGACTACTACTACTGCTACTACTACTATTACCGCCACGACTGCTACTACTACTACTACTGCTATTACCGCCACGACTGCTACTACTGCTACTACTACTACTACTATTACCGCCACGACTGCTACTACTGCTACTATTACCGCCACGACTGCTACTACTACTACTGCTGCTATTACCGCCACGACTGCTACTACTGCTACTACTATTACCGCCACGACTGATACTACTACTACTATTACCGCCACGACTGCTACTACTACTACTATTACCGCCACAACTGCTACTACTACTACTACTATTACCGCCACGACTGATACTACTACTACTACTACTATTACCGCCATGACTGCTACTACTACTACTGCTGCTATTACCGCCACGACTGCTACTACTGCTACTACTATTATCGCCACGACTGATACTACTACTACTATTACCGCCACGACTGCTACTACTACTACTATTACCGCCACAACTGCTACTACTACTACTATTACCGCCACGACTGATACTACTACTACTACTACTATTACCGCCACGACTGATACTACTACTACTATTACCGCCACGACTGCTACTACTACTATTACCGCCACGACTGCTACTGCTACTACTATTACCGCCACAACTGCTACTACTACTGCTACTATTACCGCCACGACTGCTACTACTGCTACTACTATTACCGCCACGACTGCTACTACTATTACTGCTACTACTATTACCGTCACGACTGCTACTACTACTATTACCGCCACGACTGCTACTACTACTACTACTATTACCGCCACGACTGCTACTACTACTACTACTACTACTACTACTACTACTACTACTGTCACGACTGCTACTACTACTATTACCGCCACGACTGCTACTACTGCTACTACTACTATTACCGCCACGACTGCTACTACTACTACTACTACTACTACCGTCACGACTGCTACTACTACTATTACCGCCACGACTGCTACTACTGCTACTACTACTATTACCGCCACGACTACTATTACTGCTACTACTACTATTACCGCCACGACTTCTACTACTACTACTACTACTATTACCGCCACGACTGCTACTACTGCTACTACTACTATTACCGCCACGACTACTACTACTACTATTACCGTCACGACTGCTACTACCACTAGGCCTACTACTACGACTGACACGACTGCAACTACTACTACTACTGCTACTATTGCTGCTGCTACTACTACTACTCTTACTCCTACTGCCTTGACAGCTATTACTACTGCACGACTGTTACTACTACTGCCACGACTGCTACTACTACTCTACTACTACTACTGCTGCTACTACTACTACTGCTGCTACTACTACTGCTATACTGCTACTACTGTAGGCCTACTGCTACTGTATGTCCGAGTGGTTATGTCGCAAGTTCATTGAAAAGGAGGAAATCGCTTGACAGTTACTTAACTTGCTTAACGGAGTCCTATGTACAGTATATTAGACTTGAAATTAATTACATACATATTCCGTACAAGTAGTACTGCATAACAATTACAAAATATGTATACATACATGCATACATAGGCCCTACATACATCATTGTTGTAGCCTACATACATATAGCAACAGGAACAAAGCAACAACACGGTTTGAACTTAGTGGCGTGTACCGTCCTCATTAGAAGTTTTGAATACATAGGCCTACATATAGGGGCCTATATACAAATACAAAGTTGTTACATACGTATATATAAATAAGAAAGAAATACATACTTTAACATACAAATAATACATGTAGTACATGGAGTCGGCCTGGTTGGCGCAGTTGGTATAGCGCTGGAATTCTA
This sequence comes from Periplaneta americana, assembly GCF_040183065.1. Taxonomy (NCBI): domain Eukaryota; kingdom Metazoa; phylum Arthropoda; class Insecta; order Blattodea; family Blattidae; genus Periplaneta; species Periplaneta americana. The sequence continues at coordinate 168,256,981 of NC_091117.1, forward strand.
TGCCCGAGGGATTCGATCCCAGGCCAGGTCGATGGCGCATTTAAGCACGCATTTAAGTGTGCTTAAATGCGTCAGGGTCATGTCAATAGATTTATTGGTACGTAAGAAACTCCTGGGGGACAAAATTCTGGCTCACCGGCTGATATAACCTCGGGAGTTGCGAACGTCATTAAATAAAACATAACATTTTTTTTTAACAGTACCTGGAAAGCTATTTGCTTTCACATATACAGGGTGTTTCCGATTTGGTGTTACAAACTTTCAGGGATGATGTCGAAGGGCACATGTATCTATTTGAGATAAGGGACCATGGTCCGAAAATGACTGAGTCGAAAGTTATAAGCAAAAATAGTTGTACGTATTGAGCTTCGTGACTGTATATACTAGACTGTGGTAATAATATCAACAGGCTAATACAATAAATAAACTATCATACTGTAGTAACGATTTCAAACAAAAACTTTAGATTATAAAATGTCAAATTATATTCTTTCGAGATATGACTTAGGAGTTTACAAGTTTTTTAGTAAGCCTACAATTTAAGGTTTTGTTATTTCCTTAGGAAGAAAAGAAAGCTGTGATGTAAATCAACTGCTGTGCTTAGAGAACTACATAAGTAGTCTATGTTATTGTACAATATTTTCAAACAAAACATAATTTCACACCTGTGCAGGACAAGGAACACTATGAAGTTTATTATAACGTTCATGCCCATCACAATCTCACTTTGCCACAATTTTTTTGCACACTAAAATAATTCCAAAATGTCACACTATTCATATAAATTATTAAATTTGGATAAATCGCAATATAGCGAACGCCAGTAGGGGACGTTATCCCTACCCACATGAAATGTGCATTCGACACAACACTCGCCTATCACGTAGTGTGTCTGTTGAGCTAGTAGGGGAAAAGTGGAAGGAACCGCGGGCGGAGCTTCTACGTTCGCTATATTGCGATTTGGTCTTAAATTTAATACTATTCTTTCCTGTTGACACTCAATTCAAACCAATTGCTTCACAGTTGTCTTTTTCAAATATGCAAATAAAATGAAAAAATAGAACTTGAAAAGCGTCTATTAGGATTATTTATTTTAGATTGTACTATTTCCTCATCCAGCTCTGTTAAGGTGGGCCTACTAACAAATTATAATAATTGGATCTTAAGTAGAACGAAATTAACTTTTACTAAGTATTTCTTAATGGTAAGCTATAGAAATTGCAATGGTGTATTATTATTATTATTATTATTATTATTATTATTATTACTGTTAGGCTATAATAATATTATATTATTATTATTATTATTATTATTATTATTATTATTATCACATTCGTGAAAAATGGTAAAGAATGTATACCTTTAGCTCACCATTACTTATTAGAAATGAGTATTTGTTTGCTTTGTAAAACTGAAAGATATATTAAGAGGTTTTAAAAGTATAAGTAGCATAGCTAAAATTATTCTGTATAAGTGTTTTTTTTTTTATTATTCTTAAGGGGAGAGGATGGTATTTATTGGTGAAAAATGAGTAAGTGAAAAAAAAAATCCTTAAAATACACTATGATATGTGTGGAATGCATAGCATAATATTTTGTGGGTATTTGTGCCCGTATCAGATGATGAGACGCCATTTTTAAACTTGCTGCGTTATGGATTTTTAAATCACTCGCTCACTTTTATTGTTGTTTCCGATAAATTGAATTAAAAAAATGTTTTTTTTTAAATACTATTTGATATGTGTGGAATGCATTGCATAACATTTCGTGTGTATTTGTGCCCTTATCGGATGTTGAGAGGCCATTTTTAAACTTCTGCGCTATGGATTTTTAAATCACTCGCCCTCTTTTATCGGTTTACGGTAACTTTTTTTTTGCTACATTGCCAGACAAAAATGGTTATAACTTCTGAACTATTAAAGATACATGCATGAAACGTAGAACACACATTCTTTAGACTATCAGGAAACTTTTCTCTGTAACAGAATTTTGTTAATTGAATTCATTTTAAAACTAAGTCCGTTTGTTTGCAAGAAAGGAAATCAGAAAAGTGTTATTAAATTTGAATTGTTTATTTTACAAACGTACAGTGGCGTAGCGTCAATGTAAGCTAAAAAGCTTAGCTTCCCCAGTTAATAATAATTTCATAATAAACCTGCAGTTTATGGAGAAAATTATTTATTAATTTTAATAGAATTTATATTTACGCGTTAAATATTGTGATGCGGCAGCTCAGGATTATTTGTGATGCAGCAGTAAACAAGAAGCCTGCACACACCAGCTTCCAAGCAGACCGGTTTCTTCTGTGTAATCCACCCCGCAGTTTTTCCATCCTTTTTAAACTACCCTAGTCGCAAGTCTCGAAAAGAAGCTAGCTTTAACATTTAAAATAAGTAGTTTCCGAGTTATCCCTATTAGTCAGTTGTGTTCAGTTGAAAGTGTTAGTGTGCATTGTGGCTGATATAATAAATAATAAGCGAAATAACAGTTCCTGACACTAATTTACTTGAATTTTTTAGGACAATTGTATTATCAAGACTGACTTACGAACAAAAGTGTGATTTAAAAAACAAATGACCGACTCCCTTGCCGTCAATGAAGGACACAACCAAAAGACAGACGCATACTTACGTAATGATACTAATATTGTGATTTCTCTAAGTATGACAGGGAGTGAGCTAATGTTATACGTATACGTGTCTATTTGTTAAGAGATATGTGTAAACCGTGAAATCGTATTTTATTACGTCTCATTTGAGGTTATGCCTTATTGGTGTTACTTACGATGTTCCAACCAATCTTCGACTGCTGACTTGAAATTGACTACTATTTATTTTAAGACTGTATTTGTGTAATACATTTTCTCATATTGCATGAAAGACAACTTGAGTTAGCTTCCCCTGCTCAAAATTTCATGCTACGCCACTGCAAACGTAGGGACAAATATCAAAATTCTGTTACAGACAGTTTGTATAGCATGCTTTTGCAAGTACATTGCAAAAAACTGGATGAATCTACCTTTAAAAATGGTTTAGATATGTCGATTTTAGTAAAATCCTGCATTGGGTATATTTTTTTTCAAATCTGGGTCCCCCATATATATATATATATATATATATATATATATATATATATATATTTTTTTTTTCAAAATATTTATTTTAGGTTGAGTTGCTACAGCTGTGAGTTCTCTACGTACAAAAAATTAATATTTTACACCAAATAGGAAAAAAGTTTTAAAAAATACCATCCCCTCCCCTTAAATACTTGTAATACCGAAGAAGAAAGAAAAAACTGAAGGTGCCAAATATTGGGTGTCTGTTCCTGTTCTGAGAGTTAAGGAAGGTATTTTCTCCGGTGGGAGGGTTCAGAACAAGCAATCCCGTTACTTGTGTAGCTGAGTCTGCAGGGGGAGGGTCGGATGGATACCAATCCACGATGAGGCCCTGGGCTGCCAGGCGGTGGATGAGAGGACCTCGAGTTAAATGCTCTTCTTTGGGTCACGAGTAGACGAGATGGGGTATTCAGTTCATTGTGAGGTTTCATTTCTAAACATAATATGTAGAAACGCTACACATGTCTTTCGAAAGGAATACCAGTATTTTAAAATAACATTTCACCTGAAGTTGATTTACATTGTCGCTAGAGCAACAGCCTACAGACTGGAAAAGCTCGGTTTCAAGCTCGTGTGAAGGGGGCGTTTTCGTCTTGCCATTAACTTTCAGAATGGCTTCCGGATTTACTTTGCGTCCTAGGAAGTTGAATAAACAGCCGTTCATGTTCAAAGTACCGAAGACGATCCGTAGGAACGAACTTTATGCCGTCTGGTAAGCTGAGGTTGGTGTGCGACAGTGACTGTGAAATGGGTTGCAGGCAGGTCAAGACTGATATTGATCAGGTGAAACAGATGCCCAAATGCGCACTTTTAAGTGTAAGCATGAAAAAATATTTTGTATAGGCCTATGTTGCTCATTGTAACTATTGCCAGCCTAATCGGTAGACTACTGCGAGAACTGTAGTCTACAATGAAATGATAATACTCTTCTCCGACTTTTTCTGTTATTCCAATTTCCATTCTACAGTCCCTTCTCCCTATGCTGCTTAAAATGCCCTACATCAATGTAATTTGCGTCATCCGCTTCTTCTTCTTCTTCTTCTTCTTCTTCTTCTTCTTCTTCTTCTTCTGCCAAGTGGAACCTATTCTTGTAGACCTACCTTTCTTTTGAAATAAGTATATCTTCTTCATTTTCATTTTCATTTCATTTCATTTATTATAGTTCATAGATCTTACATATAGCATTGCAGCTTTAAAATGAGGAACAAATCAAGAGTTACACAGTTTCTCGGAGAGTTGAGGCCGAGGATTCATCATAGGCCTACATTTTACCTTACGGTTGGGGAAAACCTCGGCAAAAACCCGACCAGGTAATCAACCTAAGCGGGAATCTAACCCAAGCTCGAGCGCAGCTCCGGATCAACAGGCAAGTGAGTCTGCCGACTGAGCTACGCTGATGGCTCTACAAGAATATGCAATAGACCTACATTACAAGACGTTGAACTGTACAAAAGGATATGAAGAGTTCGCGGGAAAAAGGATGAATGTCACAGTTTTGTTCAGGTTGATGTCATTATCTAATTCAATGATCACTACGAAATTTAATGTTGTTCTTATGAAAAATTGTAAAAAGGAGAATTATCACCACGAATACAGTAATCCTCTGCTTTATTTTCTATAGAAACAGCACTACATCTTGCAGTTATAGACTCAATTAGATCATTATCTAATCCTAACAGAAATGTGACATTCATCGTTTTTCTCGCGAACTCTTCATATGCAATACATGCAAGCAATTGAACCATACAAAAATATATGATAGGCCTACATAGCAATAAATAATTCATCAGTTGAGCTATACAAAAATAGACGATACATATCAAGCAGATTAATTCAATTTACAATATAAATAATTCATCAGTTGAGCTATACAAAAAGAGACGATACATATCAAGCAGATTAATTAAATTTACAATATAAATAATTCATCTGTTGAGCTATACATAACTGTACAATAGGGCCTACATAACAGGCGGATTAATTCAATTTACAAGAATATACAATTCGTCAGTTGAGCTATACAAAAATATACGTGCAATACACAGCAAGAAGATTCATTAAATTTACAATTTAGATCTATCAGTTGAGCTATGCATAAAATATGCAGTATAAGCGAACAGATTAATTCAGTTTACATATATGCAATTATATCAGTTGAGCTATGCAAAATTGTACATACAATGCATAGAAAGTAGATTAATTCAATTTATGAACATAACCAATTCATCAGTTGTGTAGAAGTTACGAGTAGTCTATGTAAAAATTCGGTTAAATCTGTTCTCTTCTTTTTCTCGTGGCCCTTCAAAGCTTTAAGATAATTAGACAGTGCATTGAAGAACGCAATACATGTATAGTGAACTGGATTTTTATAGCAGCATAGACCTAGACTAACGGAGGGTAGATGGAGATCTGATATGTGTTTCTTATGAATGTTTTGATTTGTACCAATCATAGCCTATTTGTAACACTTCCTCGTCTGGTTGTTTTACAGTAGGAATTTTGTCTCTATTATTTTCTAAAATTTACCTGTTCTTTTATTTCCATTTCACATTTCCAGGAGGTACTTCTCTTTTTTTTTCCTTCATATTTTCGAATAAATGTTTTCGTAACTAATTTTGACTAATTTTTACATTCATTGCCCTTTTCTTCTTTTGTGTACAGTATATTCTGTGCTCTAATAATATGGAAAACTTTCTTCATTTAAATATTATCTTTCATAGACATTCTTAACAATTAAAGTAATTTACTTGTACCTGATTTAATAATTTCTGCTAATATTCCTTCAAGTGTAAAGTCTTCGTATTTTTTAATATTTAATTGCAAAGTTCACACTCTCAGAATAATCTAAAGTAATGTTTTCCTCTTTGTTTCTTTCTTCAATTTTATTCTTTTATTATCAAATTTTATCCAAATTCTTTGTCATCTTCATCTATCGTTCATCATCATCATCATCATCATCATCATCATCATCATCATCATCATCATCCTCCTCTTTTATTTTTTCCATTACTAGCATCATCTTTACCTTTTCCATCATCACAATCTTTTCCAACATCATTTCTTCTTCGTCATCGTCATGTTTTCTTCTTCATCATCTTTTCTTCTCCACCACCACCACCACCACCACCACCACCACCACCACCACCACCACCACCACCACCACCATCATTATTATTATTCATCATCAACTCATTGAAGCCAACCGATCTCTACAGTTGAAATAGATAGCTACTGTGTAATATAGGCTATTACTGTTGCCATTGGACCCTTTGAAAAGATGGAAAAATTCAAATAGGCCTAACTTGGAGCAACAGTAACAAATATAAATAACACTCGAGAGGAAATAAAACGTAAAATAGGCTATATATGAGAAATGCCTGTTAGACTATTATTCGGTTGAGAAGCTTTGTCTTCCAGTCTGCTCTCCAGTTTAAAGTTAGAATTTATAAAACAGATAGGCCTATATTACCGGTTGTTCTGTATGGTTGTGAAACTTGGACTCTCACTTTGAGAGAGGAAGAGAGGTTAAGGATGTTTGTGAATAAGGTGCTTAGGAAAATATTTAGGTCTAAGAGGGATGAAGTTACAGGAGAATGGAGACAGTTACACAACGCAGAACTGCATGCATTGATATCCTTCACCTAATATATTACGAGTAGGCCTAATTAGGAACATTAAATCCAGACGTTTGAAATGGACAGGGCATGTAGCATAGTATAGAGTCTTAGTTGAAAGACCTGAGGGAAAAAGACTTTCAGGGAGACCAAGACGTAGATGGGAGGGTAATATTAAAATGGATTTGAGGGAGGCGGGATATGATGGTAGGGACTGGATTAATCTTGCTCAGAATAGAGATGGAAGGTGGGCTTATGTGAGGGCGGGTTCTTTAAAAGCCATTTGTAAGTAAGTTGCCACTGTGTTACGCCGACGCTACGTAGAGCAACGCGGAAACACCCGTACTTTAAACCCATGCCGTATAGTTGAAATGTAGATTTGGACAAGGCATGGAGACTTCCTCTCTTGCCTGTATGTTGTTACACTTTCGCACTAGGAGATCCTCACGAGGAGGAGGATCCGTCGCTGTAGCAGGTAGACCAATGTGGTCCAATCGAATCAGGTTCCTTCTTGGTTTGAAGAAGATTAAACTGTGGTCCACTCCTCTCTCCGTCTTAGTCCAGAGTCTCGATTTTTCATTTCTGGAGGGACTTGTTCACATTCCAGAAAAATTTCAGCTGTTCCACATAAATATGTGCGTAGCAATCTCGTCTCTGAAACAGACACCAAGAAAATAAATCCCCTTTCCTTTATTTCTTCTCTCATCCTCTTCCTTCTTTCTTTTTTTCTTCGCTCCCATTACTATTTTTCTTTTTTATTTCTTTCTTTCTGGCCTTTTTCGTTCTACATGTCGACCTGGTTGGCAAGTTGGTATAGCGCTGGTCTTCTATGCCCAAGGTTGCCGGTTCGATCCCGAGCCAGGTCGATGGCATTTAAGTGTGCTTAAATGCGACAGGCTCATGTCAGTAGATTTACTGGCACGTAAAAGAACTCCTGCGGGACAAAATTCCGGCACATACGGCGACGCTGATATAACCTCTGCAGTTGCGAGCGTCGTTAAATAAAACATAACATTTCGTTCTACATTTTTATGTTTCTTCTTTCCTAGTTTTTCTTTAATTCTGTCTTCATTATCGTCTACTTTTTTCTTTCTTTACCCTATTTCTCGTTTATTTCTTTTTTACTTTGTTTTCGTTTGTTTAATGTTTTCTCTACTTATTTTTCTTTTATATCTTGTCTTCTTCATTTAATTTTGATTTGTTTTCTCACTAGGCCTACTTTTCTTCTTTTTATTATTTGTTTTTATTCTTATATTTAATTATTTTTTGTTTTTTCTTGCTTTTACATTATTAATGTTATGTGTTTATTTCTTTCTTTATCCTTGCTTCTTTTCTTCACATAATTCTTTTCTTTTTTTATTGTTCAAATTCTTCACCATTTAGGCCTATTAATCCTGTTCATTACTTTACTATCTTCTGTTCACTTAGGCTTACAGTCATTTGTGATGTAGGCGTACAACTGGAAATGTGAACAAAATACCTGCTGATTGCTGAGGCGCAATTTAAGGATCGAAAGATTCATTTTTCCTAGCAATTTTTTCACCATATTCAACACTCCTTCGAATTTCCTAGTCTTGTTGACCTTAAGATCACCGCAGTCACTATGACATTTTCATCACGTGCATCTCCTCTACAAATACGAGGCACAATTAGTGATTCATAGCAGTCACACCCACCACTTATCGCTCATATCGTATAACTGAACACCAAACCAATCTGTAGCTCTTTGTTCTAAAAAAGATGACGAAACTCTACACAGAATATAATTGAAAGGCGGGGTATAAGGAGGAAGAAAGAACCTAGATACCAGAATTTACACCCGCCTCCTATTCCGGAGCTACACCCCTGGAGTCATCTGCTCTGTGCTGGGAAATTCTAGACTTTCTATATCCCAACCACTTACGTCGGTCTTACTCATAAAAAAGTTGGGGTACTGACCACAAAGAAGATGAAAAGTTCTAATGTCTTAAGGGAGAAGGGGGGCCTTGCTTTTTAGAAATGGGGAGGGGGAGGTTGTTCTGTGGGCCATAAATCGCGCGGGGGCTAAGAGATCCTCTGCCCACAACAACAGTGACCTAAGGGAGCGGAATCCCAAAAAGGAAAGTTTTTATGCCTAGCTTCATAAAGAATCACCTCCGAGGATACACACTACCACCTGCTACGTTGTAAAGGAGAAAATGTGTTATGAATTCTTTTACTCTCTGGGCAACGAACGAAAATGACTTCACCCTGGACAAAGGTTTGTCTACGTCCTACATTTATAGCATAATGTTATCAACGCTTCCTTGATATATTCGGCTCTATTGTTAATGTAAACATTTACAACCTGTATTCGTACAATGTGTATTGGTGATGATGATTATGATGATGATTACTATTATTATTATTATTATTATTATTATTATTACTACTACTGCTACTACTACTACTACTACTACTACGGGTCCACTACTCTGCTGCCACTACTAGGCCTACTACTACTACTACTACTACTACTACTACTACTACTACTACTACTACTACTGCTACTACTACTACTACTACTACTACTACTTCTGCTATTACTATTAGTCTACTACTACTACTACTTCTACTACTACTACTATTGTTATTATTATTGTTATTAATTATTATTGTTATTATTATTATTATTATTATTATTATTATTATTATTATTTATTATTTTCACTGTTTAAACATATATAATAACTACACACTTGGTATTACACATTCCATACTAATATAGGTACTGCACAATATGCATTTGTTATTGCGCTGTGATTTAACATAATATTAATTTCAATCATAGTGTTTTGGAAAATCCTCAATTGCGAGCAAGAAATATTTCTACCTGATTTGAGTGCATCAATTGAAATTTCTCGTAGAGCACATATCTACATACAATAGGTCTATATTGGAACTACAGTAACTTTCTCTTGCTGGCAAACATTTTCTTTCACTATTCAAACGTACATAGCCTATTCCTTAATTATTCTGATTTCTTTATCTTTGTTACGATCGTTATAATTATCATTGTTTAGTGTGATCGTAAGCCTATATGTGGTTCACACGGCTAACACAAGGTGTTACAAAGCCACTTTATCAACGTTAGATTTACAGATAACGAAATGGTAAGGCTTAACTTCTTTCTCTGTTTTAGGGACTGTCTTGCCAATTTCCTGTTTAAATAGTTAGTAGAAGGACTGTGGTTGGATAGAGGAGAGTAATTTCTTGCAGTACGAGAAATTTACTGATTTGACTCTCAGAAGATGTTAATATAGCCTACATTGTAAACTAAGAAATTAGGCTAAAATAGGTATAAACAAAAATCAATGTCCTGGTCATAAAACCAAAGTTTGTGAGATGTAATTTAAATATTTCAGATATAAGGAATTCGCACATAATCCTCCTTAAAATTCGGGAACAAACAGAAAGTTAAACATTGTTATAAAGTGGAATCAAAAGAGCTTAAAATGTGAACACAAAATAAATTAAAGATGAAAGGTGATAGTAATAATATGAATGTGACGGTGAGGAAAGGATGAAGATGAAGTAGAAGTACGTATTAAGTAAACGGAAATAAAGTGGAAGAAGATCATGGTGAAAAAAGGATAATGAGAAAGTTATGATTGTGGTAAACCATAAATAAAGTAAAGATAAACATAAAGATGGAGATTAAACAGGGTATTGACCAGTGGCGGCTCGTGAACATGTAGATTGGGGGAGCTGCAGTAGATTTTGGTACATACAAATTTCACTTCTGATATCATTACTAATAACTATAGGACAAAAATAAATGCACTGCATATCGAAAAATCAAAACTTCCTGACTTAGATGGGAGATGTCTGTGCCATTATTTGCCATAATCGCTAAAGAAAAACTAATACCATTGATTTTAGTCTGAATTTCAAATCGGCAGACACTCAACATGCAATCTACTAGTTCATCCTGAATTGTTTTAGAATTACCTTTAAACAGTGGCATGTTTCAAATGATTTTTGAGAGGCTCTTTTAGATTACTCGAGAACTGTAGCAACCCATGAAATACACCAGGGTTCTTCGAATCGTTTTTTCATCATGTCCCCTAAGGGGAAGTTCATATTGGCCACAAAATTTGATACAATTAATATTTTGTAAAATAATTTCACGATTTTTTCTCACTTCTTGATTATGTTTGAGAATATTTGTCCTGTTCGCTTCATTTAATTGCGCAGCAATATTAGCATTGCCTAACATAGCCAATGAAACAACATTTTTCAGGCGAGACTGCGAAGATTTGTGCTTTTTAATTTTTAGGGGCAAATGTCCAAAATCTGTCACACCACTCCTAGTCCATGCACGATCACCACCGAAGAGGAGGCAAGGAAAACAAAATACAGATTTTTTTTTGTTCACATCCACGTAATCACAAATGCTTAGCGTAAATTTCATTGTTACACTTCCTTACATATATGCACTATTTCGGCTGGATGAAGCTTGAGTAAGATTTAAGTTGGGTAACGGACGACCCTTTAATTTCACTTCATTACGTCAATCTTCTCCGCAAGGGAAAGTTGAGAAAAATAAAATTAATATTCTGTAATTCACACACACTCATGCTTGCACATTTGCACTGGTTAAGTTACGGTACTAAGACGTCACACCAAAGCAACACTCAGATGTACTGATGGTCAACAATTTTCTAAAACTGGAAAAGAAGTCTCTTTCGTATTTTACGTGCTATATCAAAAGGATTCTACTCGTGCAATCATTTTGAGTTACGGCGAATATTAGTCTAGGTTCTGCTGGAGGCTGGATATATACGTAATAATAAGGCAAAATACAATATTAATTTCGTTATATTATCTCGATAAGATTCTACAACAATAAGTATATGAAGAGAAAATAAAAATGTTGTCATTAAGTTTCAAGGGAATAGAGAATCCATTTGACGTAGCATTACAATAGCGGTGTGGGAGTGGAGGAAAGATCTTCCCTTGAATAGCCTGGCTCTGCAAGCGACTGCAGCGAAATATGGGTTTTAAACAGCGGCAGTTTCCCTCTGCTTCCCTTCACCTCTCTACCCCCTGACCAAGCAAGGCAGACTCTCTATGAGCTATCCTACCCTGCAGAGCCCAGGACGACTTTGAATGCAGTGTCAATTCCAGTACAGTCGAAGCGCAAAAAGATTATGCATAAGATAATAGTACATATACCCGGCCAGATGAAATATAAAGCAATTTACCAATAAAAGCTGTAACAATTATTCTACAAATTAAAACAATATTATTTTTATTTTCCTGTCAAAGCAGGGAGTGCTGCAGCTCCGCAGCTCTTATGGGCGAGCCGCCCCTGGTATTAATCAGCTCAAGCGGGACTCGAACACATGCTCTGGCCGATCTCCAATCACAAGACCAGCTTGTCACTCTTGACCTATGCTGTTTGCCTGCAGAGAGTCTAGAACGAGTAGAAGATGAAAATGAAGAAGATAATGATGATGACTGGGAGAACGAGCGAAATCATTTCCTTCGCTTGCATCTCAGAAGTAGCCTAGCCTACGTAATTACACCTATAAAATATTTTCCCAACAAATATAAGAGAAGGTTACCCTATGAAAATGATTTCTAATAATAATTAGCTAAAAGAAAGAATAAAAGAAAACGTGGGACTGGAACGAAGTAAAGAATTGTTGTTACAGCCAGAAACTGTGATAGGTCATAGCCTATAGGTTATATGGAAGTGGCCATTCCTGTTCACAGGGTCTATATTTATGTCGGTTTTAAGTTCAGCGGATTATCTCAGTCAATAAAGAAACAATAAATTTTATTACCAGGGTTCAGATAGCAACTTCATGTTGACATAACTGCTGCTTATCTTATCTGAGAATCTTTCTTTGAAGAGGAAGTGCAGGTCGTAAACATCCCCTAAATATGGCTCTTAACAAGAGGGTTCTCTTAAGTCTTAAGAGAATTGTGTGCCTAGCTTTTTATTGACACTACGCAAAACCTGTGTGATTTCTCGTGCAGTCCTCAGATTATGATGTAGCCTCCAGGCAATTGCGATGCATGCCGAGAGAATTTACATTTGGTATACAGTAGGACAATTAAGCTAGACAGTAGTCATGGATGAAATAGATGCAGCAAACAAGGGGCAGAAATGAGGGCATTAAAATCTGAGTTCTTGAGTTGGCTCCGAAGCTGAACTTTCGGAACTAAGCTCATTCCCATAAAATTTTGTTTTTAAATTCAACATTTCTTGATTTGGTTTCCGATCAAAGAAGTGTATTATTTATTTGTACGGTTTAGCGATTAGAGACTATTGTTTCAGGTCAAAACTGCGGCCTAGCCTATAGTTATTAGGGTGGAGTGAAAATATGAATTTTATGGAATCAAACTGTAATACTAGGGAAAAGTTGTGGGGTGATATCATAAAGAACAATGCAAAATATATTTTCTCTACATTAATATTTAGAGGTACCCCAAGAGCATCATATTTTGAAATTTTCACAAAATTTTTAGGTTCAGATTTTATAGCGAGAAACCATTCTCCAGTTATTTAATCTGAACAGGATACCAGGAACATGTTAAAAGACTCTGCATATTTTTGGTTCCCTGTTGTTTCATTTTGAAGTGTCACAGAAACCTCAATTTATAAGAAAATTGGAAATAATCACAAAAACTCTTAGGTATGATATAATTAATATAATAAAATTAATGGAAATTGATTCTTCTTATGTTGCAGGGTATTTAAATCAGAATATCTCTAATATAAATTCAAGAAATCTGACCTACCCTGTATTCGCAATGTCAGAGGGACTGAACCCATCACAATTAAGTTACCTATCATGACGCAATGAAATATTATCTATGGATCGAAAATGAATTAAAATCTGACTTCAAATCAAAAGAATTTACTATTGGAGAGATTTCAGAAAGAGTTTCTATCAAAACTAAGGAAATCCAGGTAAAGGCATAAATTCGGAAAGTCAGTCATACAAGAATATTACAACTGATTCGTGCTTACCATGATCAATATACAAACTTAATGAAGTCTTGTAAGAAACGACATAGTGACGACAATTAAAATGACAACATTGCAAAATTCAAAGAAGAAGCAAACAAACTATTTGATATATGCAGTTGCAAATGCAAAAAAATAATACTGTAGGCCTAATTGTAATAAAGACCGTCGTGTTCCAAAACTAGAAAGAATGTCTTATTAGAGCAAAGAACAGAAGGAAGGATGATAATTGGACTGTTGATTTAGTTGCCACTCACAAAGAAATGAAAAAGAAAACAAGAATAAATTCTAACTAAAAAAAATAAATGGGCTGAAATGGAATTTTTATTATATTGTATGTAAAATACTAGGTATATTTTGTCCCTCTGGATACTCTCAAAAATACTGTATACTGCAACCCCAATTTAGAGCCTTCCAAAGAAAGTTTAAATATGTGATTTTACAGCAATTCATTAACTATGCAATGAAAAACAAAAGAATAGAACAAATATAGAAAGAGGCAAAAAAATGATAATTTTAAGAAACTTCAAAGCCCTTGGGGCACCTCAAAAATTAAATATAGAAACTCCATGTTTTTCACATTGCTAAGTTAAGTGAAAGTACAGATTTTTGCAACTATTAGGCTACATTTAGGAAACAGATAAAAAAACAATTTCGTGTATAGATTCACTCCACCCTAATAGTTATATCGAGAACTGGCACATGAGATATTTCCATGTTACGCACAATCATTAAATGTACGTGAAATTATAAACATCGATGATTAATAAGCTAAATTAGTTTTTATCTAAAACACTCACAAGCATACGACACATACTTTTACTCTACAGTGTATTAGTTGCACATTGTTCATGACGAAACTTTTTTCGAAAGACCCATAATTATCACATTCTGAAGAAACTTGAAGAAAAGAAGATCTAAACATTCTTACGCACTCAAGCAAACGGAAGTATGACGTTATTATGTAGTATCAACAGAAAGAATGTAAAATTCTCTACAGAAAGAGGGTGCTTTCTTAAATGTAACATCAGTAGTTTTGAGATTCTGACTTTTAAAATTAGGCTGCAGAAAGATGCAGTAACAGTAGACAGTCCTCTGTCTCTGAAAAATGGAAAGAAAATTTTAATTACTTGGGACCGAACGAACTCTAGTGACCCCTCAAAAATTGGTCGGGAACCGACTAACAGATTTGGGAACAGAATACTCTTGTGCACTGGGATACTTACTTCTAGGAAGCACAGTCTTTCTTGCAAGATGATCTCGTCTCCATTGAGATTGGAATCTCCAGAGTGGAAACTGTATGATACAGGTCACATTAATGTTACTGTTGGAGAGAATGTAATGATAAATTTTTGTTACATGACACAGACACGTTGTTCATTCTAGAGTAAATTTTCGACTATTAGAGTAGGTACGTTGGTTAGAGACACAATGAGTAAATTTGCATCAGATGCTATGTATTGGCAAAAATTAAAGGAAGGGAATAATTTTGTATGGACGCCTTTGTCCTGCACACGTCCCTTTGAGTGTGAGTTGGCTCAGACCACTGGCAATGAGTAATAAGTCCACGCTTGCTAACTTGCTAACCAAGTAATAATGAAACAGAAACATCCATATCCTCTCTCTCTCTCTCTCTCTTTCTCTCTCTCTCTCTCTCTCTCTCTCTCTCTCAGTGACGACTATTATCTGCGACTGAACATTCCTCTCCTCCTTCTAATCTTCTCTCTTCACAATTCCCCTCCACATTTCACCATTTTCTTCCGATTTTCCATCTTCATTCTTTTGTCGCCATTTTCTTTCTTTTTCTCTCCTCACCATCCACACGTTCTCCCCTTATTTTCCCCCTCAACCTTCTTTCTTTTGTACTCATTCTTCATTCTTCTCATTTCCTTTCATTTTCTTTTTCTTCAATTTTCATTTATTTTTCTTATTTACCTCGTTTGTCTTTATTTTATTCTTCATATTTCACTTCTTATTCCCGTCTTGTTTCTTCCTTACCTTTTGATAAAAATTGTTGACACTTAATTCACTATTATATTTGTGATGTATGTTCACAATAGACGTTACATTTTTACAGGGTTTAGGATAGACAGTATAGCTGCCCTTCGTTCTAAATCAATTACGTGAGAGTAGGCCTAATTAGTCTTTCACCTACTGTACGTGTTCCTTAAGGTTTATATCCTTGTCGAAGTGTGCATATTTACATGTTTCTGTATAACTATAGACCTCCCCTAATTTTGGATCAGTATGGAAACTGAATTACTACCATTTCTAGGCGGGATTATAATCCATAAATGTATTGTCTATGCTGAATCTTAATCGCTTCTCACATTTCTGCCGGACGAAGTATATAATTTGTTCACATTGAGCTCTTACCCTATCGCCTTCTTAAGAATAGGAAATGTTTGGTTTATCTTCACTGCAGTTTGTGAAAGCCAAGGTTATGTTTCACCAGCGTGGCCAATTATGTTAATTAACTTCTGAGTTCTTTTAAAGAAATAATTAAGCGTTTGAAGCGCTCTACAGATCATAAACAAACGTTTCGCTGCTCTGCATTATGCCGAGAAGTTTTGCACGTTGTAGTTTTATCGCCCTGTTTTACAAGATACTTGTTACATCTCGACAACTGTAACAAATAAATTGTAGTGTATATTATATTCTTCTGACTTCACAATTTGCATCCGATTAAAACTTGTTTTAATTAATTTTATTTATTGCATAGGTCTATTCATACATTAAAAAAGACAGTAATGCTATACGCTATAGAGTTGTAGGTCTATATATAATTCTGATGAATTATGTGTAGGCCCAGTTGCACTGTTACGGATATATTTAGATCATGTCTTGTAAAATATTTTTTTTATTTAACGACTCTGCATTAAGTACTACGGTAGTTTATTTAGCGTTAATGGAATTGGTGATAGCGAGATGAGGCCGAGGATGTGAGATAATTTACCTGACATTAACCTAACGGTTAGAAAAATTTTGGAGGAAACTCAACCAGGTAATCAGCCCAAGCGGGAATCGAACAAACTCCCGAGCGCAGTTACGTATCAGCAGACGAAAGTGCCTGCCTCTTAAACTACGCCGGTGGCTGTAAAATATTTCAAGGCTGTGAAGAATCCAACACTAGGGTACAGAAGAAACGAAAGTAGCTGTGAAAAAGGAAATATTTGTGAAACAATAGAAGGAAAAGAAGGAAGAAATGATAATACAAAAGAAAATAAAAATTAAAAGAGGAATAAAATTATAAATGTAGAAAAAGGTAGTAAAAAGACCAGAGCACTAAGTAAATGAATGAAGACACAGATGAATGAAAATGAAAGATAGCAAACATATTACAAGCTCAAAGAATAATACAAGAACGATATTTAGAATGGCGGAAATAAAAAAAGAAAAAGAGAGCGGGAAAAAGTAAGAAAATGATGATGATGATGATGATGATAATAATAATAATAATAATAATAATAATAATAATAATAATAGTCCTTATGGCTTTTAAGGAATCCGGAGGTTCATTGCCGCCCTCATATAAGCCCGCCATCGTTCCCTATCCTGAGCAAGTTTAATCCAGTCTCTACAATCATATCCCACTTCCCTCAAATTCATTTTAATATTATCCTCCCATCTACGTCTCGGCCTCCCCAAAGGTCTTTTTTCCCTCCGCCCTCCCAACTAACACTCTATATGAATTCCTGGATTCATCCATATGTGCTACATGCCCTGCTCATCTCAAACGTCTAGATTTAATGTTCCTAATTATGTCAGGTGAAGAATAAAATGCGTACAGTTCTGTGTTGTGTAACTTTCTCCATTCTCCTGTAACTTCATCCCTCTTAGCCCCAAATATTTTCCTAAGCACCTTATTCTCAAACACCTTAACCTCTGTTCCTCTCAAAGTGAGAGTCCAAGTTTCACAACCATATAGAACAACCAGTAATATAAGTGTTTTATAAATTCTAACTTTTAGCTTTTTCGAATACAGACTGGATGACAGAAGCTTCTCAATCGAATAGCATTGATAATTATAATATTTACTTACTGGCTTTTAAAGAATCCGGAGGTTCTTTGCCGCCCTCACATAAGCCCGCCATTGGTCCCTATCCTGAGCAAGATTATAATGACTATAATATTATAATAAAATTGTAATAATGATGCTAATAACAAAACTATGAAGAAGGCGAATACAAAAAGAAGATATTATTGAATGGAAGATGGGGAAGGAAATATGCTTAAGCTAAAATTGATGGCAAACGAAAGGAAGAGAGCAGGAATAAGAGCTATCTGAACACTTGGCCTACTCCGTAAAAATACTTTTTTTTTTTTTTTTTTTGGCAATGTCAGTTCCGTGCGGTGTGGAGGCAATGCTGTCGGGGTGCCTCGTTAAAGGATTAATTAGAAAGGCGATGGAAGTTGGGCGCTTGTTGCAGTGAACAAGCCGGTCATGGCGGCTCCACTTGGGTGGTCCGGCCGACCGGCGCGGAGGATGGGGCCACGCCATCGCCTCTGCGTCCACTTGTATAATTGCATCCTCATTGATGAAATTACACAATGATTTGAATGAAAATCCGAATCTGTTTGAGGGACCGCTCACTCTCGCCTGTATTTTTTACGGAAACATTATCATCTTGATGTCTCCCATTTTGCTGCCGGGCTCATCCTTAAGGTACGATCATTTTGTTTTGTTACGATCGCACGTAATTCAAATTTCTACAACTTTCTCTTCACTTCTACCGGACGTCGATAATCACACTATGTTCTGTTTTCTAAGAATCGTCTCACATTAGTCCTAACGTGCACAGGGAGGAGGGCATTTATCTCTCTTCCGTCTCAGGACTAGAGAATGCATAAGCACTTACTTGTTAACTTAGTACGCACTCAAAATGAACAGTTCTATTCAGTATGAATATGAAGAAGATTTTGAATTTTTGAACTGTGTGTTGACATTTGTTTATATCTTTTTTAACGTTTCATCCTATTTTCCCGCCGCTATTTCGTTATACTGACTTTTTCACCAGTTCCTATCATGCCCTGTTTTTTACACTAGCTATGCGTAGAGAAAGATTTCCGTTATTTTCATGACAATTCGACAAATTCATAAATCATATAAAAATCATTCAAATAATGTTAAACAGAAAAACAACTCTTTGTAAATACTCTTCCGAATTAGATGATTACCATATCGTTGGCTGATACAGTACAGTGTTTCTGGCAAGTGTCCTTGAGTACAAAGCCAGTCAGTGAGCATTTGTTGCCAGTGCAGCTGAAAACGGTACCAACTAATTATACATCACGTCAGCAATCTGCTAATCACAGTTGTCAGTCTTATTGCCCACTGACTGCGGCAAAGGCATTTTGGGTTTCTGAGGTGTATCCTTGAATACGACCCCCAGTCAGTAGTATCTGTTGTCACTTCGACTCATAGTGGTATCACCTCCTAAACAAAGTCAAGTCAGCAATCTGCCAATCACAGTTGTCAGTCTTATTGCCCACTGACTGCGGCAAAGGCATTTTGGGTTTCTGAGGTGTATCCTTGAATACGACCCCCAGTCAGTAGTATCTGTTGTCACTTCGACTCATAGTGGTATCACCTCCTAAACAAAGTCAAGTCAGCAATCTGCCAATCACAGTTGTCAGTCTTATTGCCCACTGACTGCGGCAAAGGCATTTTGGGTTTCTGAGGTGTATCCTTGAATACGACCCCCAGTCAGTAGTATCTGTTGTCACTTCGACTCATAGTGGTATCACCTCCTAAACAAAGTCAAGTCAGCAATCTGCCAATCACAGTTGTCAGTCTTATTGCCCACTGACTGCGGCAAAGGCATTTTGGGTTTCTGAGGTGTATCCTTGAATACGACCCCCAGTCAGTAGTATCTGTTGTCACTTCGACTCATAGTGGTATCACCTCCTAAACAAAGTCAAGTCAGCAATCTGCCAATCACAGTTGTCAGTCTTATTGCCCACTGACTGCGGCAAAGGCATTTTGGGTTTCTGAGGTGTATCCTTGAATACGACCCCCAGTCAGTAGTATCTGTTGTCACTTCGACTCATAGTGGTATCACCTCCTAAACAAAGTCAAGTCAGCAATCTGCCAATCACAGTTGTCAGTCTTATTGCCCACTGACTGCGGCAAAGGCATTTTGGGTTTCTGAGGTGTATCCTTGAATACGACCCCCAGTCAGTAGTATCTGTTGTCACTTCGACTCATAGTGGTATCACCTCCTAAACAAAGTCAAGTCAGCAATCTGCCAATCACAGTTGTCAGTCTTATTGCCCACTGACTGCGGCAAAGGCATTTTGGGTTTCTGAGGTGTATCCTTGAATACGACCCCCAGTCAGTAGTATCTGTTGTCACTTCGACTCATAGTGGTATCACCTCCTAAACAAAGTCAAGTCAGCAATCTGCCAATCACAGTTGTCAGTCTTATTGCCCATTGACTGCGTCAAAGGCACTTTTGGTGTCTGGAGTGTGTCCTTGAGTATGGCGCCCAGTCAGTGGTATCTGTTGCCACTTCGGCTGAGTGTGGTAGGCCTATCACCTCCTAAACAAATTCACATTAGCAATCTGCCAATCACAGTTGTCAGCTCTCGCCCACAGACTACGGCAAAGATAAGATACTCGCTCTTAACGTTCCCATTACTTATTTCACACACTATACTAATGTGTTCAACTCTATTTTATGGTTATTGCAGTTCCTTCAGTATACGTACCGTAACATTTTATCCATTCATGAACTATTGAAAAAGTTTTAAGTTCTCTATGATGGGTTTTTAGCCCGACGGTGGATAGACCAGTGGTGGAACTGCTATTATGAAGCTTCCAGTTGGTAAATACAGTATTAGACCATAGAAGATGACGCGCCATACACGTTGCAGAGTGGTGAGCTCTTATTCGTACAAAGTTATAGTAAATTTGTCAATGACTAAATCATTGTGTGACATGTAGCTGTATGTTATACTTTTAATTAATTTTACAGCTAATTTTTGTACCTATGCTTGAGTATGAAATAAACTTTATTAGTTGATTAATTAATTAACGAGCATCACACACTCTCCTTTTTTGGTAGGCCTAACTGTGGACAAGATATTGACAAGATAAGAGTAAGTGCTGTAGTGAATAATTTCATTGTTGTTGCTCTGTTGTGTCAAATATTATCATAGGTAATGTCTCGAGAAGTTTTTAATTTATCTGGGGAAAGTCAAAACTTGGAATGGTATTTATTAGAATGAAATTTACTGAAAAAAAAAAAACCCAACAAATGTAAAGTTTGCTTTTGCAGAACTTTTTCATTTGCAGTTTTTCGACCATGTGTTTAATATTCCCAAGCAGAAAGCAAAGAATAAGTATCACAACACAATAGGCGTGTAGTATTCGTGAATTAAATACGTTCCACGCATTCTAGTGATTAGCATGCTTGCCAATGAGTTCGAGGTTCGAGAGAGAAATTAAAAAATATTTACAGTACAAGCTGGGGCTCGTGAAAGAACACATGCTCCTGAATGAGAGTGCAGCTGGCAACATTTTTCGGCCATTCTCTTTCACGTCAAGGCTTGGTAGCAAAATGGATCCGTATGAGCGACAGATTGATCGCGGTATTGTGACAAACTTTACTTGCAACTTATAATTTTTGTGATAGAGGCGGTAATGCCTTGAAACCAGACATGACATGTAAAGTAGGAAGAGATAAGTCAGGAACACAGAGGTAATAACGTTAAAAAGATAAATATTATAAAGAAAATTGCGATGAAGATGAGAATAAAGATAACGATAAACACCTATACGAAGATGAAATCGGATCAAGAATAAAAATAGCCTTACATGAAGAAATAAAAAAGTATGGCGAAAAAGACATTAAAATTACAAGATAGATACAGACGAAAAGAAGCAAGAAATAAAAGAAAAAATGACGAAGATCGTGATAATGAGTTTACTAAACAAGAATATTTCGATAATAAAACATCAAAAGGATATTCGGAGGAAAACAGAGAATTATGATGTTCTTCTTCTTCCTGCCACATATTATTCTAGGCCTGGTGGTCTGTTACGGTCTCATTCCAGCGTTTCAGCGGACGATCCAAAGATGTTAACAATAGCAATGAAAAATAACAAGAAAAAAACTTGGTATTAGAACTGAGATTCTATCTTGATTTTGGAGCGAGTTGAGTACTAGATTTTTACCTAGTTATTTAACGACACTGTATCAACTACTGGGTTATTTAGCATCGATGAAATTGGTGTTAGAGAGACGGTATTTGGCGAGATAAGACCGAGGATTCGCCTTACGGTTGAGGAAAACCTCGGAAAAAAACCAACTAAGTACTCAGCCTAAGCGGAAATCGAATCCATGCCCTGGTCAGAAGGCAAACTCACTACCACCTTAGCTACGCCGGTGACCAGTAAGACTTGGAGATCCATGTAAAGAAGCCCTAGGCCTATCTAAAATCATCTAACATTTTCTATATTGGTGGTGATGGTGGTGGTGATGGTGAAGGTGATCATTACTTATTTCATGCCATGGAGGTTCACAAGGTAACATCATAGTCTAGTATATACAGTCACGAAGCTTGAGTTGTGAGGGTGCTAGGAACAATAGGCTCTGGCGGTACTATTTCGCAGTGTCTGTAATGAGGCGATATTAGCGATCCTAGTGGTTAGCAACTATCTGTGGATGCATATTTATTATTTACTACGTACTGAGCTCCGTGATTGTATATACAAGACTGTGGTAACATAATGTTAAGGTTCACCTACCCAGACAGCCGGCACTGAGCAGCAGTAAGCACATTATCCCATGTGCTGGCTGTTTTGCACCCAAGAAATGCCCCTGGTACCCATTTCCGTTATAGGCTGAGTGAACCTCAGAGCCATAGTGAGACCGGAGGAATTGCATCAATGGGTCCATCGGGAATCGAACTCTCTTTCTTCCGGCTTGCAAGCTCGTATCATAAAATATGCCATTATTTAATAGGAGAAACCATTTGCATATCAATAAAAAAAAGCCTCAGCATTTCTTAGAATGAATATAGAGCGGTCGATGAGGGTGATGAGAATATTATTGCGTCAGCTCTGACCTCGAGCAGCGGCTTCACAAGGTCGTCTCATGGCACCCGAGGACTCTTGTTCGATTACCGCAAACATGAGCCGCACATGTTATATTATAACCTCATGTGGTCTGTTGTGTCCAGTGTCTCTTTAGGATTTTCACAAAAAAAAAAAAAAAAAAAAAAAAAAAAACTTTTTTTTTCAGCTACTCTTTTAGTAAGAAAAATGGAGATTTTTAAGGCTTCGTCTTTATGCCAACCAAGAAATTGTTTAAATTATAGTAACTGTGTTTAATACGAGAGCGACTGGAACGATTGGGCCTACAAAAAATTATGATTTCCTTTCTATTCGGATTTACAATTTTGTATTGATTTTCACATTTTATTTAAAAACTGATTGTGAATAGTATTGTGTAATTTTTTCTTGTTTATTCTAAAAAGATGCTCTGTTATGAATAACATTATTTTATTAATTATATAGGTCGTAATAATAATAATAATAATAATAATAATAATAATGATAATAGTAATAATAATAATGATAATGATAATGGAACTACATTATCATCATTATCTACTAATGTGGCAAAAAATGTTTCTTTGTAGTTTATTATCTCGTTTACTTTAAGAAATTAATATGCAAACGAACTAATTACTTCTTTATTTAATTATTAATATTAACCTTATTATTAGCTTAGTGGAACAATATTTTGTCATATAGTAGGTGTAATCCTATGGATAATATTTTAGATTCTTCCTCATATTTATTGGGGTAATTCATTCTCGAGAGTACTGTCAATTTTCATAGATATAATTTTATTCACTTACTTACAAATGGCTTTTAAGGAACCCGCAGTTTCATTACCACTCTCACATAAGCTCACCATCGGTCTCTATTCTGTGCAAGATTAATCCAGTCTCGATCATCATATCCCACCTCCCTCAAATCCATTTTAATATTATCCTGCCATCTACGTCTCGGTCTCCCCAAAGGTATTTTTCCCTCCGGCCTCCCAGCTAATACTCTATATGCATTTCTGGATTCGCCCATACGTGCTACATGCCCTACCCATCTCAAACGTCTGGATTTAATGTTCCTAATTATGTCAGGTGAAGAATTCAATGCGTGCAGTTCTGCGTTATGTAACTTTCTCCATTCTCCTGTAACTTCATCCCTCTTCCCCAAATAGTTTCCTAAGAACCTTATTCTCAAATACCCTTAATCTCTATTCCTTTCTCAAAGTGAGAGTCCAAGTTTCATAACCATACAGAACACCCGGTAATATAATAATTGTTTTATAAATTCTAACTTCAAGATTTTTTGGCAGCAGACTAGATGACAAAAGCTTCTCAACCGAATAATATCAGGCATTTCCCATATTTATTCTGCGTTTAATTTCCTCTCGAATGCCATTTATATTTGTTACTGTTGCTCCAAGATATTTGTGATTTTTGCGAGATGCAATTTTCTCTTGAATTACAGATGATTTTTTTCCTTGACAGATCCTGTGATATTTTGATGGACAAAGAAGCTGTTTTAGGCGAGGTGTCTCCGCAAAATTCGGCTTTCGAAGTTCTTAAAAATTCGTCTTACTTCTTCACTTTCCGATCATTATCTTATTGGCACTTAATGTTTTTTTTCTTTTTTACTTTTCAATAGAAGCTTACTAAAATTATGAAATTATCATTTTGATATCTGGGCTGATGAAATATTGAAAATTTAGTATTATGCGTTGGAGATCTCTGCGGAATTGAGGTGTAACCAACAAAACTATAATTTACGTTTGAGAAGAAATTGAAATAATTTCAGGGGAGTATTTCATTAGGTCTATATTTACTAGCTGAACCATTTGAACAATCATGTATACTAGTATACCTGCTATTGGACGGAATAATTTGTTATAAATGAACGCTTCAAAATTAGTTCTTTCACCTAAGTCACATATTTCAATAATTTGAAGTTACATCCTTTTTCCGGATAGATCTTCAATTGAGGAGACACATAGTTGCTTAGTTACCTCATGAGTGATGCCTTATTGGTGTCACGTGTGAGGTTCAAACCTGTCTTCGGGCAGTTGACCAACAACCATCTCCTTTCTAGGTCTTAAAAGTCAGTGCCTGTGGAGAGAGAGAATTCACATGAAATACTGAATCCGTGTCACCAGTTGTCTCTGATTAATGCTCAAAGATTTGCCTGCTTCGAACACACATTAACAAATTGGTTTATATCTGATTTCACTGCTTAGTGTCCTGTTAACTGGTTTAGAGGTTGACATATTACCTTTCGTGCACATCGAACAGTGACCGAATGATTAGACGCTTGATTAATTGATTAATCGGCTGATTGGGCTACTCTATATGACTCAGCTCAGCCTCCGTCGTAATAGTGAACACAGTAGGAAATTGTTTAGTTCGTAAATTACATATTTGATTAAATAGGTAAGGAATGAAGAAAGGAAACAAAAGAAAAAGAAAAAAAATTACTAAAGAAAATATGTTTGCAAAATAAGTATAGTCTACATATTTGGCGTGGGCAATGAAGGAGATTTATTTCACGGGACAGGGTGTTTGTTCCCTTATACCTCACCTACATCGCATTAACTTGTCTAACCGATATGAAATGAGAAAGTTAAACACTGCCTTAGACCACTACGCCACGGCGCGGGACAAAGTACGTAGATCTATTAAGGAAACAAAAATAAAGTGAAAGAAGATCATGGTGAAAAAAGGATAAATGAGAAAGTTATGATTGCGACAAACCATAAATAAAGTAAAGATAAACATAAAGATGAAGATGAAACAGGGTATTAACTCGATCAGCTCAAGCGCGATTCGAACACATGCTCTAGCCGACCTTCAATCACAAGACCAGCTTGCCACTCTTGACCTACGCTGTTTGCCTCCAGAGAGTCTAGAACGAGTGGAAGATGAAAATGAAGATCATGAAGATGACGGGGAGAATGAACGAAACCATTTCCTTCACTTGCATCTCAGAAGTAAATGAAGGAGATTTATTTCACGGGACAGGGTGTTTGTTCCCGTATACCTCACCTACATCGCATTAACTTGTCTAACCGATATGAAATGAGAAAGTTGAACACGAATAAGAAAGAAAATACACCACATTCGGCTGGACTTCAATGCGATAGTCACTGGAGACAATTACATACGCCTGTACTTTAAGAACGATAAAATTCTCTGTTGTTCCCTGTGTCAGGTTTACAGCATGTGAAAGAACCCTACCCCTGTTAGAGGATTCTAGGCAAAATTCCTCGGACATTTCTCAATCGTATTAAATTTCGAGTCTGAGTAACACTGAATATATACTTTGATACACGTATTCATTCATTTCATTCACAGTGTTCTGTCCAAGGGCAGATCTTTCACTCCAAACCCAGTATTCTCTAGTATTTCCTATTTTCTGCCTTCCTCTTAGTTTCCGAATATGATCCATATAATTATCTTAATGTCGTCTATTATTTTATATCTTCTTCTGCCCCGAACTCTTTTACCGTTCACCATTCCTTCCAGAAGGCAGTTTCTCCTCAGCCAGTGATCCAACCAATTCCTCTTTCTCTTCCTGATCAGTTTCAGTATCATTCTTTCTTCACTTATTCTTTACGACGTAGCTCCATTTCATATTCTGTCTATCCATAGCACATGCTCCATCCTTCTTCATATCCACATTTCAAATACTTCTAATCGCTTCTCTTCACTTCGTCCTACTGCCCATATTTCTACCCTATTCAATGCTACACTCCACACAAAACATTTCACTAGTCTCTTTCTTAGTTCTTTTTCCAGAGGTCTGTAGAAGATGCTCCTTATTTTTATTAAAATCTTCCTTGGTCATTGCTATTCTCCTTTTGACTTCCTAGCAGCAGCTCATACTACTGCTTATAGTACACCCCAAGTAGCTGAAGCTCTACTGCCTTATTTAGAATTCGAAAGTTTACCTTCATACTTTTCTTCCTATGACCATGGTCTTCGTCCTGTTTGCATTTATCTTCATCCCATACTACTCACAGCTGTCATTTAGCTCCAGTAGTGTATCACTTAATATCATCTCCTCTTCTGCTAACAACGCCATATCATCAGCAAACCTTACGCACTTTGTTCTTCTTCCTCCTATTATCATTTCTCCCATGTACTGAAATGTTCTTCACTAAAACCTCCGAGTAGATGTTGAACAAGGTAGGTGATAAAGAGCATCCTGACGTCCTCTTCTCCCTATTTCGCTTTCTTCTCATATTTCTTCTCCTATCCTGATTTTGACTCGCTGTTTCATATAAAGGTTACTGAACAATCTTCTCTCTTTCCAATCTTTAGGATCCCCATCAGTTTATTCCAATCCACTCTGTCAAACGCCTTTTCTAGGTCCACAAATACTACACACATTTCTTTATTCTTTTCTAGGTATCTTTCGCCGATTGTTCTTAGCAGTCCAATTGTATCTCTCGTACTTTTTCCCTTCCTGAAGCCCTTTCTGTCGTTTTTTCTTCCTTTTCTAGATAAAAATTGTTTTATATGAAACACTTCATAGCTTGTTTTGGGAAAGCCATTGATTTAATTCCCAATGTCCTCAGTCAATTTAAGAGCAGTGTATTGTGATAATAAATTGTTGAAAGAATTTTAGTTTTATCCTTAAATATGCAGAAATTTGATCAGAAAAAATGTAACTTTTCGTTCTGCAAAATAATTTTACAATGTTGCATTTGTTCGGATCAAATTTCTGCACATTTAAAGGACAAATATGAAATTATTTCAATAATTTGTCATAATACACTGCTCTCTTAAAATGACTGAGGATATTGGGAATTCAGTCAATGGCTTTCCCAAAACATACTGTGAAATTTTTCATGTAAAATAATTTTTCTCTCGAAAAGTAAACAAAAACGAGGAAAATTATATTGAACTTTTTTTTTGTTTGAAATATATCAAAGAATAACCCCCTGAAATTAATGGCATTACTTACGGTTCACTCTGTATATCGCTGGGAATTGATGATTTGCCTACGATCCAGGAATTCCACTAGCAATGGACATCTATACTAATAATAAATCTGTAGCCGAAATTTTTCTGGTAATTTCCGATTTTCCAAAAATAATTGGTCCTAACATATATAATTAACCATCCTGAAACCGAAAATCGCTTTTTTGAAATTTTTGTTTGTATGTCTGTCTATCTGTCTGTATGTTTGTTACCTTTTCACGCGATAATGGCTGAACCGATTTCGATGAAAATTGGAACATAAATTAAGTTCGTTGTAACTTAGATTTTAGGCTATATGGCATTCAAAATACTTTATTTAAAAGGGGGGTTATAAGGGGGCCTGAATTAAATAAACCGAAATATCTCGCTTATTATTGATTTTTGTGAAAAATGTTACATATCAAAAGTTTCTTTAAAAATGATTTCCGATAAGTTTTATTCCAGGAAAAATTTGATAGGACTGATCTTTAAGGATATACAAGAGTTTTAAAATAACAATACAATACATTTCCACCGCCGCCTCAGATTATAGTGTCGTTGTTCCGTAACTTCTTTGTGCAAAATATTAAATTATTTAGTAGGAAGAAAAACAGATTTATTCATTCTATGGCGGTAGTGCATAAGAGATCGTGAATTCTTACATTTTCGAAAGGAAGAAATATAATTAAGTTATATATAGTAGATTGTATTATTTGCTGCATCACTATTTAAGTTATTTAATAGAGCAAAAATCTGAACGTCGTTATGTGACATAGGAGTTATTGCAGGAACGACGACAATGGCTACAATGAAATCAAAACAAATGACTCCGTCTATTTAAGGCGGCCTTGACGTTTATCAATATTAATATACAGATAATATTCTGTATGTTTGTATGAAGTAATCTCAGAAGCTAATTAACCTTCACTATTTGAAATTTGTAGTTTCTCTAGACGGATGTAATGCTACAAATGAGGACTGAGGTAAGATGAAAAGAAATCTGTACACACAGAAAACTTGATATTCTGTCGAAATATTGTATAACTTGATTATTGCAACTTTATTTGGTCCACATTATAATAATACTCTAATTTTATACATTCATTTTACCATAGAGATCACTGGAGCTGAATTATTTTAAAAGGTGTCATGAAATGGCGTTCCTGCGCTCATAATTTACCCATATTCATTTCCTGTGTTTCTTAAAATAATATTTATGTAGTGTACCTCATTTTTTTATTTGCATAAACAATGATATAAAACCGAGCGAGTTGGCTCAGGCGATAGCATTTGAGACACGCATTCGGGGGTCCCGGGTTCAAACCCCGTGGCCAACCAATCTGACTGGGGGTTTTCATGATTTCCCTTAGTCATAAAGGCAAATGCCCGATTGGAAAGATGCATGCCATTATTAATCACCGCCTCAATTACCAGTACCAAAAACATTAATCAAAGTCTGTAACCAGTTACATGAACACAAGCCAATAGAAACAGGAACTCAACAAGAGTAAACGCGGCCTGCTGATATACCCACACATTCTAAACACGCGACATGACCACAGAGCTTAAGGCGTGAATAAAATAAACTTAACAAAAAAAAAAAAAAAAGATACACAGTATGGCTAACATAAAAATGATCTTCGTACACAATCAACTCTATTAATTTGGAGTGATTTATTAAAGGATGCATTCAAGACTAATTTAGAAAAATGTTAAACGAATTATCTTTGCACCAAATGAGTGGTCTCTGGACCAAAATGATAGCATTTTAATTATTTAAATACAATTTAAATTAAGTAGCATATTAAACGATTTATTCTTCTATCAAACACGATTGTTCCCTGGACCCAATCTTCTATTTTAATTATGTAATTACTTTATATTTATTTCTAATAAGTGCAGCGGAGCGCACGGGTACAGCTAGTCGATAATAAAAAATGATAACGTTCCCTGCATTTCCTTAGCAATTAGGACGAGGAGATCGGTGTGTTTCTGTCTGCTAGACTGATGGCAGTGTGGCTCAAGTTATAGCAGCAGGATTTGTCGTCTGTCATTCGATGCAAGAACTGATTGCCTTCTATCTGATATCGGCAGAGGTTCTGTTGCCAGAAATTCACACATTCAGCCTTCTCATCAGCAGTTACAGAATGTGGCCACTCACTGGGCGCTGCGGTACTGCAGGTGTATGACGGCAATTTTATGAATAGACCCTACTTCTCCGGCTGATATTAGGCAATAAACTAAGTTCGCTTACTGTTATTCCCCGACTCACTGGGACAAGAGCATCAACATGTTCAATTGAATTTGACGTGATAGTCTTGAGCACTTGCCCTAGTCGTGGATTGTCTTGTAGAGATGGTCGGCCGGAAAGAAACCAAACCTTTACGGCTGATTTTGCAAGGTAGGTCTCTCCATATACTGCAGCCATTCTGAAATAGATTTCAGCAAATGTATGTTCTGCTATAGCCAGAAAACGAATTATAGTACGCTGTTCACTTCCGACCATTTTTTTATTTATTCCGAGCACCAAAAGTTTATAACCGTTGTTGCCAATCAAGCCTCGGTCAAATTTAATTTGAAGTAACCGAATAATATATATATATGCTATAGGCCTATATGTGACGTAATATGTACTAGAAGATAGAAGTAATGGAAGAAAGAAGTTGGGGAAGATAAAATAATAGATGAATGGACAAGTAATTGAATATATTTGTACGGAATAGATAACAGTGAATTTAAGAAACAAGACGAATATAAGTCAATAAGGGAATAAAAAAACCAATGAAAACGAAATAAAAAATGAATTCTGAATACATGAAAAAAAAGAAGAATGAATGATTGAATGAATTAAGATGAATGAAGAAATGGAGGAAAAGAAAAATAAAACAAATGCAAAGGACGCAATAAGATATGAAATAAAGTAAAGGAGCAAGTGATGAATAAAAGACTAGATAAACTAAAAAAAAAGAAAACATTTTTTACCCTCCACAAAGTTTATAGGCTGGTCAAACACATTGGATTGTTGTTGTTTAGTCAAGTGTCCGAAGACAGGTTTGAACCTCATAAGTGACTCCAATAAGACATCACTCATGAGACAACTAAGCCAGGAAATAATTCCGTAGGGTGTCCAGTTCCTCTCCTCCTCCATTTCATACATTGCTGACTAGTAACATATTACACTAATCAAACTTCAGATGTATACAAACAATTTTTTCCTCCTCTGAAACATATCGTTAAGTGATATGTATTGCCTGATAGTAGAATGTACAGTAGTGGCAAAAAAAAAAAAAAAAAACCGGACCGACCCTTGTAGCTGATTTCAGAGCATTGTTCACTCCAGAGCACGATAGACTGGTAACTAAGACTTTCGTGGTTCGAATCCTGCCTGAGAAGGAAACTTTTTTTGTTCCCTATTCAAATTTATTCCCAATGCTTTTCGATTGCTGGTAAAATTCATGTTCTGGGTATAATAAGTACCTTAAATAGCAAAATATCGCTGCAATCGAAAAGTATTGGGAATAAATTGGAATAAGAAACAAAAAAAAAAAAAAAATGTTTTCTTCCCAGGCAGGATTTGAACCACGAAAGTCTTAGTTACCAGTCTATTGTTCTTTGGAGTGAACAAGGCTCTGAAGTCAGCTACAAGGGTCGGTCCGGTTTTTTTGCCACTACTGTACATATCAGCCAGAACCTCAATCAGAGGGAAGAGAATGGATGCACACAGGAAATAAATAGATAAACTATTCAATTGAAATAAATGATAAGTTAATAAAGTAAGTGGACAGAAATGTGTGGATAAAATAAGGAAGTGGTAAAATGAAAACATACATTATATATAACAAATTACTGAAATTTAGAGTGAACGATTAAGTGATATTAAAAGTAAAAAAAATACATAATTAATAAAATAAGAAAAAGGAATAAATGAATTCAACAAGATTGCTCAGTGGTAAAACACTGGACATACATTCGGGAGATCTCGCGATGAAATCGGGGTTTTTAGTGACTTTCTCGACCACGAAAATAACTAGAACTCTGAAATTGATTTATTTAAAGATCAACAATGGATCGATTCCCATTTCCACTATAAACTTACAAATTACGTTTCCCAAGATATTAAACCCTATTGGTTGCACATATGTCATCAGACGCACCGATAGATGGCAGCAATCTAATAATGTCGACAGTAGCTCAATGACGTCGCAGTTAGTCTATAAATAAAACCAATTACACATTGATTAAATAAGTGAATGAATGGAAAATTAAGTGTTTGAAGAGAAGAGAGTTAGGAAAAAAGGAAACAAATAACGAACGGAGAAAAATATAAAATTACCGCGCAGAAATCTGGAAATAATAGAATGTATGAGTAATAAATTAGCGCATACTTAAAGCTTTTGTTTCAGAAACTGAGGCTAAATAGCTCACTGGCTACCATTTGTGAAGAGCCTAGAGCTGCCACTGCCAATAATTAATAAAATTCTACGCCTCTGAAAAATTAACCCACTGACCAGCTGATTGACTGCGATAATATTTTATTAACTTAGCGACTGTGCGAGCGACGCTGATACTAATCTCTCGATGGATTGATTGGCTTGAGTGGCTTATTAAAGGAAGTACCGGGCCCACCGACTGACTGTGAGTGAATCACTCACTACATCGTGAGCAACATACGCATTTAACAACTCTGTTGTTGATGTAACAATCTTATGTCATCTCGTAAGTATATGTACAAATGTTACACCTTTGTGGATAATCAGAACCGTAGAATCGTGGCATGCTATTTTTATTCGATAGGGATTGATAGATTCAAAAGATTTATTGTTGAAATGTAATTATTTTGGTATGACGTTTTTTGATATATGATATTTATTCATCAACCAACTTTACAATTCATAGTTATAGTGGATCTTTACATTTCTACTTTTCGATACACCATCACTTTAATATCTACCCACACATCATCCCTGTTTATTTATTATTATTATTATTATTATTATTATTATTATTATTATTATTATTACTAATGAATTTGAAAGAGTAAGAAAATCGTCTAAACATACCAAATAAAATAAGGTGTCAATTTTTTCTAGCTAATGTAACAATCCAGTAGCCTCCACAGCTTCCTTCTTTTTATTGTTGCCAGACAATATTTTTACGCCCAATCTAACACATTTAAATTGACTCTTGAAGAAATAAATAGATTTTTGATTTCTTATCTTAATTCTATCGATTGTAACTATTGCTCTGGATCCATGGTTTATTTTTAATGTTGAGTGTTTTTCTTTTAAAAAAATGCAAAAATTCGCAAATTTTTTGGGTGGGCTGGGTAGTGGTAATTAAGCAAACATGGTCCTCTATCTCTTGCTTCGATGACTTATAGGCACATGCCTATATACTTTGTCAACAGTAATCTCACTACGAAAATACAAAACTGTCTTCAAATTTGTACCATCTCAACATTATAAATATTACGCTAGTAGATGGCAGTAATGTGTTATGATTAGCTTATCAGTTCTGCCAACTATGGAATCTTCATTGAACTCTGTGGACGTTTACTCGTCAAGAAGGCTTTGTTGATTCAGTTTCATTTTTATTAAAACATTTGCATTCCACTTCAATTATCCCGATCCCAGTAATCAACGTCACTTGAAGTTGATTTTCAATAAATCTTAGTATTAAACAATCTCTGATACGTGACTATTCATAATATCATATATCAGAAGCTATAACATAACCTAAATAATATAAACGAGTCTTACAAGAGTTTTAATTAGGGATGATGAAATAAACAAGAAAC
This sequence comes from Periplaneta americana, assembly GCF_040183065.1. Taxonomy (NCBI): domain Eukaryota; kingdom Metazoa; phylum Arthropoda; class Insecta; order Blattodea; family Blattidae; genus Periplaneta; species Periplaneta americana. Next base: position 168,290,519 of record NC_091117.1, read on the forward strand.
ATTTTAATTAACGATGATGAAATAAAAAGTAAACATGAATAATTTAAAAAGAAACAGTTATTGAAAGTGGGTACAATTTTCAAATTTCAATGTTTTAGTGGTTGGTGGTTCAGTTGATGTTACATTGGACGTGTGCGTAAAAGAAGTGAACTCGTTGATGTACATGGTGTATCCTCAACTTATTCAGGATTTCCGAATGGTACTCTTCATTTATTTGTAAATAGGGTTTCAGGGAAGATGCATAGCTATGACCAGTGATCTTTATTAATTATTGTTCTTGAATGCCAATGTGAGTCATATTTGAAAGTGCTGTGCATCGACTGGAATGATTTGTAATTTTCTGTTTTTAGACATCTAGACCAGTGAAGTTTGAAATGTTGGCAAACAAAGAAACAAATGCTAGGGTAGTGATAAAAATAAACAAATGCTAGGGAAGCGATAAAATTAAACAAATGCTAGGGACACGATAAAATTGTGCGATAAGCAGCCATGATTGGTTGAAAGACGTCCTTTCATACCGTTTTATTGGTCAAAAGTAGTGTGACGTAGTAAAAGTGTAATAGTCAAATTAATATGAAAATGATTAAAACATAATAGAATTTATCTCACAAACTTTTACTACATGTCAACTATCCTTGTGATACCTTAATAATTAAAAAATATCAAATCTAAATAATTTTTTGTTCCGTATCGAAAGAGTATAGAAATAATTAAATATATTATAACAAGTTTGACTGCGCCATTTGATGGAACAATGTCGTTATTGAAAGAAATGTCATAGCTAAACAACTGAAATATTAAAATGGCAGGGTTTTATTTTTGTATCAAATAATATGGAAATAATTGAAAACATAATAACGAATTTGTATGACGAAGTATTAGAATACGTCAATTACTGCATCGAAGAAATAGACTTCGTCAAGAATTCGACCCTTCGCCTCGTGTTCATAACTTATGCATTGACGTCAATGTCTACTACGTCTGATGAATAATAACTGATGCCCTTTCTTAAGGGCCTGCCTGTCTTGCCAGAAGCACGATATAATCCCGAGCCTTCATCTCTTCTTCCCAGACATGCCAGCATGACGGAATGAGGCTTTTAGTATGCTAGCGGTTAATGTGGTCGATCAAATCATCAAAATGTTATAATATTTGCCTCTGCTGGGCGTGCGGAATAAGGATGGTTTTGAGGTTACTGCATGGATCGTACTATTAATTTGCATCCAGAGAACAGATGGCTCATCGGAATACAGTTGAATAACTGTTTGGAGGGAGTGAACACCACTCAACAGTCTGTTGACAGTAAAATAGTAACATTTTAAATATAATGTCTAGTACTGTGTATTCACGACATACGAGGATCCAACCACCAAAGCATTACAAAAACAATGCAGCCATTCAAATACAGGCTCAGCGACTTGGCCGTTGTACATACCGTGACCGGCAAAGCGGACATAAAAACATAATTTCTTGCATCAATTCGAATTTGTTCCTCAGTTCTTTGCAGCTACAGCTGAGACGTCGTTTTGGTACGGTGGAGAAAGGTTGCGTGCTTAATGAATAATTGGCGCACTTAAGCTCTACAGATATCCTAGTAGCACGGTGCTTAATAATCATAACAAATAAATTGCACTGTAAAATTAACGTCGATAGTTTTTATTCGATAGTGCTCGTCTTTAAAGCTCACCTCAAATAGTGCAAGTAACTTGTTCGTTACACAAGGTGTTTAAGGGCTAGTGTTACAAACTTTCAGGGTTGATGGGGAAGGGCACATGTATCAATTTGTGATAAGGAATTCTGGTCCGGAAATGACTGAGTCGGAAGTTACAAGCAAAAATAGTTGTGTGGAAATGAAATAATTTTATTCCTCTGTACACCTTATTTATGTATATTTATCTGTACATTTTACACCTACTGTATTCATCTGACGTTGTTTAACGTTATCTACTTACAGTATTCCATTCAGTGCGCTGTCTGAGGGGTGGGGGACAGGAAACTACACTAAAGCAATGCAGATAATGTAATGTGTAACGGACATGATCGGTCCTGATATGCACGTCTGTAGACAGCAGTGTACCGGTATGTGTACAAGTTGCAGTGTTCAGTCTATCAGTCCTAGTGAAATGGAGGAGTACACGAGAGGGGAATAAGCAGACCTGATTTTCGAATACGGTTGAGCCAATGGGAACAGTAGACGAGCTCGCAGATTGTATCGGTACGAGTACCCACGTAGGAGACATCCGGCCCATACCATCTTTCCACGACAGTTCCAAAAGTTAAGGGAAGGAGGGCACGTGGTGCGAAATTACAATTCCATTTCCACACAACTATTTTTGCTTATATCTTTCGACTCAGTCATTTTCGGACCAAGTTTCCTTATCTCTAATTGATACATGTGCCCTTCCCCATCATTCCTGAAAGTTTGTAACACCAGCCCGGAAACACCCTGTAGATTTTCTTCCACTAACAAGGGGACATGAGCCATGTCGTAACTATTAAGCAATCGGATAACTTTCATAAGATTTTAAGTCAGTTATTTAATGACGCTGTATCAACTAGCAGATTATTTAGCGTCGATGGAATTGTTCGTAGCGAGATGATATTTGGCGACGAGGATTGGCCATAGGATTACCTGAATTTCGCTTCACGGTTGGGAGCAATCTCGAAATAACTCAAACCATGTAATCAGCCCTAGTGGGAATCGAACCCTCCAATCGATCGTAGCTCCGGTTCAGCAGGCAAACGCGCCTATCGCCTGAGCTATGCAGGTTAGATCGTCATTACCATGAGATTGTCGATCAGTTTCATTATTTTCGAAGTACGTAATCTTATCACTTTTGGTAAGAATTATATATTTTTATTTTACTGTATATTTTAATTTTTATTTCACTGATGTTTTCTGATCAGAGTTACTTATACCTAATAGGCTACGGTATTTTATTAAACTATATAACATTGTCTTAAATAAGAGAATCATTTGGAAAATGGACGCAGCTAGTCGGAAAGTACAGAAGAGCTTGAGATCCACTCAGCCATCCACACCTGTGGAGTAATGGTTAGCGCGTCTGGCCACGAAACCAGGTGGCCCGGGTTCGATTCCCAGTCGGGGCAAGTTACCTGGTTGAGGTTTTTTCCGGAGATTTCCCTCAACCCAATATGAGCAAATGCTGGGTAACTTTCGGTGTTGGATCCCGGACTCATTTTATCGGCATTATCATAATCTCATTCAGACGCTAAATAACCTAAGATGTTGATAAAGCGTCGTAAAATAACCTAGGAATAATAATCCACTCAGCCCCCTGTAACATTTATTATCGAATCCCTTCCGAGGATAAAGGCGACTGGAGCATGGTACTGATTATATTTCTCATTCTGTGTCAATGTCCAGACCGTAAGAAAGCTCTATTTCTCTGATTTCTATAGGCCTATGTCTTAAAGGCGTGTATACACATACATTTTACTTCTTTATATTTTTAAACTAGCCGTGCTATATGTGCGTTCTGAGCTTGACGTTCTGTTTGCAGTTGAAACACTGTCCCCCCCCCCCCCGTTTAGGTCTTTAGGTCTATTAATTTAAGATAAAGATTTATACATTTTTCTGAGACAATGACCGAGCAATATTTATCGTTTATATTTAGGAATCTAAAGTATCCTAAAGGTCTAAAGCACTTTTTCGTTTTTTTTGTTTCAAATTTTGCTTTTATACTACAGTTCTCCTACCAACTAGATAGTGAGATACGGTATATTATTATGGACAGTTTGATAGTTCACACGTAGAAGTACAAATATACAAGTAATGCAAACTTCAAGAATATTAAAAATGGAAGAACTATTACCTAAATTTTTAAAAAACAAGCGTAGGACGCCGAAAAATACAGTAGGCCTACGTTGCTGGAGGCAATAAATATTACTGAATTGGAGGAGGAGGAGGCGGTGGTGGTGGTGGTGGTGGCGGTGGTGGTGGTGGCGGTGGTGGTGGTGGTGGTGGTGGCGGTGGTGGTGGTGACTATGTTTGTTTGTAGTGGTAGCTTGAACACCAAATACAGCGAGCGAACTCAGGTTGGTTATCTTGAGGCTACGTACTGTACCATGGCAATCACACGACAAGAATAGATCTCCGTGCGTCTATTGAATGCCAGAAAAGCAAACCTTTAAAATGAGCTTGCAGTTAAACTCAAACAGGGGTGGAAAACTACCAAAGGGAGTTTAATTAATTTAAAATACTAGGTAAACTCAGAGACAAATGAATGATTGTAATATTGACGATGTATGGAGAGAATTGAGGAAATTTCTCATAAGTTGGATTTGAAACTAACTCGACCATCGTTACACGCTTCTCTCCGCTGCTTTACCGACAGCTCAATAGATAATGTTCTCGTACAATTACAATACTCTTACATATTTCACGATCTGGTTTGTAAGACAACGCCATGGGAAAAACTGCAGCTATCACTGGCTAATTCATATTCAGTTGGTCGTGTAGCATTGACGCCAATGCTCTGGGATCAATAAGGCAGCTAAATATTAAATACCAACCAGGAAAATCCATAGAAACCAATTAGACTGTTTGCGAATACCTCTTTTCTTCCCCCCATATTTAATTTGAGCACAAGGGGTGCGCTTTCTCTAAGTTTGAACTGAATTTTATATGAAGCATCTCTTAAGCGAGACAAGCAACTCTAATATTCATATTTGCCTTTTGCTGGGGATATTTCGAGTATAAAGATTTCAACAATAAACAGTTTCGCTTCTGTTTCTGGGAACTAGCAGACTTAACTTCATGACTCGGTGGTAAGAAATAATTCATCGTTTCTTTCGTAACGGGTAAACCTTTCCTCGTAAATTCTTTTAAAAGAAAATGAAAAGTTCTAAACAGCATAATTTCTTTTAAGGAGATGTGAGTACATAATCTTCTGACAATCATAGTACTAAAGAGAATACGGAATGTTTATTTGCACTATGCCCAACTCGTGATGTAGATGAATTTTCAGCTAAATCCACTGACCGTACCAGGCTTTAAATACGTATGAAGATATGCAAAATGAAAAGTCCTGCTTCTTCAAGTCTTTAGAAGGTTCAAGTTGCAATAAAATTTATTTTCGAATTCCCGCATAATATAAAGATAAGTTGACGTAGTATTTCATGACCAGCTAGTAACTAGGCCTGTAGTCTAAATTGAAATTATACCTTCTCTATCATGTCTCAAATGACATATTAGAAAACTGACTTGGGATTAAGTTCTCACAGTTAATAATATACATAACCAAACAAGTGGAACGCCGGCTGTTCATGCAGAAGTCTAGTTCTAACGTGTGCGAGTACAAATTCAAACTGTGATGCAAAGGACGGTGTCCGCCCTATTTTATCGGGACTTCTCACTTTAGCCCTGCCAACAACCCACCGATTCTATCAGTTCAAATCATCCGTCTCACCAGTGCTCAGAGCAAAGAGAAACTGATGCAATGTCATTTCCATATTAATTCAACCCTTGGTGTAGTCTACAATGGCAAACATTTTACGGAGCAAGTCAGCACTAACGTTCCAGTTTTCAAATATGGTTTATGGGTGCTAGTAAATGTTATTTTTTCATTTAACCTCCATTTTTAAAATACAGAGACTAGTCATAAGTAGACCAGGCAACTTTATGCACTAAAAACCTGAAAATATGCATGCAATTAAACATTAAACACTGTTTAAATATGAGCTAAAAATATAAATATATACAGTAAAAATACACTTTAGAGGTTTATTTGGTTTAATAATATGATGCGAATGAAAATAATTTAAAGTAACCATAATTTTTATTAAACCTTTTTCCTATAAATGTATTAATTGTTCATTTTACATTCATATTTTAATTGGTACATTTTAACTTTCTAACTTCCCAATTTTTTTTTTTTACTTTCTTTACCTTTAACGTAATAACATTATTAGGCCCTATAGCAGTAAACACGATATCTTCATGCTCCCTACTGTGGAACTTTTTCCCTTATATGTTAGAATTATTTTAAAAGCCGAAAACGATCTCTCGACATCACATGCGAGTGAGTCGCAGTATTTAAATACATTCAGTTTTGTTTCTATGAAATCACAGCGCACTAGCAGCATTGTCGTCGCAGCAGTTTCATGACCTCAACAATACGTGACTTTAATGTCGCATGTGTTTAAATACATTCATTTTTGGTTCTACGAAATCAGAGTAAAAGTCTGAATGACATCTAGGCGACGAGTGTTTTCGTTATGGCTTCTGAAACATTACACTTACACGGCTAGTAGACCTATGTAAACAGAGCGTGCGTCATGTTAAAGTGGAAAACGACTCAACTTACACACTAGGGAGAAGTATCCATTGTTGTCGCAGCAATGTCACGTCCTCAACAGTAATTAACTAATTTTATTGGTTTTATTTCTCACATAATTTTTATATTTCTTCGAAATTATTCTTATTTTTATCAGAAACAGAAGTTGAAATTAGATAATAAATCGAACAAAACAAGAAAGGATGTTCACATATTAATTGAAATAGGGTAGACCAGGGTAATTGTAAACACTTTTCACTGATTTCAAATATATTTCAACATTACACAACCCTTAGTAGCGGTAAGCATGACAAAGAAACATTGTGTTATTTGTAGATTTTTCTTTTCCCTGAAATTAGGTTTAAAATAATAAGGTTGACTTTTTTCATCTTTTAATTGCTAGTTTACACTTACCCCACCTGTTTCACCAATTTTCGCACGGGCTACCAGACACTGAACATTTTTTTTTCTGTTTCAGAAGAAAGAGCTGTACTCCTTCCAACTCCAATTTTGATCACTGGTACATTTCGTCCCTTTAACCTATGATATATGACGATATAGGAACTCAGTACCTCTTCTGAGCTTCACGTTAACTGTAGTTACTATTTTTCACGTCTGTGACAACCCCTCTCTAAATCCTTTACAGTGTGGTTGGGTGGTGGTCTCTTTGATTACTGAAAAGTACGAATTGTAACCATAGTAAAACATGTTCGTAATTATCCCCAAGCAATTAAAACTATGAGGCAAATGTAAACACGTCATAATTTAATGAACTGATGTTATGGGAGATCTCAAAACCATTGTAATAAATGGTAACTACTAAACATTACTCATAAAAACAACATATATATATATATATATATATATATATATATATATATAATATATATATAAAATGGAACTGTACGTTTACTTACAATGTCAAAAATGGATGTAAAGCAAAATTCTTTCTCAACTTTTTTTGTAGACTCTTTCACAACTAAGCAGTTACTCCTATTTGGCGCCAAACTGCTTTGTAGGTTAGCCAACATGTTAATTTAAATATTCCCCCGAATTAAATTTTTTTATATTTGCAGTTTTGTATTTCTCATACCATTTGTTTACAATTACCCCTGTTTACAATTACCCTCATCTACCCTATGCAAAATATGCATTTAAAAGGGAAAAACTCTCAAAATATGCAATTAGACAAAATAAAGTTGGCTTTATTCGAATGTAAAAAAAAAACATGATCGGCAAAGCTCCACTTTAACTTATTCAATATGCCAGACCAATAAAAACTTCGGCACGTGGTTCCGCGGTCTAGCCATAAGCCATATGATGACGCCATTACGAAAATGAAACAATGATGAAACAGGAGGAGCAGAAAATTTCAACTTTCTCGACAATCACGGATGTCACAGAATGTTCCTGGGAACCAAACTGGCTAGAAGTTGATATCTGAGTGATTGAACTACGATTGGACCATGCATGTTACTCCGTCGTCTACGTGATATACGCCACTAACAGCACGTGATGCCAATATTCCGTCAAAAATGCATTCAATTTTATTTTAAAACATCGAACTTACTGTAATTTTTTTTTTAAGTTGATGCAAAAGTTCATAGCCTTTTTTCGATATGACAAAAGCTTGTAGCTATATGAAATGATTAGAAGTTAGAAATTAATCAGTAATATATTCTTCTACATTATCTATGACTCTACCAGCGCTGGGTACTTTTTCGATTTTGCGTCTGAAGAAATTTGCTGGCTTGGAGTTAAAGAAGTCGTCAAGCCAAGTTTGTAAAGCATCTTTCTTATCACAGGAGTTCCCTTGAAAATTGTTGGATAGAAAACAGAAAAGATGGAAATCTGAGGGCGCAAGATTGGGAGAATATGAGGGATGTGGAATCACCTCCCAACAAGCTCCTGGACAGCTGTACAGTAGTGGCAAAAAAACCGGACCGACCCTTGTAGCTGATTTCAGAGCCTTGTTCACTCCAGAGCACGATAGACTAGTAACTAAGACTTTCGTGGTTCGAATCCTGCCTGGGAAGGAAACTTTTTTTTGTTCCTTATTAAAATTTATTCCCAATGCTTTATTTTACAACTTAATTAACTTATTATTCCCAGAACATGAATTTTACCAGCAATCGAAAAGTATTGGAAATCAATTTGAATAAGGAACAAAAAAAAGTTTCCTTCCCAGGCAGGATTCGAACCACGAAAGTCTTAGTTACCAGTCTATCGTGCTCTGAGTGAACAAGGCTTTGAAATCAGCTGCAAGGGTCGGTCCGGTTTTTTTGCTACTACTGTACATTAGGGACCGATGGCTGGCTTATGTGAGGGCGGCAAAGAACCTCCGGGTTCCTTAAAAGCTATTTGTAAGTAAGTAAATATAAATAAATAATATTAAGTAAGATTTAAATAAAAATATGTAATCAGTTCACGTGACCGTGCTGTTCAATATTAAGTCGGCCGATATTTGTTCCCAAATTAGAGACGCTCTCGCCTGCGATGTATTTATATTCTCGTGGCCAGGATCCGTGCCGTATCGCCCGCCGCCACGGACCGAGCAGAGACAGACTCTGCATACATTTCGCACCCACATTCTCTTGCCTTCTATCTTGGGGTTATTTTATTAGGATGATATTTTTTTGCAGCTCCGCATTGCAGCATACCCCCACCTGTTCCAGACATCTGACTAATTAAACAGGTTTCCACTAAGATTAAGACAGTTGCGGTTAATCAAGATCTTAGCACCTCTTTCATGTCGGACCGCAACTGCGGACAAACTTGTTGAAAGCCGAGGCCTGCAACATCTGTGCCCGTGCTGCTCTGCATTGCAACGATCAGTCGGCAGCTTTGGTGCTAGGTGGATGGTACAGTCGTGGGTCCTAATTCCGTGTAGGACATGATCGTTGAACTTTATCACTTTGATGATCTGCGTTATTTTCGACAAAGACGCAGCTATGTCGAATGTGGACACTCCTTCCCGTGTGATTCAGAGACCACTAATTTTCCTGTATGGGGCATAAGCCTTATACACAGACAGACAGTAAGTTATGTAAATAGAGAGACAGTGATATGTAAGTAAACATACATAAGTAATTAAGTATATAAAGCAAAATGGAGGCAAAAAGACAGGAACATAGCTTAGATTCATATGTAGTCCTGGTCAGCTTACTTCATAGGCTACCCTAAGGGTGAAACCTAACCATTTTTCCCCCATTACTACATATGCTAGTGGATTGTGGCGATTTTCTAGTTTGCAGGTTGAATTTTCTTTTACCAACTTCGTTTCGAATTTCGATACTGACAAATACTAGAAATGGTAGCGATTTTGTAACTGGTATGTTGGCAGCTGAGACAAATATCGACAATATTTGTAGGTACTGGAGTTCCATGAAATTAAAATTGCACTAGGTTTCTGAGCCGGTTACTGGAAGCTAGTGAAATTTGAACATACTAATAATTAATTAATATCAATATTAATATTAATATATAATAGTTATTTTATGTGTTTCGTTGTGGTTAGGCCTATAATTCAAGACTATAGTCAGGTAAGTTTTCGGAGTTAGTACTAATAATTTCATGTGGTCAAACAAAATACATTAAACAAAATACATTTTTAGGTTAGGTCTCGTGAGTCAAAAGTTTAGTCAAACCAATAAATTCCGTATTGCCAGACAAAATACTTGATATGTTGATCCGTTTCCCGTATAGTTTGCCTACGAAAATATGTTACAAATTATTGAATTATTTAGAATAACCTTCCAACATAAAGTACGGTAAGTAAATAAGTCATTTAGTACGTAGGATCGTGTGATATCTGGTAACAGTTGGCAACACTGGCAAGACGGCAATATTTGCTGTTTAGGAACTGTTCTTATATGATCCTCACTATAGAAAGGTAGACCTGCAGTGGAGGAGGCGAGACCTGGCATGTGAGCTGTGCGAGAGAGGAAAGAATAAGCTATGAGAAAGAAAGTTTATTTGATGATGGTTAATATTATACAAATTTGACTGACACGGCTTGGCTCTTGAACGGCCGGATCCGGTACGGATCCTTTTTTAACTGAATTAAATTGAACTTGAAGTGAGGCACTATGACCCAGCACTGCGTCTTTACAAGATCTATTGCGCTAACACTCAAGTTCGGCGCATCCGCCAACTGACTACACTAAGGTTCTCTGTGTATCTAGGTTTCAAGCAGGCAACCCCACTCGTCCCTAGAGCAGCCCCTACCATGCGTCGCCAGCCGGCGTTCGGGAAATGCTGGGGAAACGGAAGAAACCCGCTCGAGAAAAACCCCAACTTCGACCTTGCCCGCCACAAATGTCACGAAAAATTCCAGACCTATCACGGACTCGAACCCGGCCATCTGCGTAATAGGCTCAAGGTCTGACCACTCAGCCACCGAGAGGGACAGCGCTTAGGCTTGCTTTGACCCATTGTGTACCAGAGTGCTGCATTGAAGTTAAATCGCTCGCTTGAACTCGGTCGAGTGTCGCACCCTCGAGTGAGATACGATCGGTCGTGATACGCTCGTAATAAATAGCACAGTACAAGGTCATCTCACCGACATGTCTTATCTTGTATGGAAGGCGACAGATAAGATATACTTATGTTTTACTCACACGGTAAAAATAAGGCTTTATTTTCTGCGTTTATGACAAACATTTAATGGAACATACCAAAACAGTAACATGAAGTTATAAATAAAATAATACGAAAAACTTCGATATACAGTTGTTATTGCTAATTAATAATTATTCAATATTTGATGTACCACATATTATACAATATGATAGGTCCATACATACTGTTCCGCCTATATACTGCGACAATGTAGAAACGTTTTACAAAATATTATTGATAAGTATAGCAGTAGATTAATAACAATATTAGTACAGAGATAACGTCACAGAAAATATAATAAAACAAATAATCATGCTGCACAACTGTTACAGACGCAAAGATTGATACACTAATTATTAGAGATTATTATTATTATTATTATTATTATTATTATTATTATTATTATTATTACTATTATTACTAGAAAACTTGATACAGTTCTTGCATTATCGTGATTGTGTTCTCCGTTTATAATAATTACATTTACATCCAATAACATCTATCAGATGTGCCAAAAACAAAATCACTCCTGTGTGGGGAGAAAAAAAAAAAAAAAAAAAAATTACCTACAACATTTATTTTACATTTTAAAGCAAGTTTTGTGTTGTACTATGGAGAGGTTAGTTAAACACTGAAATGATAAACATCTATGATGTTACTACACAGTTCATCACTGTAACAAGAACGAATGTCTAACGCTCGGCTCATACCGTTCGAGGATTTATCGCTCGTGACAATTTTAGCCATCATGCATGTGCGCTACCTATCGGATTATGTGATGAACTACTTGGCGCTCGAGCGAAAACGTCCGATGCAGACCTCTGTTGAGTACCCTAAATATGCTATGAATTTCCAAGTCCGACAGCTGGTCTAGGTGGTAATGGTGAATCCGATACCGACAGGTGGGCCAATCTGTCTCAGCCCTAGCAAAACCAGGTCTCTCACCAGAAGAGCATCTGATAAGCTCCAGAGCCCGGAGCCCCTAACGTGTCTATACCAGAATCGGAAATTCTTACTAACTTCAAGAATTCACCCCAGTCTATTTTTAACTACCGTACCCATTACAGATGATAAACTTAGATGAAATGAGAGAAAGATAGAGAATGTTGTTGAAATGATAGAGGGAAATTGGAATGCCCTTAGAAAAGCATTCTATAACTTTTGCTTTGTCCACCACAAATTTCAACACGACCTGGCCCAAAGACCAGCACTTGAAACAGAGACGCGGAGGTTAATTATGTGATAGTTTGATAGTTGTGGTAAGGATAATAGTGATAGAAACATTGGTGATGATGATAATGAGGAGGAGATGATAATCTTTACTAATAATAAATCTGTAGCCAAAATTTTTCTGGTAATTTTCGATTTTCGAAAAATAATTGGTGTTAACATGTATAATTAGCCATCCTGAAACCGAAAATCGCTTTTTTGAAAGTTTTGTTTGTATGTCTGTCTGTCTGTCTGTCTGTCTATCTATCTATCTGGATGTTTGTTACCTTTTCACGCGATAATGGCTGAACCGATTTATATGAAAATTGGAATATAAATTAAGTTCGTTGTAACTTAGATTTTAGACTATATGGCATTCAAAATACTTTATTTAAAAGGTGGGTTATAAGTGGGCCTGAATTAAATAAATCGAAATATCTCACTTATTACTGATTTTCATGAAACATATTACATAACAAAAGTTTCTTTAAAAATAATTTCCGATAAGTTTTATTCTATACAAAAGTTTGATAGGACTGATATTTAATGAGATAAATAAGTTTTAAAATTACAATAACAACGCCATCTAAGGCGCTGTACTGAAATAAAAACAAATGACTTCGTCTATAAGGGGCCCAGGACAACAACAATCGAAAGCTACTGTTGTCACGCCAGGAGAAGGCGGCTGAAGTACTTAGACGGGGCGGAGGGGAAACAGTCGCGCATGCGCACTGCGCTGTTCACTGCAATATTCCTGTTTCACAAACATCTACTGCACGTATATTTGAGAGTGTCTGCGGGTCTGTGAAATAATAGTGGCGTTTGGTTGTGTTTTATTTGTTTCAACAAGAATAGTTTCAATATATCGCAAGTCTTTAATAATAGGTTTTTTTTCTGGTGTTAATATAGTTGATTATAATACAGTTAGTGGAGTTTTTATTATTGTATAGTGGTAGTTTAGGCTTACATAGCGGTTTATTAATTGCAAATAATTGTAAATATGTCGACAAAGAGGAAACAAGGACTGACAATCCATAGCGGAGAAAGAAATATTATTGCAAATGTGATAAAATGCTGTGATGAAGAAAAAGAACAACAATGTCTTAGCATTCCTGTTACGAAATCTGCAGAAATGGCAAAAAGTATTGTAATGTATCTATAAGAACGATACAGCGTATAAGGAAAGAAATGAAAGACTGCAAAGAAGAAGAAAGTGTTTTGTCGACACCTGGAAAAAAACGGAAACGTCCAGACTATCAGAACGCAAATGTAGATGACTTTGACCGGAGAGTGATAAAGGACATAATTGAGGATTTTTATCTGAACAAGAAAGTAGTACCAAGCTGCAAGAAACTTTTGCCTGTGTTAAAAGACAGAATTGATTTCAAATGGAAGGCGACAACATTACGACGAATACTAAAGGAAATGGGTTTCAGATGGAAGAAATGTGCATCGAGACGAAAATTTTTAATTGAAAGGGAAAACATTGTAAATTGGAGGTGTAGATACCTACAGACAATTAGAAAGCTTAGGGAAGAGGGTAAACCAATCTTGTACCTGGACGAGACATGGGTAGACACCAATTTAACGTTTCGCAAGTGCTGGCAGCATAAAGACGCTACGGGAGTTTTGACTACCGTTAATGCGTCTAACAGACTCATTGTTGTCCATCTGGGTGGGATTAATGGCTTTGTTGAAGGATGCGAATTAGTATACAAGGCGGGGACAGCAACAGGCGACTATCATGGACAGATGAACTCTAACAATTTCGAAAAGTGGGTGATTGAAAAAGTTATTCCCAATCTGTCTACTCCATCTGTAATCGTCATGGACAATGCGCCCTATCATGGAAAACAATTAGATAAGGTACCAACCAAATCAGCGGTAAAAAAAGAAATGTCGGACTACCTGCGAAGGCATGGAGTGCCATGTGAAGAAAATATGAGGAAGTTCACTCTTTTTTCGTTAATTGAACAAATTCGTCCTAAGCAAAAAGTGTACCAAATAGATACGATATTTGCAAATCATGGTCACACTGTCGTCAGGTTACCACCGTATATGTGTGACCTAAGCGCTATTGAATTAGCTTGGAGTAGTGTTAAGAACTATGTAAGGTCACATAACACAACGGGTGATATGTCACTGAAAAGACTGCAAGAACTTGTGCAAGAAGGACTCAAATCTGTAACTAAAGAAGACTGGACTGGATACTGTAAACATGTGAGTGATATTGAAAACTACTACTGGGAGAAAGACGCAATAATGGAGGACGTTATAGACGAGTTCATCATTAATGTTGGCGACGCGGACACCAGTGACGATGACAGCAGTGATGAGAGTGATGATGACAGCCATAACGACAGCAACACCGAAGATGAAGATGAAGAATCTTTTATGTCTGACTTCGTTCCCCTGTAGCCAGGTAAGTGGACTGACGTTTTCAGGTCAGAGTGTAGCGTGAAGTTCCCCCGTCCCGCCTATCCACTCCACCCGCCAACTCGTAGCGCGAAGACAGTATTAAACATAGCCTAAGAGAATGTTTCTGTGTTTGTATGAAGTAATATCGGAAGCTAATTTATTGTTTAATTATTATTTCACCATTGGAAAATGTAGTTCCTCTAGATTGACATAATTCTACAATGTTATTACAGTAACTTCTGAAGCATATAGCAAGTAATATAAAGTATACACATTAAAAGTAAATGATATGTCAATCTTCATTAAACTATGGTTGCATGTAATAACAATTAAGGAACATGTTAAAGGAATTGTCATTGCACCAAATGATTGCTCTCTGGACCAAAATGACCGCATTTTAATTATTTAAATACAATTTAAATTAAGTAACATATTAAACGATTTATCCTTCTATCAAAGACGAATGTTCCCTGGATCAAACGTCCTATTTTAATTATGTAATTAATTTATATTTATTTCTAACAGGTGCAGCGGAGCGCACGGGTATGGCTAGTAATAATAATAATTATAATTCGCAGACATTTTTAATTGGTAAGATATAACACTAGAAATACTTCTCGAGTTTTTATTTCATGGTAAAAGAGAATAGAAATTGAATATTATAGAAAGATATACTGGAAAATAAAATATAATATTATATGAGATAAGTATTAGGATAAAGGTGAGCAAGACAGGTTCATCCACGACTGTCATTCGCTGCACAAAGAGGAAATAAGACTTATAAGTATGCAGTTGTTGTTAGGCGCATTATTATTACAACTTCTGAGAGTATGTTCGCTGACTTGTTCGTCGTGCAGGATATTTGCAACTACCGTATTTTTCTATTTGACCCTTTCTCGCATTCCAGATGTTCGGCTGTTTTAGTGATGCCTCTGAGTACACATATATTATTACCAAAGCAACGTTTATTTTACAGCAATTGTTTCTTACACTTGCGCTGTACTGCTCTGGCATTCATTTCCTTTCCAGCACGATTCCATATGGTCGTCCGTAAACAGTCATACCCTCACGATTAACATCTTCGAATAAAAGAAATCGTGATGTGTGAAGCCCTAGACATCAGAACAGAACGCATTTGCGTCTTTTCTCGTTGTGAGGAAATCGTGTTGCTGGGGCGTGAGTTCGTAACCGGACGTACGTTTATGCATGCTTTTGAACCGTAAAGAAACTATTTTTTTAGGCCTGTGTGTTATTCTTCTCTTGTTTTCACGAAACAGTTCAGCGTTTGCATTATAAAATAATGCCTAATGTAATGCGATATATAGTATAATATGGGCTATAGTCTACGCTAGAAGCTCACTACATTTTAGTGAACTTCATATCACGCAATGTAGCCTAGGTTTGGAAAATGGATCCCGAAATACCTAGGTTATATGCGTTTATTTTTTCTTCTATGGCGTTATGGTCCTCTTAGTTTAACCACAGTCTAGTGTATACAGTCACGAAGCTCAATACGTGGTAAATATGCATCCAGAGATAGTTGCTAACCACTAGGATCGCTAATACCGCCTCATTACAGACAATGCGAAATATTACCGGCACAGTCTATTGTTCCTAGCACCCTCACAACTCAAGCTTCGTGACTGTATATACTAGACTGTGGTTTAACCCTGGTCTACCCTAATGATAGACCTCTATTCTTGGCGGTCTTGGGTCTAATTTCTCCAACTTTAACCCACTCTTTCTTACCTGTACAATTCTGCACATCATCAAGTCACCTTAACTCAAGGCTTCCAATTTTCTTGGACCTACCATTTTTGCATTATATGCTTATATGATTAGTTATTATTTCAAACATTGACTTGTTTTAAAGGTACCTCATTAGGTCATGTAACTAAAATCAATATTAATCTAATTCCTACTTTATCAGTGTAGGCCTAAATGGCGTAAAGGTTAACGTTACAGAATTCTGTCCATGACGGCTTAGGATAGAATATATTTAATTAGGCTACTTTCTTGTTTTTAAGTTTATTTTATCTGGATGGAAACAAGTAGGCCTACATTACATTCGAACATACATTCTTGTCTATAATCTAATCCGTTACACCACATTTGCAGCTGGAATACAAACTACAGACCTAATGGATGCATAAATAAGGAATTTAATAAAACTATTTTATAAAAATTCAAATTTTGGAAAAAATGGCTGATCATTTCGTGTTTTGAACTTTACTCTTCAGACCCTATAACTTCATTAAATAAGTTATGGCAAATTTTCTTATAATTATAATTTGATTTGAGAAGTGATTACTTCCAGATAATGTTTCAAAATTTGCCTTCCATAATTTCATAAAGTCTTCTTTCTTCTAGCTTCTTATTCGTCTACTCATCATCGTATTCGTCGTCATCATCATATCATCATCATCATCATCATCATCATCATCATCATCATCATCATCGTCCATTAAGAAAGAGAACCGAAGGAAGCGCGATACATAGGTTAAATTTTTAGGCTGTTGTGGATGTTGTAAAAAATGTAATAATGCTGAAAATTACGGCTGGAGTAGGCCTATTATTAGCCCTGTCGTCTACTCAAGTAAAATTGAGGACCGTTTTTGCAAAACTTGCTAACTGAAAAAACTAAATTTTACAGGAAAGACAAAAAACTGAATGAAGATAAGTAGGTTATAGGTGCAACCATCAGACTTTGACACACTATAATGAAGAGAAATAATTCAATCTTACTAAGATAACTTTAATATCGTGTAGAGGTCTACTTTATGTTAACAAATCCACCAAAATCTCAATTTTGCAAATTTTGCAGTTAGCAAGTTTTGCAAAAACGGTCCTCAATTTTAAATAGAAATACACAAATCTCAAAGTTAACGATTCTAATCTGCAACAAAATTTGTAATTTTTTGCTGTTTTTGTTTTGAGTACATAAACATATTTTGCACGTGCCACTCCTGACTCTTAGGCTGCAGTGTGTATGCCTTCATGTATTATAAGGGAGCCACGCATATCAAGTTATTAAGGAGCGGTACTAAAAGAAGTTTTCAAGAAAGACCCTGATGAATCCGTAAACACCAAACAGACTATCGTGACCACATGCACGATCGCTTTTCAGTACGGCGGCCAAACACTGAGATCAATAAATTAGATGCAACTTAATCGGCTGATGCAAAGAAAGCCGCCATC
Organism: Periplaneta americana; assembly: GCF_040183065.1. Classification (NCBI taxonomy): domain Eukaryota; kingdom Metazoa; phylum Arthropoda; class Insecta; order Blattodea; family Blattidae; genus Periplaneta; species Periplaneta americana. The sequence goes on from NC_091117.1 coordinate 168,308,263, forward strand.
TTTTTAATATGTAAACAGAAGTTCATGTTACACATCATCTAGCTTTAAAATTCTGTTTTTGACATATGTTGATCCATGGCTTATGATAGAATTTAAATAAATATGAGAATTAATTTAATATGTGTGTTATTACAGTAAAATTGTACAAAGCCATTAGCCTGTCTACAAAATTCTTAAAATATTATTGCCAATAAAAAAGACGAAATCTATAATGATTAATGACTTTTCTGCTATACAAGAAACATGTTTTATTTGAAATTCGACTTAATTTTGCACTCTTTATAGAACTGTATTTTTCTTGTGTTTAAAATACCGACAAGTTAAAATGGAATTTGTTAACGAAAATGGCGATGCTACGTAGATTTCTTCTTGCAGAACCGTCTATAAAATAAAATTATTAAAAAAGTAAAGATGTAGGCCTACTGCTGTTAATGTGCCCAATGATCAGATTTTATTAACGATTGGTGGAACAACTAGTTATTCATTCGATCCAATGGATCTAAAGATGGCGGATTCAAACATTGAGGTAGCCAGTATTTTTATATAGCTACATAAGTTCTCAACTGAAAGATATTGTCGGACCATCGGATCTATGCCCCTTCAGCACTGTCGTCGTTCTTGGAAAAGTTAAAGGCCTCTACTCACCCCATTCCACCCGTTTCTCTCCCACTACGTCAAACAGCAGCCCACGAAACTTGCCGAATAGGGATGTTGCCAAACTTCCGTCAAACAGTGTCATGTCTCTTGAATATTGCTTCTAATAATGTAAGGTTAATTATTACTTATTCATAATTTAATTTAATTAGGTCTAATGACGCTGATTGACTTATGCAAAATGCTATTACTTGCTTAATAATATTTCTTTCACCACTCCGTGCTACAGTATTCATGTTGAGTTGACAACACTGGACTGCAAGTGCAAATAAACTGTCCCGCAAGAAGGCTCAAAATTGTGAGTAGTGGGGGAGAGAAAGAGAGAGGGATAGAAAAGAGAGAAATAGGAATACAGGGAGAGAAATGAATTGCCGAGGCTGAAAAGGAATTAAGGTTCAGTTCGCATATCTTACGGGGACACAGATCCGATGGTCGGACTATAACAATTAACCTCCTCAGTCCTGTTGTAGAGTATACTACACATAATTTTCTTTTAATTTTTTTTTGCAGTGTCTTGGATACTTTTGAAAAATTTGAAAAATTAAATTTGATAGAAATGAAGAGTATCACTTTTGCAACATTTCTGTACCAGAATTATAAATTAAAATTTAAAACTTTGGGACTTCAATAGTCAAAATTGGCCCAAATTTTGATTTTCTGTGAAGACTTAATTTCGGATTTTTGGAACCTCAGAATGATTGTGACCGATTTTTTTTTTCAATTTTTTTAAAATAGAAATTCCGGACTGAAAAAGTTAAAATTAAGCAGTAAAATAGGTTGGAATTTACATAATTTACACTGCAAGTAAGATTTACTTTTCAAGTCAATATATATTTCGTAAAGGAGGGAAAAGCGAAACGAACGACTATCACCACGTTTCTTCTTCTTCTTCTTCTTCTTCTTCTTATTCCCTTCAAGTATTAGGCTAAATGGCCTGTTACGATCTCACAGTTGAATTTTCAATCCAGCGCTTCTTTGGACGACCGAGAGATCTCTTCCCGTTTGGACGATAGTCGAGCATGACTTTTGGGATTCTATCTCTATGCATGCGATGCAGATGATTTATCCAGTTGTTCTGATAATGTTTTACGTGATTGATTACAGGTTCTAGTTGTAATTCTTCCATTACATCTTCATTGCGTTTGTGATTCCATTTCGTATATCCCGCTGTATATCTCATAAATTTCATTTCATTAGCCGTTATTCTGCTTTCGTCTTTCTTCCTCAATGTCCATGCCTCACTGCCGTAACAAAGTACAGGTCTCGCCAAGATCTTGTATAGGCGAATTCTAGTATGCCTTTGTACTAGGGAAGGTTTCATAATGTTGTTAATTATTCCCATTGTTTTGGTGTATTTAGAAACTTTCTGTGAAATGTCTGCTTCATCGAAAAAAGATAATGTGTATCCGAGATATGTAAAATAATTTACTCTTTCTAATATTTTTGAATCTAAACATATTTTGCTAGGCACAGGGTATTTTCCGCAGAAGGCCATTATTTTAGTTTTTTCTTTATTGATTTTCATATCATATTTAATTCCAATTTTGTTAAAATTAAAAATTGAACGCTGTAATTCATCTTCTGAGGATGCCACCAGAGCTAAATCGTCTGCAAAAAGTAATTAATCTAGTTGTAAATGTCTATTTAGTTGTATATATACATGAGGCAATTGTTCACCAAGTTTCTTAAAGAACGAAAATTAGCTTAAATATGGATTTTCATTAAATTCAAGCAGCACGACCTGGGACTGTTCCCTTGTAAGAGTCATTTATGGATTCGAAACATCGGTGTCGAAACAATATTAATTTAAACAAAAGTTGTTGTTGTTTTCTAATGCCAGGCGTTTGACAATAAAGTCATTTGACCTCTTGCACTCCAATATTTTTCAAAGATATTATCATGACCAGTCAATGAAGCACAGATTTTGAGGTGTTCCGAATCCATTTCTTGGTTTGAGTTGCACAATGGGCAGTTAGGGGACTGATATATTCCAATTCTATGCAGTGTTTAGCCAAACAATCATGGCATGTTGCCAATCTAAATGCAGCTACAGACGATTTTCGTGGTAAATCGGGAATTAACTGTGGATTTTGATGCAGAGAGTTCTATTTTTTCCCTTGGGAGTGTGTTATCAAATTTTGTTTGTTGAAGTCTAAGTATGTAGATTTAATAAATCTCTTCACAGAGTAATACGTAGATTTAGTAACAGGTCTGTAAGTAGCAGTGCTGCCCTTCTTTGCTAAAGCATCCGCATTCTCGTTTCCCAGGATTCCACAGTGGGATGGTATCCATTGGAATACAATTCATACAATTCTTTTTTTATGTGATATTAATTGAGAGAGTATTTTAGTTATTCCTGCTGTTTGAGATGAAGGTGTGTGTTTAGAGACGATTGATAGAATAGCTGCTTAGGAATCTGACAATATAACTGCATTCTTAAATTTATTGATGTAAAATAGAAGATTCCTGAGACATTCACTTATTGCAATGATTTCACCATCAAAACTTGTTGTTCCATATCCAAGTGATCTATAAAGTGAGAAGAGACAGCACGTAACACCTGCACCAGCACCTTGTTCTCTGGAGATCAAGGATCCGTCGGTGTATAAATGAAGCCAGTTTTGTGGAGGGTGCCTAATATTAATTGTCTCTAAAGACAATTGTTTCAGTATTTCAGTGTTTACTTCTGATTTCAGTATTTCTTCTGTTAAATTTAGATTATATTCTCTATTTAATAGAGTTACAAGGTTTGGTTTAATTTGTAAGTTAATTTAAACAAAAGTACATGCAGAAATTAGAATGTACATCAAGTAAAAGTCAATTAAAAACTGAATAATATATTAAATGCTGTTAAAAATAGTTTCAAACATATACAATAAATGAGAAAGTTTGAAAATAGGCCTATTGCGAAATGGTCAGATGTTTGCGGAAAGTAGATAATAGATTAACTATATTAAGTAGGCCTATGTAATTTACTATTAAAAACGACTGTAAGAACAGACCCAGGAGAGTTGGAAAGATGTGTGAACCCGGAGACACAATGCCTATCCTGTGAAATGTAGATAATTTTACGATTTTATGCTAATGTATTAAAAGGGTGTCTTTGACTGAATTTCATAATTTTATCCGGGACCAGTAGTTATATTATGAAATAGTGTTTGTGAAGTGATTGTGACATTGTTAGGCGCAATATTTAAATAATTTGTTGTTAAAATACTTTCACAGACATAGAAATTGTTGAGAGAAATTCATCTATTACAAATTATCTGACATTCATTTATACGTTTGTTTCCTTCTCAAAAACCGGTCCTGATCTTGACATGTCCAATTAGAAGTGTGTCCATGTTTCATGATCTTCACAGCAAGACAGTTTAATTTAGCTGCCTGCATCTACGACTTACGACATTATTACTGCAAACTAATTTCTAGCCAAGGTGTGAATGAGTACAACAGAAGGGAATTTTTCAGTTGTTTGAAAGCTTGTTAAACGTTTCCTATACAGCTGGTAGCTTTAAATAAAACAATAAATTACTAGATGGGAAAGTATACTAAGTAATTCTTAAAACAGCATAACCCTGCATTCAAAACATGAAAGTATACAGGCTTAACTTAAACAGGAAATATTTTTTTTTATTCTTGCACTATTAGGAATTAAGTAATTTAGAGTGATATTTAACCGGTTTAAGTGGCATACCCGCAGAGAAAAATAATAAAAAATTCTCTTTTGGATATTGGAAAGATATAGAGACTTCCTTCAAACTCTGTAGTACCTAATGAATATCTGTCGCTTCCTATTTCTGTCTACATGCAAATGCTACTGGGTATTATATCATGTTCTAACTAGCTTGTGAAATGCGGGTTTGAACTGTAAAAAGAGAGATCAAGTTTTGCGAATAAGTTATAGCCTAATTAGAGCCCGGATGTTAGGCAAACTGCCTTTTTACACTGAGTGTATGTATGAAAGACCTATCAGAGGTAAACATTTGGGAATGATAGGCCTAATTTTTATTTTGCCTTTTTTACCTATTCTAGCTCCCGTTGCCTATTTTAAGGTCAAATGTCTCTTTTAGCCTTTTTACGTTATTATGGTACATTTTCTATATTTTTAATGCATTTAAAATAAACCGCACATAAATTATATCAAAAAACAAAAAAGAACGGCTGTACAAATTAAAAATATATATTCACCTCACACAAATATTTACTGAGAATCTTATTCTCCAGCAATACATAACTTATGTTTCCAAGAAGTCGTAAACTTTTCTCCCCTACCGATTCCATCTTTTATGTCACTTAACAAAGATGTTTTAACAGTATAAACCCTCAGTGCTTAGGTTACTTCGGGGTTTACCAGCCAAAGAAAGGGGATGGGGGAAGCATTAATAGCAAGTCTCAGGTCCTATTACTGTTGTCACTTGCACGCACAAGTCACGCGTTCTTTGAAGTCTCTAATCTCTCCTCACACCCCTCTTTTTGAGACAATACACAGTTGGTTTTTCCCGATCTCTGAAAGAAAGTAGAGACAGTCCTTCTGAAATAAGTTGTTTTAAGTTTGCTCCAATCGCTTCGGCAGAAGTAGATCTTTTTCCACCATGAAAAACTTTCTCTCCGGCAGGCTACTGTATTGTTTCTTCAGAAATCTTTTGAAGTAGGGCCTCGGAAGAACTAATACTTCCGATAATACTATTTTGGAGTTAAGCGGGAATTTTAGTAGAACATAATACATACAGTTTAATTATTTATCTATAGTAATGTCACAAGAGGTCTGAGGTTTGCCGATAAATCCACGAGCTAAGCGAATCAGACCTCGAGTGATATTTATTAGGTCTATAATAAAAACGTAAATAATATATCCCTAAAATTCGCTCACAAAATGTTAACAATTGTATATTTATGAATACGTAACCTATTCAGGCATTGTGAAGTCGAAATAGAGGAATAACGATTACTGCAATAAAGAAATTGAATGTCATTCAGTAATGTCAATTGCGGAAAGCGAAATACAGGTTTAAGATGTTAGTTACATGCATTGCGCTTTTCTCTTGTTATTATAACAGAAATACGTTTTCATTATCTGCTAAAATCATAATTTAATTTAAACATTTTATAGTATAATTATTAATTACAAATAACTTGACTAATACATTAATTAAACGAATAATTGTTATGAAGGAATGTCATTTTCTTTAGATACAATGGCCATGGAATTAGAAGATGAAGATGTAGATGTGGAAGTAGGATTTCGCACTTTATTTAGTACAATGGATTCATGTTCATCGATTTACGTGGAAACCTTTGGTGACACTGACTAAACAAAAGAACGATCATGCGATAAATTGATACTGATAAATCGAGCTGCAGAAATTATCGCGATGTAGATATGACTGTGATTGGTTGAAATTCAAAATTTCATTACACTTCATTGGCCAAAACTGAAATGACGTCGTATAAACGAAATAGTGTAATGAAATTACTACGATTCTAATTGAATGATTATTCCGTTTTTAGTCAATATGCATAGGATCTTGTAAGAATACACAAAGACATATAGCTTAAATTCTATAAAGTAATAGGGTCTATCAAGTCCCATGCTCATTTATATGGATGCGAATCTTGGCTACTGTTACAAGAAGGTCGACATTATTATTATTATTATTATTATTATTATTATTATTATCTTTTTTTTCGTCTTCATTATGATTCACAGTGATTTGAACTTCAAAAACGTCTTCGATATCATGAAGTTCTGAAAATTGAAATTCATTGTTCAAGTCGTGTTCCATTACGTCTCGCTTGAAATAACGAAATATGTCATTAAATAAAGCCATGTTCAAGAATAGACTCCCAAATCTCGAGAAAACAAACCCATGGTGTAATTTCAAGACTACCCTGTTCGACACCAGCGTAAGTTTAACCGAATGGGCCCCCGCTGTGCGACGTACAGCATTACTTCACGTCGGTACAGTATTAGAAACAAGCCTCAGTGTTGCTGTAAGGACCCCGCGGCCCCACGGACGTGTTTAAACAGCCGTGATATAATTGTCTTATATCCCAATGTGGCAGCTTCTCATTTGTAGCGTCTTCGCTCCGTGGTGGTTCTGTAACGCACACGGAACGTAATCACATTTGTTCTCCCTTCTCCCTCAGTCTCCCGTGAGCTGTAGTGCGCATGCACACGTATGTATGCATGCCAGCATATGATGCACGTTGTGAGCCTTCTCAAACTTCATAATTATGTACGGTCACGTTCTCATCAGTAAACGAATGTAAAAGCAGATATCATAACAAGGTGTACAGTCTGCTTGCAGTCACTAGCGACCTTTACACAGAAATGGGTTAGAAACAACGTTGGAAATGGACTGACGATTCTTTATGATTTCTAATTTCAAACTGGAATTTTTAGTTCTCGAAAATGTGTACCAATGAACATATTCATTTAATACTTTGGTCCATTTGTTATGCTTACATATCCTAGTAATAGCATGCCACGTGGAATAAAATTTCTGGTGTCGAAGTAGGCCTAACATATTACGAATCGGGACTTTTCGTCCTCGAAAACTCGTACCTGGGACATTTCGTCACTTACTTACAAATGGCTTTTAAGGAACCCGCAGGTTCATTGCCGTCCTCACATAAGCCCGCCATCGGTCCTTATCCTGTGCAAGATTAATCCAGTCTCTATCATCATATCCCACCTACCTCAAATCCATTTTAATATTATCCTCCCATCTACGTCTCGGGTCCACACCTGTGGAGTAACGGTTAGCGCGTCTGGCCGCGAAACCAGGTGGCCCGAGTTCGATTCCGGACAAGTTACCTGGTTGAGGTTTTTCCGGGGTTTTCCACCAACCCAATGCTGGGTAACTTTCGGTGTTGGACCCTGGACTCATTTCACCGGCATTATCACCTTCATCTCATTCAGACGCTAAATAACCTAAGATGTTGACAAAGCGTCGTAAAACAACCTACTAAAAATCTACGTCACGGTCTCTCCAAAGGTCTTTTTCCCTCCGACCTCCCAACTAACACTCTATATGCATTTCTGGATTCGCCCATACGTGCTACATGCCCTGCCCATCTCAAAGGTCTGGATATAATGTTCCTAATTATGTCAGGTGAAGAATACAATGCGTGTAGTTCTGCGTTGTGTAACTTTCTCCATTCTCCTTCTTCACACAAAAGAAAAATATCATTGGGATATTTCATCACACAAAAAACAAAATGCCACTGGGATATATTTGTACGTTTCCTAACAAGGAAACCATCCCAGGTCGTGTAGCTTGAATTTAATGAAAATGCATATTTAAGCTAATTTTCGTTCGTTGAGGAACATGATGATAGTCGTTCGTTTCGCTTTTTCTTCATTTACGAAATATGATGACTTAAAAATCGATACGATATAAAATATTAAAAATCGATGCTACTTATGCCGCTTCTTGCGCGCACTCGGATCCTCATAGTTCTGTGACACCGTATCACAGCTCCTGCATTAATGTTCTAGTTTATTTCTTTTTCTCTTAACTCACATTATTGGAGTACTCTTGCTGATATACAAATTAAATTTGAATTTAAAATATATATTAACTTTATGACTCACCTTAAATATGATAATGGAATTCGAAATGAAATGGTCGGAACAAAAAGCCGTTCAACAGTACAAACATTTTATATAGGCTGGATTTCACACTCTTCTGTAACACGCACACTGTTTGCAACATACAACATTGTAGCAAGAACGTTATCAAACTTTCTCACATGTTTCTTCGTCACATATCCACACCTCTGCCACGCGATATATTAGCATGTCTTTGAAGACAGGTGAATTAAACCGGTGATAGGCATACACAACAGAATGTAATGTCATTATGAAGCCCCTATCGTGCAATGTGTCTGGAATGTTTTCACATATAATTTTATGTACGAAATACTCTTCTGGCCTTCGAATTACAATTTTATATTGCCTAAAATGATACACATCCAAGGGTTGCAAAAATATTGTTGTTTTTGGAGGAATAATTTGTGTTTTAATAGTCTTGCCATGTAAAGTATTGTTTACTCTTAAACATCTTCCCACGTGATTTTTCTTGTCAGTTTATTGGAACTACTTGCATCAACCACGACATTAATCGACTTATCATGTCTACACGTTGTTTTACTTTAGGTCCAAATTCTTCTTTCAGTTCTTGAAAGCATAATATGTACAAGTATGCCACATATTCTGTGACACAATACATGAGGGTAGGCCACCAAAGGGAAACTGAGAGGTAGAACTTAAACTGAGAATGATTCAATCCGGTATCGGAAATAGAATCCGGTGTGGCTTAATGAATAAAGCGTCAGCACGTAGAGCTAAAAACTCGGATTCAAGTCTCGGTGCCGGAGAGAATTTCATGATTCAAGACGGCGCTTATTCCGTCGGATCCCGGCCACTTAGTCACTCGTAATGAGTGTATCTCTGTACATAGTGTGTTGGAAATAGTGCCACTGTAACATAAGCTATTCTGTGACACAGTACATGAGGATAGGCCACCAAAGGGAAACTGAGAGGTAGAACTTAAACTGAGAAAGATTCAATCCGGCATCGGAACTAGAATCTGGTGTGGCTTAATGGATAAAGCGTCAGCACGTAGGGCTGAAAACCCGGGTTCAAGTCCCGGTGCCGGAGAGAATTTTCCTCCGTTCTACCCATCCTTCATCATATGGTACCACAGAATTCCTGCATGGAAATATCATATGTACTTCGGTAGGCCTACGTCATAGTAATATGGTATGTACAGTCGTGTTCCTAGACTTCCAGTTGCATATCTATGGATTTGGACGGTGTACGATTGAATGACAGATGCCATGGATTGCAATACTACTTTATTAATGTGAGTTAAGAACAAAACATTGACTAGAGCATTAATGCGAAAACTGTGATACGGTGTCGCGGAGCTATGAAGATCCGAGTGCGCGCAAGAAGCAAAGATTTTCAAGTCATTATATTTCGTAAAGGAGGAAAAAGCGAAACGAACGACTATCCCCACGTTTCTTAACGAACGAAAATTAGCTTAAATATGCATTTTCATTAAATTAAAGCTACACGACCTAAGACGGTTCCCTTGTAAGTAACTTCACAGGATCTGACTGTTGTACGTTTCCTAAGTAACTTCACATGCGAAGCGTGCCATAATGGGAGTAATTAACTAGTTGGAAAAGAACATTCGTCTCTTTTGTCTTCTTGAGCATTTACAAAGGAAGGTCACCGAAATTCAGCTGGTTGTGAAGAAATTACGAAGTAGGCAATCATCTGTAAAGAAGAAGAAGAAATATGACAATCTTGATAAAAGGGTTGAGCGTGTTGCGTCTCGCTATCAAGAATATTGTAATGAGGATAATATTCTCTAGTATTTAAGAGATCTTTGCCACAACTTTGGCGGGACTTCTGACGTTAGTTCCGGTAATCTCTGATTCCTAAACAGCAAAATTACTGTGAATAAATATTGGAATTAATAAACAGTGTATAGCTTATATTTCTATTTTAGTATTCTGGTACGCATTGAGCATATGATCAAAAGCCCACTGGTACATATTGGGCATATGGCCAAAAGTAGGCTGGTACCAACAGCTGTTAGTGAGACGAAATGTCGATGACATGAGTTTTCGGGTACAAAATGTCATAGAATCACATATTAGGCCTATATTTAGTTTTCTTTTTGTAATATTAGAATTAGGTCGCAGTTGAGATTTTTCTCGGGGTTCTCCCGTTTTTCTCCATATTAGGTATTAAACATAATTCCGTCACCATTTCTCCATTTCGTCATCATTCCATAGCATTCCTCGATCGTCGGCTGGCGACGCACGGAGGGGCTGGCCTAGGGACGAGGGGGGTTGCCTGCTCGAAACCTGGGCACGCAGCGAAACTTAGTGTAGTCAGCCGGTGTGGATTTGGGAATGCGCATAGCTTGAGGGTTAGCGCAGTAGACCTTAACAGGTCGCAGTGCTGGGCCATAGTGCCCGCCTCCCGTAAATTCAATTCAATTAATATTTGTAATACAAAAGATATTATTTTTTAATCTGTGGGCCGTATTGATAGACATTCTTAGCGCGGGCTTCCGGTGGATGATCAGCGAACTAACGTTTTTCGTATACATAAACCACTGTTAGCGATATGATATGATATGATATGATATGATATGATATGATATGATATGATATGATATGATATGATATGATATGATATGATATATGATATGATATGATATGATATGATATGATATGATATGATATGATATGATATGATATGATATGATATGATATGATATGATATGATATGATATGATATGAATCTACAGGTAACCAGTCGATAGCCGGGGCTAGTTTTGGGCGCTCTTAGTGCGGGCTAGCGAAATGTCTATGAATATCACCCTTAGTTGACAACGCTGTATTAATGGAAATGGAATTTTCTAATCTGCAACGAAATTAATAAAATTATATAGAGCCTAGGTCTAATACTCTTAAAGGAAATCTATTATTTTTTTACTTCACGATATAAGATTTATTTTTATAGGCTATAGACTATAGGCCTTGGTTGAGGATTCGCCATAGCGGCCTGAGTCCTGATAGCATAATAGGCCTATACTATACCATACTTCTACATGATTATGATATAATATGTATGTGCAGAGACCTCATAAAATTTCACAGCTCGTATCCGCACACTCAAGTTCAGAGTCTTCTATCAGCGGACATGCCCGAAAATTTCATGAATTTCAACAATGCGACTTTTTCGCAGTTCATTCACTTCAATAGAAAGCTCACAAGGGAACCTTCTATCATGGTGAATTGAAAAAACGGTTATGCCGTATATTTTTTGAAAGAGGAGGCAAAAGTAAGTAAGCAGGTGAAATTTTTCCGCCTGAGCTCCATAGAGATAAAAATTATGTAACTTTAAATTTAACATGACAGGCTGTGGGAAGTGACTCAAAGTGTATAATTAAAGGTTAAAATGGAGTTGTTTTTGAAGTCACTGCATTGAAAACGAGATATTCAGAGGTTGTGCATCTTAATTGCAAACATGGATATCGATCTTCATGCAATGAAGAAATTATGGGCGAAAATACTTGCGAAAGCATATCCTTCATATCTGCCTTCCGCATATTCGCTGAATCTGAAGCATACGATTTGATGTTATATGAGTCAGCAGGTTTATTTTTAGGGAACATTTTCTGTGAATCGGCTGACAGAAAATACATTGGGGAGGAGATTTGTCCGTCCATGGAAATGACTGGCATATTCATGTAGGAGTACGTCGTCGCAGCTTCTGATCCTACTGTGGCATAAAATTTCTCCCCCCCCCCCCCTCTTTGAAATGCAGGTTTCGTCTGGAGTGAATCTCTTTTTTTCAAATCGACTTTGATCAGTGTTGAGGATCTAGCGAGGAGAGAAGCCACGATCGACGAACAACTGCTTCATCTTCGACACGAAGCTGTCTGATTTCTGCTTCACCTTTGTCTCTTTGCTGCGAAGTTCTTACTCACTTTATGCATCACAGAACGAGAAACTGTACGATTCCGCTGCTTGAATCTCCATACCCACGAGTCAGAAGCTCTAAAGTTAGGATCAATTTGAGCCTTCACTTGTATGCCACAAAGCCTGATAGTTCTGTCATGTATGACAGCTTTCGTACTTGACATTTCTTTGAAATGTTGCAGAACCATGGCATTACTATCAGCCATTCCAGGTTTCTGCTTCTTCTTCTTCTTCTTCTTCTTCTTCTTCTTCTTCTCAACTTTTGCTTCGTAATCGTAAAACGTCTTCCGTGTCATGAGAAGGAATCAATTTTTTTTTACAGAGGTGAAGGATCGTTTCTTTTCGCTGACTGTATCGTTTGTATAGTCTAGCGATTTCTGCTTGTAATCGTCATCGACTACGTTCTAATTCTTTTAGGAGAGGGACGTAAGAAGACGTGCTCATTTGCGACGATTCGACGTCTTCGTTTCTTCAGGATCCTCCGCTTTCTGGCCGTCTTTTTGGCGTCTCGTCATTAGTTCGTCTTCTATGTCACCATAATATTGCTGCCCGTCTTCCACGTCCAAATCTAGTGTTTCATCAATAAGAGCGACGTGTACGTTTCCACGGCCTCCTGTTCGTCCTTTAACTCATCCTTCAACTGATGAAACATCCGGATGAATACGACTGACGGTTTATCGTCACTGGTGCCAAACACGCGCACCAGCAGCTGCACCACAACTTCGGATCCATCCTGTATGTGGCACAAATGAAACGTAAGAGTAGCTGTAACACCAGAATTAGCTCGATAAAGACTTATCTTTCCGTAATAAAAGTAGATGATCGCCTCCTAGCGATAATAAGCAGTATTATTTAAAACGCACAGTAGCTGCAATACCTCGTTTGCAATGCAGTGACTTAAAAACAACTCCATTTTAACCTTTAAGTGTGCACATTGTCACTTCCCACAGACCGTCATGTTAAATTTAAAGTCTCATAACTTTTGTTCCTATGGAGCTCAGGCGGAAAAATTTCACCTGCTGACTTACTTTTGCCTCCTCTTTCCAAAAATATATGGCATTACCGCCTTTTCAATTCACCATGATAGAAGGTTCCCTTGTCAGTCACTTTATACTCTTTTATTGGCATGTTATATTTGCGATCAGTGGAAATTCCAAAATACGAGTACATACAGTCCCAATCAGTGCCCTTGAGAGGGTAAAGCCTCTGAAGGACGGACCGCTATGCGAAGAAAGACGGAATTCCCTGTTAACCATTTTATACAAAGCAACAAAAGACAGAAGTGGTGAAGACGGCAGATTGGGTCGCTTTCTCCAGAGCAGAAAATGATGAAAATTAAAAGATGTATTGAAATTTCTAAATACATTTATATAAAACGCAGTAAATATAGAAAAATACAATAGTGTTTTGTAAAAAGGGCGCTATCAACAAAATCAGGAGATCAAAAGGAACTGTTTAAGATCCAACATTTCATAAAATGTGTTACTTATTTTATTCACGTATTTTCACTATTTTTTATTTATTTTTTTTTTCATACTCCAAGGAAATGAATCGATGGAGATATTATTCATAACCGTTTATTAACGTAAAGCCACAAAATTGTTTGATGAAGGATGAGTTGAACAGAGAAAAATTCTCTCCGGTAGATTTGAACCCGGGTTTTCAGCTCTACGTGCTGATGCTCTATCCACTATCCTTCATCATATGATGACGCAGAATGTCTGCACGGAAATATCATACGTACTTCGGTACATCGTAATAATATATGATATGCGAAAAATAATCACTTAGTGATTTAAGACGGCACTTACTCCGTCGGATCCGGCCACTTAGTCACTCATAACGAGTGCACCTCTGCACATGTGTGGACATTGTGCTATTGTCATATATCTATGACTCAATGCATGAGGGTAGGTCACTAGAGGGAACCCAAGAGGTGAAACTTAAACTGAGAGGATTCAATCCGACGTCGGAATGGGAATCCGATGTGGCTTAGTGGATAGAGCACGTAGAGCTGAAAACTCGGGTTCAAATCCCGGTGCCGGAGAGAATTTTTCTCCGTTCCAATCATCCTTCATCATATGTTGACGCAGAATTTCTGCACGGAAATACCATATGTACTTCGGTACATCGTAATAATACACAAAATTGAGGGGTTTGGTGCAAGAACCAGTTAAGTCCAGAAAAATAAGTCTGGAGTAAATGTGAAAAAAGGAGCAGCTGTTACAATTGCCATCTAGTGGTGCAAGATACAGGAAGGCCTGATTATTGCTCCAAATACAACAAAGGTCCACACAACTACGGATATTGTACAAAAAGATGCGCATTGTCTTATTATACATTATGCAAACTTCAATTCATTTTTCATCAAACGTGCACTTATCCGCTTTTTGCACCAAACCCCTCAATTGTTTTTACAAAACGCCATCGAAATTAAATGTGATTTAGGTTTCTCAAGGTCAAATTTAGGTTTCTTTAGGTTCTGCAGAATTTACTTATATGACTCTATGATCGTGATTCGGAAAATTATCTAAGAAATTATGAGTTTTGAAGTAAAAAAAAAAGGTAAAAAACCTATAAATCCGGTCCCTAGTCACTAGTGATCACTATGCATGTAAATACAACACAGCACGTTCTAGTGTCTACTGTGACAAATTATAATGTACTTCAGTGTTGTGTGATCGTGACAACTTCCATTTTCATAGGCCTACTATAATCAGGAATAAGTAGATATTTTGTTCACGTACGGATTGTACAATTGTAGCTAATAGTGCAGTTGCTACCCGGGATTATCAGACCGAGACATATAACTCGAGAGGCAGGCCTATTTATTTACACGTACTTATAGGGATTTAGTCGAACGTGAAATTGTTCCAAGTTGTCATGTACAACATGAAGAAGAACAACCAGAGCGAAATGAAGAAATAAGACCTGCACTTATTAACATCACAAATGAAAATCCACGGCAAAGGACAAGAAAAATATTGCTGCACTTCTTGGAGTTAGCCATACCACGGTTCGAAACGTGCTACATGATGAAGACATGCTATAGGACACATAGGACGTCATCCTGTCATTATTGCGGAAGCCATTTATTCAATACTGTATTGGACTGAGGAGTGTAGGGAAGCTTAAGGAGGATTTTCGAGCGAAATCGTCACTAAGGTTGTGAGTCATCTGTTCACTGTATCTTGTTTTTGTTTTTTTTTTTTGTGCTCTTGTTTAATGTTATATTAGGCCTAAAAATTTATTGGAAACTTATGAAGACCTGCTCTTCTGTTATTTGTACGGTTTTTTTTTTTCATGTTGCACTATTTCGAGATAGAGACAGATTTTTTCAGGGCTTTGTTGATTTTATAACAAAGAACCGACATTTCTTATGTGTTTTTTTTTTTTTGATATTATTTTCCTGTTCTAACATATACGCCTACAGTACTATCAGAGAAATCGTCGTTAATAGTTTTCAACTTTAGACTTTTGTACCTCGTAAACTGTTAGAAATTTTACAAAGTGTATTAGTTAAATCGATATAGAATTCTAGAAGGAATGTCCTTAAAATGTTGCACTTAAGTTATGAACATTCTGTATTTTTGACGGCGCATAACGCGTCTTTGCTTTCAAAATGCACCGCTACTTACAAATTTACATTTCAAATAGGCCTATTTTCTGGCAGTAATCTCCATATTATATTGTTATTATCATTGTAAAACGCTGAAAAATAGATAAATGAATTAAACAGTGAATAAATTATTAAATAAATATACCTGTGCTCCACTTGGTTCAAATGGTGTAAGTTCTGCGGATATAGGCCCAGATCACATATAGATTGCTCATTCCTATGTTAAAATCGGTTGCACTTTGAAGAGAACAACCGCCAGGATCGCCACCCGTCCGTCGTAAACGAACACGAGATGGCAGTACAGTTACTAATGCATTTCAAAAAGGAGTTATGACGTGATTCCTTATGTAACAACTAGATGGCAGCATAGTAAACCTGACAAAAGTTGTTACCGTCAAAGTCTACAACGCCGAGCAATCTGGGTATATATGATCTAGGATATAGGCTAGATTCCCTCTCAGAAATATATAGGCCTATCTCTCGTTCACAAAGACTAGACTACTATTGTTATTTAAGTTGGTTATTTAATGACGCTGTATCAACTACTGGGTTATTTAGCTTCGATGGAATTGGTGATAGCGATATGATAGTTGGCGAGATGAGGCCGAAGATTCGCCATAGATTACCTAACATTCGCCGTACGGTTGGGGAAAACCTCGGAAAAATCTCAACCAGGCAATCAGTCCAAGCGGAATCGAACTCGCTCCCGAGCGTAACTCCAGATCGGCAGGTAAGCGCTTTAGTCGACTGAGCTACACCGGTGGCTCTATAAATGTTTGTTCTGTCTCGACTTAGGCGGGAATTCCCCGCCAGTGAATCTCGCTACTTGTGAATGTCTAGTGTTGCTTTATGCTACTCAGTTCTTGAAAAATTTGTAATAATTATTATGATGAAGAAAGAGAAGAAGAAAAAGGTAGGCTAGCTATAATATGATAGTGATGGAGGAGAAGAACAATAATGAGGAGAAGACAGTGAGGAAGGAAAAGGGGAAAGCAGTTGACACGATAAAACTTTTTTTTTTGGGGGGGGGTATGATCAAAGCTCGAGTGTTATCACTCCCTTGTGGCAGATTTGGCAGATTTATGTCGCCGAATCGAGGAAGATAACACTGGTAACACAAGAAATGCTTTCGCGCTTGTGGTAGAATATAGATTTTCCCTCGATGTATTCTGCGCCACAGAGGTTTTGCAATATCACATAATTTACCACAGTCTAGTATATACAGTCGCGAAGCTCAATACGTAGTAAATATGCAAACATTAGATAGTTGCTCATCACTAGGATCGCTAATATCGCCTCATTACAGGCAATGCAAAATAGTACCGTCACAGTCTATTGTTTCTAGCACCCTCAAAACTCAAGCTTCGTGACTGTATATAGTAGATTGTGATTTTACTTCCTATAGCTAATGCACATTGAGAACTAAAAACTGAAAAGACCGAAGCAGTTATACACGCGGTTTCTCTTGGGTTGGACGCATAGACAGCACGACTCCGAGTGGTAAGCACGCAGTGTCAAGCAGACAACTGGATACACTCATTAGCTGACTGGCTGTTTGGCAACTTATTGATAGCCGACTGTGAGATCGTAATTACGAATTGTGGCACTTGCTGGCCTGCCTGCCAAGGTAGTAATTATTTAGGAAAATAATGATTTAAGATAGAGTTAAGCAGGTGATCCTCTAAATACATTACTACAGTAATAAATTAAATATAACCTGTCAAATCTGCAATGCAAGGACATTCATTACCATCATGCCTTTCGCACACCATAATTAACTTTTTAGTTAATCGCACCTTCCGTATCTTAATTGAAGATGTGGCTTTGTTTCCTACTGTCTCTGCTGCTCGTTGGATTTGCTTTCCTTTACAACATTTTACTAATCGATTGATCGATAACTATGTGGGTTCAAAAGGACGTAGGCCTAATATATTACGAGTACAAAGACGACATGAGTAAGAATGATACGACGACACAATAATTAAGAAACGAAACAGAAACCAAATTTATTACACGGATTATATAAGATATTAATAACAAAATTAATAACTACTAAATGCCAAGTAGAATCTATTTTCAGTTATTTAGAGCACAAAAGAACATAAACCTAACGGAAAATAATGAATAGACTTCTAAATAAAAGAGATAAATAGGCAGATAGATAAACTACTTAAATAATAAAATATAAATTAAGTGCATATAATCATATAAATTATGAATAAATAGTACTTTTGAGAGAGTATTAAAAGAGAGTGGGAATATAGAGAACAAAATAGTAAGGGGGGTGGGATTAGCCAGGAAGAAGGGTACGAAAAGTGAGTGTATGATAGAGGTGAAAAAAGTGATAGGCCCTAGAATAAGAACAGAGAAGAAAGTGCAAGGAGTGTAATAACACAAGCATAGAAACAGTGAAATAAAGTAGATGAATAACTGACCAAATGAGAAGAGAGAGAGAGAGTAATCAGTAGTGAAATTAAGTAAATCAGTGTTGTGTTATATACCTTAAGGTGAATGCCTGTAATGTATGGCGAATCCTCGGGCTCATCTCGCCAAATAGACTACCATCTCGCTATCACCAATCTCATCGACGCTAAATAACCTCGTAGTTGATACAGCGTCGTTAAATAACTATATATATGCATATATATGATACAGGATTTGACACTCGAGAATGAAAATAATACAAATATACAATAATTAAAGTCGGCCTGGGTGGCGCAGTCGGTATAGTGGTAGGCTATAGTGCTGACCTTCTGCACCCGACGTTGCGGGTTCGATCCCGGCCCGGGTCGATGGCATTTAAGTGTGCGTACATACATGCATACATACAAAATAGACCTATCTGAAAAACGAACCTTGTAATAAAATATGTAAAAGAACAAGCCGCAGTACTGAGACAGAAGTTAATTGAAGACTATTAAAACAAATAAATGGCTACAGGAAGAGAAACTTGTGAATGAAGTGATTATTTTAACACTTAGCCCTAATGAATAGTGTAGCATTCGTTAGGCTATATAATTTCAAATAATTTAAGTCCATAGCATATATCTTGAATTTTAATGATTGAATAGTTTAAATTTCTTCTTCAACTCGCATATCATCTCATTTGCGGATTATCCGCAGCTTTTCTACTCCAAGTTACCGCAGATTATGGAGAGTCTACTGTAAAACCATCGTTGTCAAATGGAATGAAATTAATAAGAATGGAAAATCTGAATTGAAATGAAGCAAGAGTGAAGGTGAAAAGAAGAAGGAAAGGGGAGTAAAGGAAGGACAATAATGGTATGTTTACATGGAGAAGATAGTAGGATAAAAAGCAGGACCTTTTTACATGTTTAAGAGGTTAGCAGCGAATAGGAAAGAGTAGGCTACAGAAAATGGCCACTGGCATCCTAAGTCTGAGAGAGCGCAGAAAGATAGGAAAAAGAAGAAGAGATAAGGAGGAAGAAAAATAGCTGAATTGGAAAAAAATGAGGGAAGAATTAAAAGAATAGGAGGAGAATCAAGAAAGACATTGAGAATTTAAATTAAAAGAAGATGGGAGATACAGATTCGAAGAAAAAGCGAGATTAACGAAGAGAACGAGCAGGATTCAATTAAAGTAAAGAAAATCGTGAAGTGAAGGGAGAGGAGATGAAGAATAGAAAGAACAGGGACAGAATTTAAAGGATAAAGAGAAAGGAGAAGAATATAAAAGACTCAAGAAAAAATTAAAGTAAAAGACAAAGAAGAATCAATGGAAAAAAATGAAAATTTTAAGTAAAAGAAGAGGTGAGGTAGACTAAAGAGGAGAAATTAGAGATGAATTAGACTTAGAGACGAAAAAGAAATTGAAATGAAGAAGTGAGAAGTTACAGTTTGGAGGAGTTGAAAATGAAGAGGAATTAAAGAAAAAGAAAGAGAGACTGATTGAAAGAAAAGAGGTAATGAAAGATAAAGAGAGGTTAAGTGTGGAGAAGGTCTCAGAAAATGAATGGAAATTAAAATGAAGGAAGAAGGAAGTTAAAGAAGAGGAAGAGTTAGAGATGAGGATGGTATAAAAAAAAAACTAGGCTGAATCAAATGGAAATAAAAAAGAATTAAAAGAAGGAATTAAGGAGAAGAGCCATAAGAAGGAAAGGGAAATTGAAATAAAGGAAATGAGGAGTTAAAAAAAGAGTGAAAGAGGAAGGGGCGTAACAAAGGAGAAGGAAAGTTGAAATGAAGAACGCATGGATTTAAAAGGAAGATAATTAAAAGAAAATGGAAGTTTAAAGTAAGATAGGAGTTAAAAAAAAAGTTAAAAAGATAGATTAATGAAAATTGGAAACAAATTAAAAGTTAAAAGAATGTACGTAGTAGAAGCTGAGAAACAAGAAGAAATCGTGATAGGAGAGGAAGAATTTATAGGAAAGAAAAGAACAGAAAGATAAGAATTAAAAAGAAAGACGAGAAAAAGAGTAGAAGTTGAAAACAGAGAAAGGAAAAAAGAAAAAAATGAGAAAGAGAAACAGGAAGAAAGTTCTTGTTAAACTGTCTCCTTTTCTATTTACTAATAGGCCTACTCGTCTGACTTGAAGTCAATAAGGGACACGAAGCAAGGAGCTGAATTGTCGACGAAATGCTGTGTAGCACAACACCCGAGCTGGAGCCAGGTACTTTGATGCTAATGTGCAACACGCTATGTGACGGAGGCTCTCATTTAACTGACAAACAAACAGAGAGACATGTTTACCACAACAAGGAAACTTCTGGCGGCAGCGGTGGCGGCGGCGGCATGACTGTCGATTGTAGAAGAAAAGAACCACAAGGAAACACACATCCACCATCTTGTGTTGAAAATGTCAAACTAAAATGTCGCTGGTAGGGAGGGGTGTTTAATGGGTAGGTGAAGTCATAAATACTGGGGAGGACAACGCGGGGTGGAAAAAGACTGTCCGACAAGAGGAAGGATAGAATTACTGTCATGGCATTTTTACAGCAACACAAAAAATGCATGGGTTTTTCACAAATACCACAACAATGGACCTCTCCCGCCTGTCTGATTCCCGCATATTTTTGCTGCAAGGGCGACGAAGAACACCCGCCAAATAATATATTCAAGTTTCTGGTTCTCTGAAGTTCATCATCCGCGAAATGTTTTCGAAACAAAATTGTAAAGCACTCGTTATGTTCCACCCACTGAGAGCCTCCAAACACAGGCTTAATGAAATTTGTGTGTGGAGTTTGAACACGGTAAGAATGCTGAAATAATAATAATAATAATAATAATAATAATGGTAATACCAATAATGATAAATTATTATTATTATTATTATTATTAATATTATTATTATTATTATTATTATTATTATTATTATTATTATTATTATTATTATTGTTATTATAACTCGAGATCACTCTCTTTCAGGGGAGTGCTAGAATTTTGTACATTCAGAATTTCATTGTAGGCTCCTATTATATTTTTCTGGCAATAAACTTATTTTCTGGCAATTTTTCTTTTAATTGCGGACATCTGGAAAAAATAACTAAGGAAGAGACTAATGAAGTGTTTTGTATGGAGTGTGGCATTGTATGGGCTAGAAACATGGACATTACGACGAAGTGAAGAGAAGCGAATAGAAGCATTTGAAATGTGGATATGGAGAAGAATGGAACGTGTGAAGTGGACAGACAGAATAAGAAATGAAGCTGTGTTGGAAAGAGAGGGTGAATAAAGAACGATGCTGAAACTGATTAGCAGTGGCGGCTCGTGGGTATTGAATTAAGGGGGGCTGCATACAGAAATAAACCAAGCAACTTACCTTATTTAAAGATTAGTTCCATGCGCCTTGTCTTGTAGGTTGCAAACTTTTGAATCATCATCTTATTAAAATCCGATATGTCGTTTAACATAGTCTTTACAATGGAAAACATAGCTAATGCGGTCAATCTCTCTCCTCTCATCGTATTTCTGAGATAGGATTTTACTCTCTTCATGCACGAAAAAAAAAAAAAAACGTTCTGGTTCGGAAGTTGTCATTGGTATGGTGATAGCTATGCGTAGTAGTTTCACAACTTCTGAAAATGAGGCCTGCAAGTTCTCAGATAGAAGAAACTGCAAGTGCTTGACTGCGCCACTGATATTTCTGATACAACACAGTGAGTTCCGTTTTTAGTTTGTCTTTATCGAGCATTGGGAAAAGCTTCACATACATTTAGGTCATTTTCAGGAAATGAGCCTTTGTAGCATTCAAATTTCTCTTGATACAGAAGAGAAGATAATATCAGATAATCTATGAACTGGAATCGGGTGTTAGCTTGTGTGATAATGAGGTCACACACTTCCTTGGCTGCCGCAACCCTTGTCTGAATCCCTTCGACCTTACGACACTTTTTAGGGTTTTCATTTTCACAGATCTCGCTGCTCAACTGTGCACTGTTCCGTATTGTCTTGATATGCAGAGTCGGCCTCGGTAGCATAGTCGGTTGCGGATTCGATCCCGGCCCAGGTCGATGGCATTTAAGTGTGTTTAAATGAAACAGGCTCATGTCAGTAGATTTACTGGCATTTAAAAGAATCCTGCGGGAGAAAATTCCGGCACACCGGCGACGCTGACATAACCTCTGCAGTTGCGAGTGTGTTAAATAAACCATAATTTAATTTTTTTATATGCAGATTTGAACCATAGAAATATCTAACTGGCGATGTTGTAGCTGGTTGTATAATAGTCTATATCTACATGATACATCAATAAATGAAAAAAAAAAAAAAAAAAAAAAAAACACCAGAAATTGAATTCAGGATCTTCAAGGGTACGCACCAGGGCGCTTGCCTCATTTATTGTGATGTTAGATGTTTCAGATTCCACTATGGTTTGAAAACATTCTAGCAATGGCTCCTTCTTCTCATTAACAATATTTACTGTTCTTATTTAAAACTCCAGCATGAGTTAAAAGTGTGTTCCAAGGACAAAATGGAGTGCACAAACTGCAAACAGTTTAATTTTAAAATGGCAAACCGGTACAATTTTCGACCTTGTGAAACAAACCATACTGCAGATTCAGAACACTGCCCGACCTATAAGAAAATAGTTGAGATCATAAAATCTAGAATCAATTATGGGTGAATTAACGATATTCCAGCAAAATTTGCATAAATCTCTTATCCCTACTCAGGAGCTACTTATCAATGCAGGGTTTATTGGGTCTGATCAATCAGCAAGCACCCATGAGATAAAACTTCTATGTGTACAAGAGCCAAATGCCACACAAGATAGGGTACGAGGATTCGGGCACGCACATCAGGTGTATTATTCCTCCACAGCCAACGCGACTATCAGGGCAGCGATAATTACCAATCATGACAAAGTGCTACAAATTTCACAGTATTGCTCTCCAGACTGGGTTATTGTCTGTGTAAACTGCGGGGGGACAAATATATATATTTGTAATGTGTACTATGACCCATTGTGCGATTTTGATTGCGCTCTTAGAAAATTGGAACAGATGTATAACGAACTTAAGGGAAAACTTTTCATTATAGTAGGTGACATAAATGCTAAACATCCCGCATGGCATAGTCCTACGACTGATAACAGAGGAAACCGTTTTCATGATTTCTGTTGTTCCAAAAACTTAACCATCCTCAACAACAGTGATACACCGACCTTCACTCGTGGACATTCAGCAAGCTACCTAGATGTGAGTGTATGTAGTGAATCACTATTTCCATTTGTAACGGATTGGGCTGTTAGCGACCTACCCACAACTTCTGATCATGCACTAATTGTGACTAAAATAAATACTAGACTCTCTACTAACCCACAACCTACCGCACACCATTTGCATTTAACTCGACGTTACAAAACAAACAATGTTAAATGGCACCATTTTGATCGTTCAGCTAAAAAAGTACTTGCAACTGCAGCAGAACAAGTATCCTTGTGCTCGACGAGCGATTCACTTAATAGTATTATTGAAGATGTAACAATACGAACACAAAGCCTTTGTGATGCTCATCTCCCACCTTTATTACAAAGAAAAATAAAAAATTATTGGTGGACACAGAATCTTACAATTTTGAGGAAACGTCTACTGGCAAGCCAGAGAAGATTCAAAAGAACGCAATGCACACTTCTCAGGCAATCATACGAGGACATGTACAAAAGTACTAAGGCTCAGTACAGAAAAGCCATATATGAAGCTAAAGTAAAGAGCTGGAAAGAATTTTGTACAATACAGACAGCTCAAAATCCCTGGTCTAATATTTATAAACTATGTAGAAATCCCGAAAATCTTAATAAAACACTTCACACCGTACAGACCGATCAAGGCTATACAAAAACTGCTGCTGAAACTGCTACTGCGTTAGGAGAAATCTTCTTCCCTTCAGACACAGTCGATAATCCCGCTCAACATATCATAAGACAAAATACCACCGCTCCTCCAAATACTGCAGATGATGTATTATTTCACGAAAAGGAAGTGGAACGTATTATCTTAGCACTCAATGACAAGAAAGCACCGGGAATGGATGCAATCTCTGCTAACATAGTGAAACATTTGCATGATACAAATCCGACTCTCCTTGTGAACATTTACAACAAATGCCTACAATTAGGAACTTTTCCGGACTGTTGGAAGACAGCAGTAGTTAAAGTTATACGTAAACCAAACGGTACAAACAAACAAAGTGCAAACAATTTTAGGTCTATTAGCCTATTGCCAGTTCTCGGTAAAATCCTGGAGAAGCTTTTAATCGACAGAATAATGTATAATCTATATAACACGAGTCGTCTTAGTAGTAAACAGTTTGGCTTTACACCACAGAAGTCGGCTGAAGATGCAGTATCTCTTACGGTGAACTGGATGAAAGACATCTTTTCGCAGAAAATGATAGGTTTACTGGTTTCACTAGATGTGTCAGGAGCTTTCAATCATGCTTGGTGGCCTAAAATACTACACCAACTCAAGGAGAAAAGCTGCCCCAAAAATCTATATATACTTGTCCAGAATTTCTTGAAAGACCGCAAAGCTCAGCTAACCATATCTGATGCAACAGTCACAAAAATGTTGACAAAAGGATGTCCGCAGGGCTCAGTTTGTAGTCCAGGGCTATGGGTCATACTTTATGACGAATTACTTCAGCTGCAACTACCTCAGAACTGTGACATCATTGCATTTGCAGACGATGCCCTACTTTTTGTGAAATCTAAATGTATAAACAGTCTTATAACCTCAGCAAACTCTGCCTTAAAAACAATCTCCAAATGGGGAGCAGAAAACAAACTAAAATTTAATCCAAGTAAGAGTAAAGCAATGCTAACCACTAGAAGACATAAGGTAGCTGCCGCACCTCCACTCATAATGGAAGGAGAAAATATTCCATTCGTCGACACACTGAACTACCTAGGAGTTATCCTTGACAAAAAGCTGACATTTAGACCGCATCTCGAGTATGTGGCAACAAAAGCAAGCAAGCTTCTTCGAGGTTTGTCTACTGCCACCAGGCCCACGTGGGGGCTTAATTCCGACATTCTGAAAATAATATACCGAGGAGCAGTAGAGCCATTAATTCTTTATTGTGTATCGGCATTCCAGGAAGTTCTACATAAGAAATATGCCCAGAATAAACTCTTAAAGATCCAAAGAGAATATGCTCTACGAATCTGCAGAGCATACCGCACAATATCAACAGATGCGGCTCTAGTCATTGCTGGTATAGAGCCACTTCACTTGATCGGACTCTACAAAGCAGGAATAAGCGACATAAAACAGAATCGGAAGACAACATTTCAAGAATTATCCTTTGATCCACAATACAAATCACATTTTCTGGCCGCAGGACATCCGGGACTACAGCACGACTGCTATCAATCTCACAACTGTAGCGATATCCATACATATGAAATTTACACAGATGGGTCAAGAATTAACGAATGCGTTGGCTGTGCATTTGTCATCTATTGTGAGGGCATAGAAGTCCATACAAAACTCATCCGACTATCTCCCACCAACACAGTTTTTCAAGCGGAACTCTACGCTATCAAGGAAGCGGTGAAATGGTGCGCAGAACATGATCATAGTGCTCGCATCTACAGTGACTCTCAGGCAGCAATCCATGCAGTAGACAATAAATATATATTGGATCCCCTCACAATTGAAATAAGAAATAACATCAGGAATACAACGCATGTCTGTGTAAGTTGGGTTCGTGGACATGCTGGAACAACTGGAAACGAGCGTGCTGATGTGTTGGCGAAACAGGCTGCCGCTTCGGATCTGGAATATATGTACACAAAATGCCCTATGTCTTATGTGAAGAAGCGTTTAAAAGAACGTGTAATTAATCAATGGAATGATTACTGGGTTCGCAGCACAAAGGGAGCCTTAACTAGGGAATTATACTTCCCTACCATATACGATAGACTAAATTCTAAATTAATGCAACCAAACTTTGTTCTTACTCAGTTCTTATCTGGACATGGCAAGTTTGGTAGCTATTTCGAAAGATTCAAGATAGAAACAGAAGGTGGAAATGTTTGTGCATGTGATGACTCCCTGCAAACAGTCCAACATTTGTTATTTGAGTGTCACAAATTTGAACTCCAACGTCTTGAACTAGTTTGTCGATTAGACAGGTGCGACACCAAGTACTCACCACCAATACAAGTGTTCCGAAATAAATGCTGTTATCAAGATTTTATGAGATATGTAAATTACGTTCACAAAAGTTGTAATCTGAACACATGATAAAATTTGTATATATCCACTGAATTATTATTATTATTTTTTTCGCCACTTGTTTTGTTTCCTGTGAGGGTGTGTTCCTGTGGTATAGTGTAGAGTCAAAGAGTGTATGTGTTTTGAAGTTGAGTTGTGTGTTGAGAATTTCGTTGGGATGTGTTTTTTGTGTGTATATTTCATATTGTTCTACTGTGTTAGTTCTGGCGTTTTTGGTTGGATGTGTAATATTTCCATGTCTGTGATGATGTCTCTGTGGGTGTGATTAGCATTTGGTATGTGTTCTGCATATGTGGAG
Source organism: Periplaneta americana (assembly GCF_040183065.1). Lineage (NCBI taxonomy): Eukaryota > Metazoa > Arthropoda > Insecta > Blattodea > Blattidae > Periplaneta > Periplaneta americana. Next base: position 168,335,049 of record NC_091117.1, read on the forward strand.
GTGTTTTGTAATTTTGTTATGGCTGTGACGTGTTCTTTGTAACCTGTTTGAAACGATTTGCCTGTTTGTCCAATGTAGAAGTTGTTGCAGGTGTTACAGTTGAGTTTGTATACGCCTGTGTGGTTGTATTTGTTTGTTTGTGTTGTTTGTGTGTTGAGATGCTTTTGTAGAGTGTTATTTGTTCTGTATGGGATGTTGTAATTTAATTTCTTGAATGTAGGTAGTAATTATGTGCGTTTTTTTTTTTTCCGTATGTTAGTGTGATGTATTTTTGTGTTCTTGTGTTTGTGATGTATATAATTTAAAAATTGCTTGTGACAACAATGTTTAACGGAAAACTGTGTAACGTCTTCAGAGATTTCAACCCACAGAAATTTAAACTACATTCTAGTGAATATTAGGATTAGATATTTGCTTAGGTTATAATATAGCATACATTTCATGAAACTTATTAATAGAAATATAAGATGGTATTTTAGGATTTAATTTCAACTCATTCCATTTCATTCATTCATGTGTATAACTTAAAAACCTTTGTACAGAGTTGCTGAATATATAGATTTGTTAAATTGTATTAATTTCATAATTGACACGTAAGACTAGTTCAATAGGAGACTTCATTAACCTATATCATATTATTATTATTATTATTATTATTATTATTATTATTATTATTATTATTATTAGCCAAATATTATGTATTTATAACCCTAACATACCTATCTCAGGTAAAATAGGGTTCTTTGTAAAATTGGAGTATAATAAATAAATAAATATTTAAAACTCCATCTTGTTGCCCCAACTGATGGAATTGTCTTTCAAAAACATTAATTTAATACAGACTATGTGGAGATCGAGAGAAGAAAGCAGGGATACTGGATACATTAGCAAAAAATATGTGAGCTTTGTAGGCTATTTTGTTTAGTGGCTCTTTCCATTATGAGATTTAACTGATGGGCACTTAATTTCACATTTCTCCTGAATTGTTAAGGTACTGAACTGAATAGACTGTAAATACCGTAGAGAAGTAAACATTGTCGCACTTGTTATACTCACAACGTTAAAGAAAATGTATTTAAAACTGCGCGCTACTGACAAACTGCTGCAAATGTTGCAGCGCCTGGAAACTCTGGATTCATGGCAAGGGGCAGCAGGGGGAGGGGTAAAACTAATGCGCAAAGCTTCCGAGACGAGACTGGCAGCTCTAGGGAAGGAAGTGGCTTCACTCTATAGTCCTTGTCTCTGGTTTCGCTCTGGCACCACCAGGGGAGGAAGTGACTTCACTAACGATTGCGTGCATGTCAATGAGAGCGAAATTGTTTTTAAAATTAGAGCCGCTAAATAGAGACTGTATAATAAATGTATTTCACAACATAAAACGAGACAAGAACCATAAATGTCTGGGGGTGCTGCAGCTCCGCAGCCCCCCTTCGAAAGCCGCCCCTGACTGATTAGGAAGAGGAAAAGGAATTGGTGGGATCACTGGCTGAGAAGAAAATGCCTACTGAAGGATGCACTGGAAGGAATGGAGAACGGGAGAATCTGTTCTGGGTAAAAGAAGATTTCAGATGATAGACAATATTAAGACATATATAGATCATATGACGAGACAAAGAGGAAGGCAGAAAATAGGAAAGATTGGAGAAAGTTGGGTGTGCAGTGAAAAACCTGCCTTGGGGAGAACACTAGGCCTAAATGAAATGAAATGTGATTTCACGAAGAAAATTTATCACGACTATTTATGTTATTATGTTTATTATTATTATTATTATTATTATTATTATTATTATTATTAAATAGTAGTAGTAGTAGTAGTAGTAGTAATAATAGTAGTATCATTATCATCATATGTAATTTCACATAGGAAAATTCTGTATCAATGTGTCATTAATGTCATTGTAGGTATTAATAATGTCATATTTATTTTAATATGTTTTTCGTTCTGTTTATACAGAGCTATTGGGATGTTCTTTATCAAAGATCTTTTAGATACTCAAATCCCTATGGCTTTATAAAGTCGAGAAACTTGTAGGCCTGCCACTTCTTATTTTTCTTACTGCGACTCTGTTCTACTTCTTTAAATTCAAATTCTCCAACTGCAAGCAAACAGTATAACTGATTTAACAGAGGCACGGGTAAGTGAGTACCGTACCGGTACTTTTTTGTTTGCGTTTCATGAGTTACTCTAGTTTTCAGTTTCAAAGTGAATGGTTTAAAAACTGTGTAATCACACTGAAATAACTAATGGCTAACCACAACAATATTATAAAAAAGGATATAAATAGGCAACGTTACAGTTGACGCTCATTTGAATACAATGACCTGCAACAAAGGAAGGCTAGCATACTCATTGCCATGGATGCGAGGGAACCGCGACGATGAGGCACATTTCCGACAATCTCGTCTTGTGAAGTAAATGACCCAGAGCTTCCACTGAAAATACAACTTCTTCAAAACAACTATGGAATTCCTGGAGACGCCATCTTGTCGGAAATGCTGAGCCACTAGGTTATAAAACAAAGGTAGAACATCGCAAGTTTCTTGTAAACAAACAATTCTATTTTTTTCAACAATTTCTGATACCTATCATATTTCCTTCTCTCTTTTCTTTCCCTTTCACACGCATTTCAGCATTTTTTATTCCATTCATTTTTACAGTTTAATAATCGCAGTATTTATCAACAGTAATCTCACTAGAGGTTTTGATTTATCTAGAGAAAATCAAAACTCGAGTGGGATTTAATTGACTATTACACGATTAGAAGAAAGTATATGAAGATTAGAAGTAACGAAATACTCCAGTACAATAAAATATTAATTGACTTACGAAAATACAACTGTTTTCAAATGTATTATTGTACCATTTCTAAGTTACAAATACTACGCTAGATGGCAGTAGTGTGTTATGTTTAGCTGTTTTCTTGTTATCAGTTGTGCCAACTATGGAATCTTAATTGAACTCTGTGGACGGTACTAGTCAAGAAGGCTTTGTTGATTCAGTTTCAATTTTATTAAAAAGTTGCATTCCACTTCAATTATCCGGATCCCAGTAATCAACGTCACTTGACAGATGATTTTCAATAAATCTTAGTATTAAACAATCTCTGATACGTGACTATTCATAATATCCTATAGCAGAAGCTATAACATAACCTATTATAAACAAGTGTTACGAAAGTTTTAATTAGGGATGACGAAATAAACAAGTAAAGTTTTAATTAACGTTGAAATATAAAAAAACACGAATAATTTTAAAAGGAACAATTATTGAAAGTACAATTTTCAAATTTGAATGTTTTAGTGGTTGGTGGTTCAGTTGATGTTATATTGGACGTGTGCGTAAAAGAAGTGAACTCGTTGATGTACATGGTGTATCCCTCAACTTATTCATTTATTTGTAAATAGGATTTCAGGGAAGATGCATAGCTATGACCAGTGAACTTTATTAATTCTTGTTCTTGAATGCCAGTGTGAGTCATATTTGAAAGTGCTGTGTATTGACTGGAGTTGTTTGTAATTTTTTTTTTTTTTTTTTTTTTTTTTGTCCAGACCAATAGAGTTTGAAATGTAGGCAAACAAAGAAACAAATGCTAGGGACGCGATAAAATTAAACAAATGCTAGGGACGCGATAAAATTAAACAAATGCTAGGGACGCGATAAAATTAAACAAATGCTAGGGACGCGATAAAATTGTGCGATAAGCAGCCATGATTGGTTGAAAGACGTCCTTTCGTACAGTAATAGTCATGGAAATACTGGGGCGTTACAAAATGCACTTGTTGTTTAGTTTATTATTATAGTTCTATATTTGCGTAAAATGACTTGGCGAGTCACTTCCTACGGAAATATAAATATTCACTTGAAATTAGGAAGTGGAACAAAGTTAACCTTAGCGATAAAAATTTACTCCGGTTGGAAGGAATGTGAGGGATACTATGATGCCGGACAAGAGTCCTCCTTGTGATGTGGGCAGCGCCTAATAGACTATTGTTATCCTTCAGAATGTTGCATCTGGTGCTCCAGATCCATGTAATTAATTTTTGGTAACTGAAAATAAATCTGGGGGTCGTAAACTGTACTCCGTATCGTCATGGCAACCCGTGTACCACAATACCGCAGCTTGTTGCAGGCCTGTGGCTGTCATCTCGGAGTGACTTATTCGTTCTGTGATGAGGCACCCGGACAGGTACCACTTAAGAGCGGCTTTGAAATTAAAATCAGCCATACCAATTAAACAATTAATCTCTTGATTATTCACAGCGGCCGTGGGCAAGTTTTGAAATTTAAGAACCAAACGGCTGTGTTGTACTCCCGTGCCTGGAGCACTCGCTCATAAATCTCGCTGCCATGACAACGTCTGTTCCCTGAAACTGGCCTCCGTTCAGACGTCCACCAAAACGCCCCGGTCGTATTACTTTACATCTACAGAGTGTTCGGAATTTTGTTAGGTTATTAGCCTATACTCGCTTAAAACTACTGGCGAAGATATGAATAAATCTGGGAGTATTAGAATATTTTATTAAAATTAATGCTGAATAATTTGGAACCGGGTATCGAACCCGGGACCTTTGGTTAAACTTACCAACGCCCTACCAACTGAGCTACCCGGGGACTCTACCAGACACCGATCCAATTTTTCCCTCTATATCCACAGCCCTCAAAGTGGGCTGACAACTGTCAAGCAACCAACATTGAGTGCACAATAGCTCTGTGTGACTTAAATACCCGGCCCCGGAACAATTTTTCCCTCAAAATTATTCAAATCAACTTTACAGGGAGTTATACCTGAAAGCTTGATTTGCAAAATTAATGCTTCTTTATTAAGGATACTCGTAGGTATTTATTATTTTCACTCTCTACATAGAGAATTATCCAATATATGAGCATACCTTTAACCAAAAGACTACAGCGTAGTTTTCCGAGTCTGTGACTAGATGAGTAGAACTGGAATTCTGCTATGGAACAAGGTTTGTCAAATGATACCGTTTTTTCTACTTGCTTCGAAGCAAGATAGATTTCAATTCGATTTTTATATTCAACAATTATTTCTCCGAGCTCACAGACTTTCAGAATCGTTAGGTTTCGCAGACATGTTTGGAGCTTAGGAAATTTCTCCATGCTTAAAAAATACTCACTTATTGTAACTACAATAGGAGTGTTATTCCATACCTAGAAGTCATTCCTTGTCAGATCTTTCACACTAACAAAATGGGCGAACCTTCCATATCTAGATCAATAAGTTCTTATAGCATACTGAAATTCAAACCTGAAAGTAGTTCTCAAACTTTTGAGATGTTTCCTAGTCTCAACACACAATTGCAAAACCCTAAAACTTTCACTGTCTGTATAAATTGTCGTTTGGGGCTATTATAAAGTATAAATAGGATATAAGTTGTAATTACTTAGTTATGTGTCATATTTAGTCAATATTTCATTATGTGTAAGTTCTTTAATGTGCATGATAACGATTTTATATTTAAGTGTTAATATTAATTTTAGTACTTTTGCTATTACTATTGTTTCAATGTATATTTCACTTCTGGTAGTGTGGAAGAGAAGGCCTCATGGTCTTAACTCTACTACAATAAATACATAAATTAATTAATAAATGAATGAATGAATAAATGAATGAATGAATAAATGAATGAATGAATAAATGAATTAATGAATTAATGAATGAATGAATAAATAAATAAATAAATAACTAGCCAACGAGCCAACGAGCCAACTTGCCAACTTATTAACTTATTAAATTAATTTAATAAATTAAATAAATAAATAAATAAGTAAATAAATAAATAAATAATAAATAAATAAATTAATTAATTAATAAAATAATAAATAAATAAATTAATTAATTAATGAAATAATAAATAAATAAATTAATTAATGAAATAATAAATAAATAAATTAATTAATGAAATAATAAATAAATAAATAAATTAAATAAATAAATGAATTAATTAATTAAATAAATAAATTAATTAATTAAATAAATAAGTAAATTAAATAAATAAATAAATTAAATAAATTAATTAATAAATTTTATTAATAAATAAATAAATTAATTAATATTTACTCGACACTAGGAATTATAAAGAAAGTACAGATGAATATTTGACCTAATTTTGAATAAGTATTCATTTTGAGCTTGTATTAAAGATGAACTATTATTTCTGTGGTGTTCGGGTAAAGGGGTATAGGCCTAACTAATTTTTTTGTGGAAATGAAGTTTTGTTGCACAGGGGCATACACAAGTTAAATTCTACAAGTGGGTGTGCAAAAAACAAAAGAATATTAGTATTGATGTGTTTTATCTATGTAGAAAATTATTTGCAGTAAAGTTTCGATGTTTAATTTTCATTCAACTGAATACTCATTTTTATGGCTTTATCTATCTTTACCCAAACACCACAGATTTATAGACAAAAGTTTATGATATGCATATTTCCCGCGTAATTGATTCATAAGTACTGAATACGAAAATAAAAGCTAAGCTTATATGCGATAGTCGAGGACAAACGATTATGCAGACGTGAACAGAGACAAGTGCACTTATCATGGCAGACAGTGTGTCGAAAACTACTCCATTGCTATTAATGATAGTGGAGAGTCGGGTAGTATCGGACATCGGGTAATATCGGACAGTGCGTTTCTTTCATGTACCACCATGTGGTAGTACCTGAATGACATGGTTACGTTTCTCTATGCTATATCACAGAAACGTAACCATGTCAATCAGGTACTATCATCGTGTGGTAGATGAAAGAAACTCACTGTCCGATATTACCCGATGTCCGATACTACCCGACTCTCCCCTACCAGCAACGTGTATTTCCATGAAAAGTAGATTTCTTATAGCACCATATTAGACTAGGCCTACTTTGAATTGGTGAGACTAGAGTAATGGTGGAAAACACTGTAATAGGAATTAGAAGTATTCAACAATTCCTCAGCCGCTTCATCTAACACAAATCTGAATATTTTTCGGAGAAAAACTCGATGTTTTACAAAATAAATGTAATTAGATTATGATCGCTGAGGGCAATCAGAAATTTTCCCAGTGGTTCTTTAGTCAGGCTATTCGTCTAATTGTCCTGCAAGTTATTCCTGACAATTTCATTCACTTAAGTACGTTACAGACGATGTTGCAAGGCAGATTTTATTAGAATGATCCGATTTTCTTGCATTCTAATTTTACTAACACCCAATTATAAACATACCAGCAGCTCCTTGACTCTCAGCAACTCAACAGTTTCAAATAAAGAACTTGATATTGCCAAAAATGCTTTTACTTTTTAGAATTTGCACTTAAAGAGTTAATTCATTTTTACATTTTGTTTAGCAGCATTATTTTAAACGTCCTGTAGAGTAATAATAAATGTATTTTATACTGTAATAAGAACCTCGTTGCTCTTGGACCTCAAATTGAGGAGTGCGTTCTCCATCAACGTGTGATGGGACGTTACCCTGTTGTTACTCACGGCCTGTGTTTTATTTTATTTTTAAAACCTACAAGCACTTGAATTATTCATAACACTTTGTTAAGCAGAAATGATTTCACCGTACGGAAGAGAAATAAAAATATGTAGACCTCATTTTCCGAGTAGAGATTACCATGAAGGAGCGGAGCGCTACTTGAAGTCTGCTCTGGGGACTGAATCATTCTTCAGTATACTCTTCGTAGAGGAAATTATGAGTGTATTCATTATGCAGCAAGGCAATTCTTTATTTAACGACCCTTTTTAACTACAGAGGCCATTCGTAGACGAAGTAAAACATGGTGGTAATGAAATGACAAAACTAGTGGGAACCGAAGTACTTGAAGGAAACCTGGTCGATAACGACTTAAATCACAAGATTAGCGACATAGCCTCTTACTAAGCTTATGTCGCTAATAGAAGCTGGCTCTTTTGGTAATTGTTATGCTGACGATAGGGAGAATAAAACAAAGAGAACGAAGGCAACGAATAAGAAGAAGTGGAGAAAGAAATTTGAGGAAGAAAAAGCAAAAGAAAGAAAAGTAGATTAGGCACGAAATATGCTAACTTCTTCATTGAGCATCCACGGCCTGACTATAGCTCCAGTCTCTGCTATCGCCAAGTAGGGTGACGAAGATGGATACTGACAGACAAGAGACCAGTGGCGGTTCGTGATAAAATGTTATGTGTGTTCACAATTTTGTGTTCCAAAACCGAAGAGAATTTGAAATAGTACGTTTAGCCTAATATGAAATGTCATGATTCCAAAGTTTCACCATCGAAAAACTGAATATAAATTCAAAACATGCCATAATAATAATAATAATAATAATAATAATAATAATAATAATAATAATAATAATAATCATCATCATCATCATAAAACTAATAAATAAAAAACGCAGTCTGTTTATTTCCAATTTTTTCTGGTAAGTCAGTTTACTGTTCAAAATTGCTTGAGTTTATTGTTTACGTTTGTTAAAAATTATAGTCCGGGTCAGCTTACTTAATACCCTAAGGGTATTTTTTCCCCCCATTACTACATAAGCTAGTGGATTATGGTGATTTTCTAGTTTGTAGGTTGAATTTGCTTTTGCCAATTTTGTTTCGAATTTCGGTACTGAGAAATACTACAACTGGTAGTGATTTTATAACTGTTATGTTGGCAGCAGTGACACAAGTTGTCATTAGTTTAAATTCTGAAAATTCAAATTGTTCTAGATTTCTGAGCCCATTACTGGGAGCTAGTGAAATTTAACCATACTAATAATTAATTAATATCAGTATTAATATTAATACATAATAGTTATTGTATGTGTTGCTTTGTGTTGTGGTTACAATTTCAAGATTAGAGTCAGGTAGGCTAAGTATAAATAAATATAACATATTAATTTGGTGTAATACATGCTCTTGAGTTTTCGATAGAAATACCATTTCATATTTTAATTAATTTTTTTCGTGTTTGGACTTTTATTACAATAATGGAGTAAATATTCTAAAGCATACATTTCAAAGTGGCATTCGTTTTCGGAATTCATACTAATATTTCACGTGATCAAACTAAATACATTTTTAGGTTAGGTCTCGTGATTCGTAAACTGTTTAATCAAAGCAATGAATTTCATGTTGTCAGACAAAATACATTTTAATATTATATCATTCACTAATCTACTAACTACTAACATAATGTGCGAGAAATCCAGAAGAAAAACATATTATTTCACAGATTATTGGAATCTTTTAGAGAACACCTTCCCACTATAAAGATGAGATGTGGTAAATAAGCAAGACATCGTTATTGTTAATATTATGTTATTATTATTATTATTATTATTATTATTATTATTATTATTATAGTACATGGCATGTGTGATTTTATCCTCTTTTGGTGATATCTAGTATTAGTTGGCAACACTGAAGAGACTGCCAAATTAGTCTTTTAGGAAATACTCTTACGTGATCCTCAGTATAATATATACCACAGTACCGTTATTTACAAAAGCGTGTGTTCAGTAATACATTTTGGTTCACAACACACTGATAGACCTACACTATAGCTTATACCAGTACTGTAATCATATTCGCATAGATTGTTTACTATAAATACATGCCAGTAAATATTATTCTTAAATAATATACACCACCATACAGATACTTAAATTCACAGTCAGCCAGCACGTGTTTGAAAGCCAAACTAAGCTATTATGCTAACACTAAAATCCTACTTAGTCCCAAATATTTTCCTAAGTACCTTATTCATTCTCGAACATCCTTGACCTCTATTCCTCTCTCAAATTGAGAGTCCAAGTTTCACAACCATACAGAACAACCGGTAATACAACTGTTTTCATAAATTCCAAGTTTCAATTTTTTTTAAAGCAGATTAGATTACAAAAACTTCTCAACCGAATAGTCGGCCTGGGTAGCGTAGTCGATATAGCGTTAACCTTCTGTGTTCGAGGTTGCGGGTTCGATCCCGGCCCAGGTCGATGACATTTAAGTGTGCTTAAATGCGACAGGCTCACGTCAGTAGATTTACTGGGATGTAAAAGAACTCTTGTGGGACAAAATTCCGACACACCGGCGACGCTGATATAACCTCGGCAATTGCGAGCGTCGTTAAGTAAACCATAATTTAAATTTCAACCGAATAATAACAGACATTTTCCATATTTTTATTCTGCATTTGATTTCCTCTCGAGTGTCATTTATATTTGTTATTGTTGCTCCAATGTATTTGAATTTTTTCACCTTTTCTAAGGGGAATTTCCAATTTTTATACTTCCATTTCGTACTATGTTCTGGTTACGAGACATAATCATATGCTTTGTTTTTTTCGGATTTACTTCCAAACTTATCTCATTACTTGCTCCAAGTAAAATTCCCGTGTTTTCCCTAATCGTTTGTGGATTTTCTCCTAACATATTCACATCATCCGCATAAACAAGTAGTTGATGTAACCCGCTCAATTTCAAACCCTCTCTGTTTTCCTGGATTTTGCTAATGGCATATTCTAGAGCAAGGTTAAAAAGTAAAGGTAATAGTGCATCTACTTCCTTTAACTCGCAATGATTTGGAGAAACGTCAAACAGAAATTGACCTACACGGACTCTTCTGTAATTTTTAATGATACACATTTGAATAGTTTATAAACTACTAGGTCTATTTGTAGTTCTTAAGATTTTTTATTATAATTTGATCACACAAATAACTTATAGTAATGACTTTAATTTATTTGTTTCTTCTATTTAATTGGATTTTATTTGCCACTTGTTTCCATTCTTTCATAACTTTGTTTTTAATGTAAATACTGAATAGGTCTAGTAAAAGATCACATCCTTGCTATACTCATCTGTTTTTGTTTCTTTTTAAGTGGGTTATTTAAAGACGCTGTATCTACTATTAGGTTATTTAGCGTCGATGGAATTGGTGACAGAAAAATAGTATTTGGCGAGATGAGACCGAGGATTCGTCATAGATTACCTGACATTGGCCTTGCGGTTGGGGAAAACCTCGGAAAATACCCAACCAGGTAATCATGCGAAGCGGGAATCTCACCCACGCCCGAGCACAGCTCCGAGTCAGCAGGCAAGCGTCTATGCCGACTGAGCTACTGGCTATCTTGTTGTTGATTAAGTCCATTAGTTGTCTATCAAAGGTCTTTGTGTTCAGACATGTAGGGCCTATTAAGTTTTTTTAAAATATTTATTGTAATTTAAGAACTTGAGTATAGCTATTACATAATTGTGTAAGCCTGTTACATCTAAGACAACTGATTTACATAAAAGGAAGATATCAATACTACGGAGGTGTATAAAATGCAGGGAAGTTGGGTTTCCATGTTTTCACGACCAGGCCACGAAAAGAATATAAGAAAAAATAAACGTTCAGCAACAGCTCCAGGGAAAGGTCACCGCCTTTGCTAGTGAGAGTGAGTCCGCTAAAAATTGATCCCTAACGGAAAAAGTCAGTGTTGCCAAGTTTTGCAGGAGGGCACTTGGTGGTCGTTTTATGATACGAGTTGAAAAGCTTCCTTCTGCAGCACTTTGAAATATCTTATTGGAAACACAGAATTGATTCATTAATGTTTTGTGGATATGTTTCTTCCCCCTTGTGATTATTTCCAATTTGGACACACCAATGCAAGGAAAAGCTGCAACGCACCTTATTATTGATCATGAGAGCAAAAGACTCATATTTTTTAAATATTACAAATGAATTCTTGAAACTTGTTACTTAGGAGCTTTGCTTGAATATGCTATAATATTTCATTTAAAATAGTAATCTAACCTATTTTTATTATAAAACATTATTACAACTACAAATTAACAGTCTTTAATAAAGTCTTTATCTTTTAAAGATATTGCTATAATTCGCTACAAATATATAGACTATATTATTATTATCATCATCATTTAGTAATAGTACTAAATTACGAGAAATATCACTTTTGTTGACGTCGTACAAAATTTTGTTCAATATTATTTTGAAAAGATTAATTTCATATGTAGATGAAATTATAGGGGATCATTAGTGTGGTTTTAGACGTAACAGATCGACTATTAATCAATTTTTTTTGTATTCGAAAGATATTGAGAAAAAATTGGAGTAACCTATAAGGGTACAGTACATCAGTTATTCATAGATTTCAAAAATGCATATGACTCTGTTAAGAGAGAAGTTTTATATAATATTTTTATTGAACTTGGTATTCCCAAGAAACTAGTTCCATTAATTAAAATTTGTCTCACTGTCGGTGAAACGTACAGCAGAGTCCGTGCATGCCAATTTCTGTCTGATAGTTTTCCAGTTTACTGCGGGCTAAAGCAAGGAGATGTATTATCACCTTTACTTTTTAACTTCGCTCTAGAATATGCCAATAGAAAAGTCTAGGATAACAGAGAGTGTTTGGAATTGAACGGATTACATCAGCTGCTTGTCTATGCGGGTGACGTGAAAATATTAGGAGAAAATCCACAAACTATTAGGGAAAACGCGGAAATTTTACTTGAAGGAAGTAAAGAGCTAGATTTGGAAGTAAATCCCTAAAAAACAAAATACATGATTATGTCTCGTGACTAAACATAGTACGAAATGGAAATGTAAACGTTCAAATAGGTTATCGAACAGTAACAAATATAAATGACACTCGGGAGGAGATTAAACGCAGAATAAATATGGGAAATGCGTGTTATTATTTGGTTGAGAAGCTTTTGTCATCCATTCTGTTCTCAAAATCCTAAAAGTTAGCATTTATAAAACAATTATATTACTAGTTGTTCTGTATGGTTGTGAAATTTGGATTTTCACTTTGAGAGAGGAACAGAGGCTAAGGATGTTCGAGAATAAGGTACTTAGGAAAATATTTGGAGCTAAGAGGGTTGAAGTTACAGGAGAATGGAGAAAGTTACACAACGTAGAACTGCACGCATTGTATTCTTCACCTGACATAATTATGAATATTAAATCCAGACTTTTGAGATGGGCAGGGCATGTAGAACGAAAGTTACGTCTGAATACAGAAATGCATAGGCCTGTAGAGTGTTAATTGGGAGGACGGATGTAAAAAGACCTTAGGGAAGGCTTAGACATAGATGGGAGGATTATATGAAAATGGATTTGAGGGATGTGGGATATTATGATAGACTGGATTAATCTTGCTCATGATAGGGACAGATGGCGGGCTTATGTGAGGACGGCAATGAAACTTCCAGTTCCTTAAAAGCCATTTGTAAGTAAGTAAATATTAATGTTTGATTACACTAATATTAAATGAAATAAGTGTTTGTAAAGGACTGTATATAACTATTTCTAGACGCAAATGACAGCTTCTTGTTACAGGCTTAAGTTATTAGAAAAACAAAGTGGCATTGAAAAACATAAAAATACATGGAAGTATTGGAGTAGGCTTATAGAAACGACTGAATTAAGCAACAACCTGCTATAAAAAAAATTCATTTTAAAAAGAGAAAAGTTGCCTTTTTATGAGATGCACAGGAAGAATTTTACATCCATGCGGACAGCAAATTCTGGAAGACTTTTCACATAAGAATATTGTCTTCAGTGCTCCACGGTTGTTTGAACAAAGCTACAATCTCTTTCTCTTCAATTACGTCAATTTCTTCTGGCATTCTTTTCTCAAAATTGCTCCATTATCGTAGTACAGCCGCGGCGAAAATGCGACTCACGAGCACATTGTGGCTCGCAGTGCTTTTCTCTCGCTTCCTACCTACAACCCCCACCCTCTTACTCACTGGAGTCAAACTCCGTTCTATTTGTATTTGTCTCGGACCTGCGAGTGGCGTATCGTCGCAATATCTCTCTCGAAACCATGTACCTCTACAAAAAACGAAAGTTTCAAGTAGGATGGGAGGATGCATTCTTTTGCTTACAATATGATGAAAATATTAAATGTATGATTTGTTCACAAATATTACTAGGAAAACGGTTGTATAACATAAAACGGCATTATAAGTTACTACATGTTACTGATGAAACATTAAAAGGTTAAGTGTTATTATTATTATTATTATTATTATTATTATTATTATTATTATTATTATCATCTCTGTACGTCGATTCTTTTACAGCAGATGTGAGGATAATGCGGTTAGATTTTCAATTTAAACTCACAGATTTACAATGTGACGTTAAATGACAGCTAGATGTAAGGACTTGACAGATATTGAACTTTTCAAATCTTTGGAAAAAAATAAATATTTGAAGCTTCGTTCTTTCGCTTGCTCTGTTGAAGCCATGTTCGCTGTAACTTAAGTTTGTGAAAAATTATTTTCAACAATTAAAATAGTAAAAATCAAATTTAGATCACGACTGACAGACAAATACCTTCGTGATCAACTACGATTGGCAGTAAGTGACATAATTCCTGATTTTGAAACTTTGTCGCAGAGACATTCTGAAGACAGTTAATTTTAGGTTGTGATAATGTGTCCTATGTTTTCTTGTTCATTTCTTTCTTCGTTACACGTCCTGAACAACTTCCCCTTCGGTTGTCCGCCTCCCTCCATAGGTGCTCTGCACGTTGCAGCTTACACAGTGGCTCGGCGCACCATGGCCTTTTCGCCACGGCTGTCGTAGTATCATCGTTTAATGTAATCTAAGAGTGGTTTAGTAACTTAATTTCTATCCATTAAATTCCTAGGATGGTCTCCAGAACCGTTCTGGAAATTATAACAAAGAGAATGATATTCCTTCCTTCTCTCAGGATGGAAGCACAGTCACGAAGCTTAAGTTGTGAGGGTGCTAGGAACAATAGACTGTGCCGGTACTATTTCGCATTGTCTGTAATGAGGCGATAGTAGCGATCCTAGTGGTTAGCAATTATCTATGGATGCATATTTACTACGTATTGAGCTTCGTGACTGTATATACTAGACTGTGATGGAAGTCTCATCCTTTCGGTCCACAGACGACAGCCTTGTCAACTGAACAAACTGCGGTCAGCTCTTTCACATTTTCTGTAACTGAAGTCTCCTTGCCAGAGCAACGCCTGTCGGTCATAGAATTGTTGGAACATAGTCGTCAATTTATTCCGAACGGCCAGCAGCCATGTTAATCTTATCGCTATTCATTTGTTAACATCGAATGTTGTTGTTGTCCTCAAAACTCTTCCAATGCCGTGATTCAATTCACTCGTGATGACGAGGAGAGGGGAGCGGAGGAGAGGGGGAGAACTTGTATACCACACGCTAACATCTCTATTCCTATCATCCCTCCCTTGCGGGATGAGGGAGGGGAGAGGCAGGGAAGTTGGGCCCTGTTCAATTGATATCCATTTCATGTATAACGTACACCACATTTAGAATATACAGCTTGATCTTCTGGAAGTTTTAAAATGGCAGGCAGATCTGGCCTCATGCAACTATCATAGGTGGGGTTATGTAACAGCTAGTTGATTGACGTTCTTGTTGTACAGTCACTTGAATAATGCAAGCTTATACTGAACACTCCATCTGTAAATAATGGAAACAGAATCTCTTTATCATAAGAAAAACAACTGAACTTATTTTTTGTATTACTCTTCGTTTATTTTTGTGTGTCACGAATTTTAAGCAACAGAGGTTATATTTTCTGTAGTAAAAAATTCTCGACACAGACTTCAGTGTTCTGTCCATACATGAACCGGTTTCCACTGAATTACTGGCCATCGATGTAGTCTTCAAAAAACTTTAGGTCCTGATCGACGCCAAAGTCGTATTTGCCATTATGATCATCAATCTTCATTATCATCGCCATATTTTAGTGACTGTTATAGACAACTTTCGTCTTGTTAGAGAATTTCTCCTTGAAATTAGACTTTCTTTCCGTTGTAAGTTACGAGTATAATAGCTTCTCCTTCAATACTATTTCTTGTTTACGTAAGTAAATAATTACTTACTGTTAGGTATCATACCTTGTAAGTTGCTAAGTGGCTCTGTAATGAGTAGTCTATAGCTAGAGACAGTCAAAATTCTTGAATAAAAGGTGCTAAAATTCTTGGTTTAAAAAGGATAAAAAAATTCTTGAGTGAAAACGAAAATTTCTTGAGTAAACCTGAAATTTTCACCCTGTTTTATTAAATTATTATGGTGCTTAAGATAATTGACAATTATAATTATATATTCAAAGTTTTACGTTGACAACAATTCTAAGATACTTAACATTATTTAACATTGAAAGTTGTACGCAGACAACAGTTCTAAGTTTGTCATTGTAAGGTTTCTTCTTCTAGACTATTTGTTAACACACACGAGAACTGTGAAAAAAACGTTCGCAGTCAACATTAGAAACTGGAACCCATATAGCTTGGAGTGCTCCGCCCACAAAATCACTGTGATCTTCACGTAACGACAGCAAACCTTCTCGCACTGGAAGTCCAGGACTATTTTTAACTATGTCCTTCAGTTCACTGTATGCATGTACTGCTCATTAGATGATAGATTCTTTAAGGTTGGCACCTGATGAAAGAGAGGTTTCAAATGCTTTCAGTTGCACCAAACCGTTTACGAACCATTTCAACTCACACCATCTAGCGCCAGCATTCCAAATCTTGTGCATTTTTCAAACAGAACTTCTAAAATTTCCAAATTTAGATAATGTATTTATTAATTGTCGAAAAATTGCGTCATGCGCGAATAACGACAGAAAATATTCTAAATTCACAAGTCATAGCATTTGTGCGATTTTTCGCTAGTGTTTCGCGAGTTGAAACGTGTAATTATATGATATTTTATGTGAACCATGTTTTAAACTATGTTTATTTGGTTTTTAGGTTTTTCACGATTTTGCGAGTCACAAATTTTTGACTGTCTCTAAGTATGGCGTTAAGGATATAAGTTATTTAATAAGCTATGGATTAGTGTAATATGTTACTAGTCAATGATGTGTGCAATGGAGGGGGGAAAGGAACTGGTCACCCTACCCCATTATCTCTTGGCTTAGTTGCCTCGTGTGATGCCTTATTGGTGTCGCTTATGAGATTCAGGTCTGTCTTCGAACACTTGACTAAACAACAAGTTATGTCAATAACATGAAAATGTCTCTAGCCAGTTACCATTCTCCTTTCATATCCATCATTCGTCTTCCCATCTTAAATATCGTCCTCGTCCTCCTCTTCATCAGATAAGTAAGGAAGATAGACCTTACCTTCGGAATGGTGTATTTTGATGCATTGTTTCCGAAAGAGGTGATCCTTTATGGAAATAGAATCGATTTACAAGAAGGAAGTATGAGAGACTTAATAACGGAAAATTGCTCGTAGCTTGGTGCATTTGCCTGCTGATCCGGAGCTGCTTTCTGCATGGGTTCGATTCCCGTTCGAAATGATTAGCCTACCTGGTTTGATTCTTTTTGCGAGGTTTTGTCGTAAGATGAAAGCCAGGTAATCTCATGACGATTTCTCAGCCTCACCTCGCGAAATATCACCTCGCTATTACCAATTCCATATGCTAAATAACCTAGTAGTTTAGCCTATAGGCCTAAATCGTAGTTCAGTAGCCAATTAGAAATTAAATAGGACATACCGGTAGTATTTTAAAATAACTCAAAAGACATTTGTGTTTAAAGATTAGAGTATTCATTCATCCATTGTTTCCTTCCCAAAGCCAGGTCTTTCACTGCAAATCCAGCATTCTGTAACCTTTCTTATTTTCTGCCTTCCTCTTAATCTCCGTATACGATTCGTGTATCTTAATGTCGTCTATCATATGATATCTTCTTCTGTCCCGAACTCTTCTCCCGTTCACCATTCCTTCCAGTGCATCTTTCAGTAGGCAGTTTCTTCTCAGCGAGTGACCCTGCCAATTCCTTTTTCTCTTTCTGATCAATTTTAGTAGGCCTCCCATTCTTTCTTTACTCAGTCTTTCTAGCATAACTTCATTTCTTATCATCCGTCCATTTCACAAGCTCCATTCTTCTTCATATCCACATTTCAAATACTTCTTGTCGTTTCTCTTCACTTCATCGTAAAGTCCATGTTTCTGCCCATAAAATGCCACACACCACATCTACTTTACTAGTCTCTTCCTTAGTTCTGTTTTCAAAAATCAGCAGAAGGTGCTCCTTTTTAATAGGAAAAATTACCTTTGTCATTGCTGTTCTTCAAAGATGGACATTCTTAGAACATCAGCCGAGCTCAGGAATCGAATTCCGAAGCATCTCAATTTTAACACACGTCACGCTACCTTGCGGTTATTCTCATAGATATAAAATCTTAAGTGTTCAAGGTGAGTTTCCCCTGCTAAAATGAAGCCGGATGTGGATAATCAGAGTGGACGTGTAATCCATTAAACAAGCCGCATCAAACTAGTTCAAAACGAGGAAGTTTATGAGCTACTTCCACTCCACATTAAAATATTTGACACTCGCTTGCATCCAGATAAAAAACTTCAGGTGGGTTCCTTATCTTTATGAAATGGGCAGTGTGTAATTTGTCGCTACGACGACTTGTGCTCGTGTTAAGAATAAAACGAAACCACTACATCTGCATTTAATGTTCACAAAATTATGGGTAGCTTATGCAGAGAGCAAATAGACAACATTTACACCGGTGTTAAAATTGTTGCTCAAAATGGTCTGTCTTCAAATTGCTTATTCTTGTGACAGGTGAACGTTTGTTTGTAGTCACTGACAATTGAAGACAAAAAAAAAAAAAAAAAAAAAAAAAAAGGAAGAAGGAGTTTATTTTTGTAAATAGTGTTTGTGCTCGTGTGTCTTTATGATTGTTTAATGACAGAATAGCTAGAAA
The DNA here is from genome assembly GCF_040183065.1 of Periplaneta americana. NCBI lineage: Eukaryota > Metazoa > Arthropoda > Insecta > Blattodea > Blattidae > Periplaneta > Periplaneta americana. The sequence continues at coordinate 168,353,776 of NC_091117.1, forward strand.
GACGTGCTGAAATAATAATGAGATGGTTGTTGAATTTTGGAAGATATTTCTATTTTTATGTGACAAGTGTAGTATTTTTATGACATAAAATATGAAAGAACAATTCATATCAAAATATTGGACACCATCTTGGAAGTCACAATACTGCAAAGTAGTGTTATTTCCATTACAATTTTAAAGGTAGGAAATAAATCAACATGGGAAATGCCTGTTATTATTCGGTTGAAAAGCTTTTATCATCCAGTCTCCTCTTAAAAATTCTAAAAGTTAGAATTTATAAAACAGTTATATTACCGGTTGTTCTTTATGGTTGTAAAACTTTGAGAGAGGAACATAGGTTAAGGGTGTTTGAGAATAAGGTGCTTAGGAAAATATTTGGGACTAAGAAGGAAGAAGTTACAGAAGTATGCAGAAAGTTACACAGCACAGAGCTGCACGCATTGTATTCTTCACCTGACATACGGTAATTAGGAACATTAAATCCAGACGTTTGAGATGGGCAGGGCATGTAGCATGTATGGGTGAATCCAGAAATGCATATAGAGTGTTAGTTGGGAGGCCAGAGGGAAAAAGACCTTCGGGGAGGCCGAAACGTAGATAGGAAGATAATATTAAAATGGGTTTGAGGGAGGTGGGATATGATGGTAGAGACTGGATTAATCTTGCTCAGGTTAGGGACAAATGATGGGCTTATGTGAGGGCGGCAATGAACCTCCGGGTTCCTTAAAAACCAGTAAGTAAATAAGTAAGCAGTATTTACAATAGGCTACTAACTCTCGCAAAAAAAAATTAACCGAAACCTACATAAGTTCAGAAACCTTGTCTTCTAACAGAAAATGACTGTCACTAAATTGACACGTGCGACTTCGTTTTAAAAGTTAAAAAAAAAGTTCATGTAAGATTTATCATGTGCGAAAGATAGTACGATTTATAGTTTATTATCTTGAGCTGTTATCCTGAAGACATTTACATTAAATAATTTAATATGCACACAAATAAGACCACGTTCGTTATCTGGATTAGTTTACATACAAAAGGTATTCCTATAAATCCAAATTAAGATACTGTAGGCTATTGAATTTCTGTATAGATAAATCGTACTGTACCCTATAAGTAGACATATTATTTATAATTAATTATTTTTTGTTGCAGATTTTCATGAAATGGCTATATCTAGGTAAGTTTACACTGTAATCATTTACACATTATTTTTATTTGTCATCGACCTGGTTGGCGAGTTGGTATAGCGCTGGCCTACTATGCCCAAGGTTGCGGGTTCGATCCCGAGCCAGGTCGATAGCATTTAAGTGTGCTTAAATGCGACAGGCTCATGTCAGTAGATTTACTGGCATGTAAAAGAACTCCTGCGTGACAAAATTCCGGCACATCCGGCGACGCTGATATAACCTCTGCAGTTGCGAGCGTCGTTAAATAAAACATAACATTTTTATTTGTCGTTATTACATTTGGTATTTAAAAGTGACACGAATAAGTTGTTCAACAAGTGCAATAGACTTCGATTTGATTCGCTTATGCGTAAGAAATGTATTTAAGACAAGCGATGCTGGTCCTATAACAATGAGGCGCTCTTCACTAACAATAAAAGTAGCTTAGGCCTAGTGACTACCTTGCTTGGCGTAGAAGTTTGCTGGAAGCCGCTGAATTCGAAAGGAAAAGTAGAAATAGACCTATTTTTGTATACAAGTTAATAATTAATTTCTACGAAATGTAAGTCTGAGAACTTTCTTAATTTACCTCTTTATATTATTCAAGGAATAAAATTAAAATTCAGCTAGAATTGACTTCGGTTTAATTGCCATTTGTTTATTTTTATTCCAAATAAAGACAAAGGCCTACTAAGTTTATACTAATAGTATTTCATTGATGCCTACATCATTTCCAGATGAATTGACTATTGAATATGAAGGAAATCCGTTCAGTATTTTAAGAGAGCTCGTTCTCCACTGACAGACAGATAGAAAGACAGATACACAGACAGACATATAGACAGAATCCTCAAAATTACATTAACTTACAGTACTGGCATATGGCATGCTGAAAAATATGAAATATAACCGTGGAATTAGAAGTGAATTAAAACAATACCTAGGTAGGCCTACAGGCTTAAGGACCAACGATAAAGAATAGACTTACTTACAAATGGCTTTTAAGGAACCCGCAGATTCATTGCCGCCCTCACATAAGTCCGCCATCGGTCCATAAAGAATAGACTAGGCCTATAAAGAGAATTGATTAGACCATAGAAAGGAAATCTCTAGATATACAGTAGAACTCCAAAATTGTTCTTAATGGAGAAAACTGGTTAACCATAGAAAGGAAATATCTAGATATAGGACTTCAGAATTGTTCTTTAACTTACAGTCCAACTGAAAAAGTACTGAAGGATATCCACCAAAATTTAGAGAGAATTTTAATATAAGAAATAAATTTTATCAATAGTTTTGTATACTTGTTCATTTATAAATGAGTAAAGTTACAGTTTTATAATTTCAATATTTATAGACCTAACTTTAATTGTAGGTATAAAGTATTTATAATTAAAATCAAAAGGAGTACGGTTGGTTTCAGCCAAACAGGAAGAAAATCAAATTATCGATAAAGGAAATGTAAAAAAATTGGTATAAAATAGATAAAATTTCAAATCATAATTTTGATTTGTAACTTAGACCAGTGGCTCCCAACCTTTTTTGACTGACAGCACACTTTACTGAACACTCACGATATCGCAACACACTTATTGGATTATAATAATAAATAATAATAATAATAATAATAATAATGATAATAATCAGTACTTTTTTCTGGAAAAAAAAGGGCGGTGGAACTCTGTGTAGAATATTTTATAGCGGACGGGGAGATGATTACTGTTGACTACACAGAAATTTTGTCATTTTTAACCTCCTTTTCGTCCAACTAACACTTCCAAGATCTAAGCGGAATTCAAAGAAAAATTATATTAAAAATATAGTTATTTACACATATTTCGGTTCCATGATGAAAAATGCAACAGAAAGGTGCCGGAACGCCGTTCCAGCGCGTTCCGCCAGAAAAAAAAGCACTGATAACAACTTCTATGTAGTGTCAGACATCCAGTGTTGTAGATAGGTTGATGTTAACAAGCAGCAACTTGAGTGGCATTAGAAAAAAAAACAAAGGTAGGCCTAGGCCTAATATGTCAAAAATCCCAAACTATCTATGTGGATGTCCGATAAAAAAAATTTATTATCGTTTTTGAAAACTCGCCTATTTAAATTAATGTAAAGTCTGCACAGATTTTCTCTATAAGTTACGTGGTCTTATGGTTGAAAAACTGAACTGAACATTGTTGCAGGTTTCACATTTCATTGGTAAAGTCTGTCTCAAAATAAAAAATGGCTTGTACAGATACTTTCTGGATTGCATAACATTTATTTTTGATTCCAAAATTTCGCGACACATTCCACGGAGCTGCGCGACACAGCGGCTGGGAACCTCTGACTTAGGTTAATAGGTACGAAAAAAAGGTAAAGGTATCCCCGTAACATGCCATGAAGGCATTGAGGTAGAGCCCCATGCTTTCCATGAACTCGGCACTAGAATGAGGTGGTGCGTTCGGCACCACGCTCTGACCGCCTTTTACCCCCGGGAAAGACCCGATACTCAATTTTATAGGAGGCTGAGTGAACCTCGGGGCCGTTCTGAAAGTTTAGCAACGAGAAAAAATCCTGTTACCACCTGGGATCGAACCCCGGACCTTTCAGTCCGTAGCCAGCTGCTACTGAGGTACCCGGTCGCCAATAGGTAAGAAATTCAGGCAGTTTTTAATTCCTAAGAACGAGAAATTTCTTGCAACTGTGAAACAGCAACAGGCCTAATTCGTGGTGGTGGTGGTGATGCTTATTAGCAGACTAATTGGAAGGGTTAATTGATGTTTCTCTGTCTGTAAATAAAAGCTGTGTAGTGCAATGATGTAATAAATCACTAGATGTTATGTAATAGGCCTAAGATGTGGTGAATTGTGTCGTTGTCAACAGGCAGGTAAGAGAAGAAACTGATGCTAATCTAAACGACTTTGAATGTTTCACCCAAACGTCTGCACACACTTCTGCACCCCTAATCCTTCACAAATGAGTGTGACCGCCATGAATAAAACTGCGGGGAGTAGGTCCTACATTAGTATTCTGTCATGACAACCGAAATGCCTTTCTTGTGTTGCCGTTAAACGATTGGAAAACTACAGATTTTCAGTTTAACCTCATATGTCTTTGTGAATGTAATGCTTCATATAAGTTGCGTTTTGTTGTCGTTTTAACCCTGCGTTAAATGAGTCTCTCTATGAATGTAATATAAATAAGAAAACATTTATATTTACTTGTGCCCTTAAATATTAGATTTTAAGTTTTCGTAACGGAAGACATTTACAGACGATGAGGTGGTGATGCTGCGATAATGGAGAATTCATAATGAGAATGTAAAAAAAGCCATAGTACTAGAAAAAACCTACCTCCACCATGGACCTTCCAGGATCTGTCCGGAATTAAATCCATGAGCCAACCATTAGGCCTAAGTAATTGACGTGTCCGGATTTGCGATTTTCTCAAAGTACTTAGACCTAAGTTACTTGATGTAATTTTTCTGGAACGGAATAATTAGGCCTACTTCATTCCGTATCACTTAAAATTTTCTTGGTTCTCAATGTAGTGTTAGACTTTTTGGAATCTGTACCAAGTCATTTATCTGGAAGCATAGGCCTATATAGTTTCGGGACCTCGTAGGCTATGTGTAGATCTGGCTTACATGTAGAAGGACGGAAATAAGAACTTGTCCTACTGAAATAATTCTGTAACTTATTCTGTGGAGGGTTTTCCTCCTTCCTCGCCTTCCCTTGCCATACCTCTGAATCGTTTTATGTTTCTACTGAGTGAAAAAAACACAGAGATATCATACCACAATTATTTAATTGTTGAGCGGTCGTCAGTGAAAAATAAAAATCGACAGCTTTACTATGCTGCATATCTTTACGTGGAACTACGAGTGGGCGCGATTACCTCTCACAGGCGTATAGCTTTACTATGCTGTACGTAGAACTACGTGTGGGCGCGATTACCTCTCACAGGCGTATAGCTTTACTATGCTGTACGTAGAACTACGAGTGGGCGCGATTACCTCTCACAGGCGTATAGCTTTACTATGCTGTACGTAGAACTACGAGTGGGCGCGATTACCTCTCACAGGCGTATAGCTTTACTATGCTGTACGTAGAACTACGAGTGGGCGCGATTACCTCTCACAGGCGTATAGCTTTACTATGCTGTACGTAGAACTACGAGTGGGCGCGATTACCTCTCACAGGCGTATAGCTTTACTATGCTGTACGTAGAACTACGAGTGGGCGCGATTACCTCTCACAGGCGTATAGCTTTACTATGCTGTACGTAGAACTACGAGTGGGCGCGATTACCTCTCACAGGCGTATAGCTTTACTATGCTGTACGTAGAACTACGAGTGGGCGCGATTACCTCTCACAGGCGTATAGCTTTACTATGCTGTACGTAGAACTACGAATGGGCGCGATTACCTCTCACAGGCGTATAGCTTTACTATGCTGTACGTAGAACTACGTGTGGGCGCGATCACCTGTCGACAGGCGTATAGCTTTACTATGCTGCATATCTTTACGTAGGACTACGTGTGGGTGTAATCACGAGTCGACAGATGCATAGTTTGAGTCTATTATGTAGGGTGCATATCTTTACGTAGAACTACGTATGAGTGTAACCATGCGTCTACAGGTGCACATCTTCAGTCTACTATGCAGGCTGCATATCTTTATGTAGAACAACGTGTGAGTGCAATCACGTGTCGGCAGGTACACAGCTTTACTATAGGCGTATCTAGAATTACGTATGGGTGCAATTACCTGTAGACAGGTTTATATGTTTACTATGCTGTATATCTTTACGTAGAATTACGTATGGGTGGTGCGAGAATTGAAAAAGGAAAGTACAAAGGGAACAAAGAGAACATAAGAATAAAGAAAATACATGGAGAACAAGGGGAAGACAAGGAAAACAAGGGAAAGACGAGAAGTAAAAGGGGATCACAAGGAGAACAAAAGGAACACACGGAGAACAAGAGGAGGACAAGGAGTAGAAAGAGAACACATAGAGAATGATGATCTACAAGGAAAATAAGGAGAAGACAAGGAGAGTAACAGAAACAGACCTACAAGGAGAACAAGATGAAGATAAAGAGAACAAGCTGAACACAACGAGAAAAAGGGAAATGCAAAGAGAACAAGGGAGGGGTTGCATTTTATATGATGGTACTACATTTCCAAGTTCCTCCCCCCCCCCTCATTTCTAATGAGGAGAAAGATGTAACTGTACATCAGAAAGAGAATGTTGCGTCATTGTAATTAGGGGTCTATGTCAACTATATGAAGAGAGTCGTACGATAATAACAGAACGAATTAGGACGAGTAGACTTAGGGCTATATCTAGAGTTTTTTCTTCGGTGCTGGATATTCTGACAATTCAGACTTCCATGCTCGAGGGGTTCAGCCAGCTAGGTAGCCTATTTGTGCTGCTTCCCTGAGTATTGTTCGGCTCCATTGCTATGCTATTCACAGCTCCTGAATAGCTTTTCGTTTAAAAGGAAAGTTAAATGTGCAGTGTAAATCTGGAAGTCACTGTAGGCCTATGCAATTTATTCTTGGGATGATTTTGAGTAGAAGAAGTACAAGTGAATACAGATGCGATTCTGAATAATTATACGAAATATTAGATAGGCCTATCATTCGTTTCAGAAAAGTAATGCCTTCCTTGACTAAGTTCCAAATAGTCGCTTGTAAAACTAGGCCTACGATTCCATAAATTCACAGATAAGGATTATTAAATCCGTGGCGCAACAGCGCATGAAACACCAAGGACAACCAGCTGACTATTGGCCTTACGTCGATGTGTCTCAGCAAAGGTGAACGATCATCCAGCCACTACGGTTGCAACTTGTGCTCAGTACGATAATCCCCAGCAGTTGTAGCTGTCTTACGAAACCGGATTTCGCTAGTCACTGTAGTTTCCCAAATTCATTACTAGGGAACGGATGTTTGATGACTTAAAAATCTACTTAACATGCCCTCAAACTAATGAAAAAATGACATAAGATTAAAAGAAAACGACATTTAAATATTATTCACCGTACTCGTACCACAACTTCTTACAACTTGTTTCAGTGACTGCCCTGCAAATCTCGAGAGAGGAGACAACTTCCTGGAATTTAGCTAAGATAAAGGAAAATAACATGCAACAAAATGAAGGTTTTAAGGGAAAACTATAGATTTTAATGAGGTTTAAAATGTGTTTCAATCAGGGGTGGTCGATGAAAGCCCTCACTTAAACTAAACTGTTTTCAAGCATTTTATATTACTTCCGTTGTGTGAAGTGAAGTCTTCAGTGAAAATGGGAAGGACTTTAGAGTCTGTTCGAAACTATAAAACTCAAACTTCACTGTTATTCACTTATTCAGTTATTCACTAACCTATTTGGTAAGAAAATGATTTAACAGATCTATCGGTAAAGAAGAAAGTAAAATGCACTCCAAATGATCTAAAGGTTCTTATATAGGCCTATATATGTATATATATATATATATATATATATATATATATATATATATATATATATATATTCAGGATTCTACAGCTACTGCCGTCTTCCTGTACCAATCCTCCAAAGCCTTCTGTCTTGTGCGTCTTCAGTCCTCAACCCACTCTTGTGCATGACCTCCATTACTTCGTTGTCCCAAGTTCTTTTTGGTCTACCTCTTCCGCTTCTTCCTGGAGATTTCCACTGGTAAATTTGTTTAGGCCATCTATCTTCACCCATTCTCATCAGATGACCAAACCACCTAAAGCCTAAAGGTTCTTCAAAGTATTAAAAATGACCAAAAAAGCCGAAAAAATATAAAAATGACCTAAGTAGTTCAAAAACGTCAAAAAATGCAAAAAAATGCAATATAAGAAATTATTTTTTACGTTGATATTAACATAGAAAGGATTTCTATATTAATAGGCATCGTCCTAATGTGAAAAATAAGAAGATGACTTTTCATCAACATCCGCCCCCTATTCATCATTATTTCAGGGTGGCTATCGGTCCCATACACTGACCAAAATTTTATTAGAAAATTTCTTTCTCCATGAGGACTAAAACTAATTTTTATCCCATACCATTAATCCAAGATATGATGCCTTAGAACACACAGCTATGACGCAGGATGTAAAATACATTAATTTGACAATAGGCCTAAGATGGAGGATAAGTTATTGAATGTCAAATGAATACGTAAACAAGAATCATTAGGCCTATATGAAACAGCTAGTCTCTGAATAACGACGCCTCATCTATGAGAGAAAGTAAGAGGAAGAGACTATTTGAATTATGGACATATGGTTTATACAATTTATGTAAAGCAGAGCACTTTGACCGCAGTAAGGGAAATAAGCCTACTCAGGCAATCAATTTGATATATATTCAAAGCGAACTGTTACAGACTTTAAGAAAATTACAGTAACATAAGCCTGATGCGAGATGCAGCGTCATGTAAACTTGATAAAGCGATAAAGTGAATAAAACATGAAGCTGAAGCTGACCAGTCGGGGCAACTGAATTGCTACTGTGCGGTCTTGTGAGACGAGGAATTGCTCAAAATTAGTGGTCACATGTGCGTGCTGCAGGATTTTTCAGCGTCTCTATACTTAGGTACGTGCTCGAACTAAAATTAGAGAAGGAAAGCCAGTGGTTTACTTATGCACGTATGCCTGAGGTTTGGGCTGACGCAGCCCAGTACAAGAGATCTCAATTATGTAAATCTTCATCACATGACCCTGGTGATAGAGTGCAATTCTTCCCTCGTCCTCATTTTCTTTTAGTTTCCTATTTTCTCTTCCTTGCTTTCTCCTTTCGTTAAATTCTCGAAATCGCAATATTCTGCTCTTCCTTAAGTTATTGTTGTTTCTTTTCTTCCTCCTGTTCCTGTTTCTCTGCCTCTTTTACTTCATTATACTTTTCTCATTTCCATCTTTGTACTCTTCTTCTCTTCCCCTATTTCTTTCCTCTTCTCCTCCTCCTCCTCTGCTAAAAACGAAGTTTCCTCTTACCCAACATTCCTAATTTTTTTTTTCTAGTTGTGAACATACAAGTAAAGTACACTTAAACAACAGTCAGGTTTACATCAGTATTATTATCGTGGATTATAGATTACTGTATTTTGAACATACAAGTAAAGGTAAACTTAAACAACAGTCATGTTTACATTAGTATTATTATCATGGATTATAGATTATTGTATTTTGAACATACAAGTAAACTTAAACAGCATTTATGTTTACATTAGTATTATTATCGTGGATTACAGATTATTGTATTTTGAACACAAAAGTAAAGATAAACTTGAACAGCAGTCATGTTTACATTAGTATTATTATCGTGAATTATAGAGTACTGTATTTTGAACATAAGTTACAAGTAAAGGTAAACTTGAGCAACAGTCATGTTTGCATTAGTAGTATTATCGTGGATTAGAGATTACTGTATTTTGAACGTAAGTTACAAGTAAAGGTAAACTTGAACAACAGTCATGTTTGCATTAGTATTATTATCGTGGATTATAGATTACTGTATTTTGAACATACAAGTAAAGGTAAACGTAAACAACAGTCAGGCTTACATTAGTATGATTATCGTGGATTATAGATTACTGTATTTTGAACAGACAAGTAAAGGTAAACGTAAACAACAGTCATGTTTACATTAGTATGATTATTATCGTGGATTATAGATTACTGTATTTTGAACATAAGTTACAAGTGAAGGTAAACGTAAACAACAGTCATGTTTACATGAGTATTTTTATCGTGGATTATAGATTACTGTATTTTGAACATACAAGTAAAGGTAAACGTAGACAACAGCCAGGTTTACATTAGTATTATTATCGTGGGTTATAGATTGCTGTATTTTGAACATAGAAGTAAAGGTAAACGTAAACAACAGTCATGTTTACATTTGTATTATTATTGTGGATTACTGTATTTTGAACATATAAGTAAAGGTAATCTTAAACAACAGTCATGTTTACATTATTATTATTATTAGTATTATTATTATTATTATCATCATCATGGATAATAATTTCTGTATTTTGAACGTACAAGTAAAGGTAAACTTAAACAACAGTCATGTTTACATTAGTATTATTATCATCGTGGATTATAGATTACTGTATTTTGAACATACAAGTAAAGGTAGCTTTAAACAAGTCATGTTTATATTTTTATTATTATTATTATTATTATTATTATTATTATTATTATTATTATCATGGATTATAGATTACTATATTTTGAACATACTAGTAAAGGTAACCTTAAACAACAGTCAGGTTTACATTAGTATTATTATTGTGGATTATAGATTACTGTATTTTGAACATACTAGTAAAGGTAACCTTAAACAATTCATGTTTGCATTATTATTATTATTATTATTATTATTATTATTATTATTATTATTATCGTGGATTATAGATTGCTGTATTTTAAACATACAAGTAAAGGTAAACTTAAACAACAGTCATGTTTACATTAGCATTATTATCGTGGATTATAGATTGCTGTATTTTGAACATACAAGTAAGGGTAAACTTAAACAACAGTCATGTTTACATTAGTATTATTATCGTGGATTATAGATTGCTGTATTTTGAACATACAAGTAAAGGTAAACTTAAACAACAGTCATGTTTACATTAGCATTATTATCGTGGATTATAGATTGCTGTATTTTGAACATACAAGTAAGGGTAAACTTAAACAACAGTCATGTTTACATTAGTATTATTATCGTGGATTATAGATTGCTGTATTTTGAAATCAGAGACCTATCGAGAGTGGAGTATTGTGGCCAGGAAAACGAAATAGGAGTTTAGAAACGGACAGCACTGGGTAGGAAATAGGAGAGCGTTTCAACATTTGGGCCTGAATCTGGCTCCACCGAATGATTTCTTGCCCTCAGCGCGTTGCTATGGCTTCCGCGGCGCACGCTAACAGCGAGTTAACAAAGCGCGTTCAGGAGTTAGCAGTCACTTGTTCCACGCAGACACATTGCTCCCCAGCTGCCAGCTTCATGTAAAATGAGCCAGAGTTTATCCTTCATAAATATTTCAAACTGACACACATTTAATTTAATAAAACTTTTCTATCTTAAAGTGATAATTAATTTATAATGGGTGTTTTCATTGTGCCATAGGCCTGCAGACAGTTTTAAGCTTCTCAATTCTTCTAAGTATATACACTTATACAGTATAATAGTACGGCCATTGTGAACTATAAGTACACTACTCAGTTAGTGGCAAATATTAGGAAACATGCACAAATCTGCAGTTCAAATCAATTTAAGGAACATTGAATGGACTTCCAGTAAAGCAGAAGGTCCTACTTAACCTATAGGCCTAGCTATTATTTTGCTGTAATGACTTCATTTGATTTTACAAATAGGCCTAGGTTATAATACCAAACTCGAGTGAATATTGATAATCCTACAAAAATAAAAATCAGCCTATTAATTTAAAAGAAAATGCTTTTACATGCACATGGATAATGGCAAAGGGAATTGTTTAATATTGCAATATTGTCTTCTAACAACATACAGACTAGGCCTATTATAGCTATCAACTTACAAAAATCACTGTGTTGTAAACTTACAATTATCATTGTCGTAAAAATAATCGATGTCACCACTACCACCACCACCACCACCACCACTATTTTATTAATTTACTGCACTATCAACTTCAACAACAAAATATCTAATTAACACCATATAATTAGACCTAATAGGCCTACAGTAGATACTTCGCCATCATCATTATCATCATCATCATCATCATCATCATCATCATCAATCATCAATTACTTTTGATTATCAGAGTTTATAATGTCCTAGGACATCTTTCTGTATCCATTTTCAGGATTCTAAATCTATAGCCTATTTACATTCTTTTTTTAACTTCGTTATTTAACGACACCATATCAACTACTGGGTTATTTAACGTCGATGGTGATAGCGATATGGTCTGTTTTTGAGATGAGGCAGAGAATTCGTCAAAGATTACCTGACATTCGCCTTACAGTTGAGGAAAACCTCGAAAAACACCCAACCAAGTAATCAGCTCAAGCGGGAATGAACCTATTTCCGAGCGTTAACTCCGGATCAGCATGCAAACGCGCTACCACCCGAGCTACGCTGGTAGCTTTCTCCATTCTTTTCTATTCTTCCATGCGCCATCTTCCAATCCCTTTTCTCTCACTGTTCTGATTATTCCTTGGATCCATGTCACTTTTGGACTTCCCCTCTTCCTTTTTCCCGTTGGAATTCATTCATACACCTTCTTCGGCAATCTGTCTTCTGTTACCCTCTTCATATGACCAAACCATCTTAATTGTTTTGTATTGATACAGTCTACAAGCAAGCCTTACACTTTCATTTTTTCTTTTATAGGTCTAACAGTATTTCTAGTGTTGTTCTTCCTTGACACTCTTGCAGATCTCCGCCAGAAATCCGTCTCTGTAGGATGTAATTTAGCTACTGCGCTTCGTTTGAAATGCCATGTTTCTTAGCCGTATAATATTGTTAATAATTAATACCTCTCTATTATGAAATATTAAAATATACCGTCACTGAAATATGTCAACTGAATAATAGTCCATCGTTATCATCAACATATCAACATAAAGCATTTCATCTATAACATAATGTGGACCTAGGCACTTCATTCTGTCCTTGAATCTGAACGTCGTTAACAAAATATTAGACCTACCAACGTAGGCCTAATAAGAAGTCACCTTTACATGTCATCAGTAACGTGTAATTATGTCTAATTACAAAAGCATATCGTCGTTGTTCCTGCAATAACTCCTATGTGACATATTTATCAATTTTCAGATATTTGCTCTATTAAATAATTTAAATAGTGATATAGCAAATAATAAAATCTCCTATATGTAATTATATTTGTTTGTTTCGAAAATGTAAGAATTCACAGTCTCCTATGTACGGCTGCCGTAGGATGAATAAATGTGTTTTTTCTTCCTACTGAAAAATTTTATTTTTTGCACATAGGAGTTACTGCAGGAACAACGGCGATATAGGCTTATGCCTGCAGGCCTGCATTAAAGTATGTCTTCAACAACTAATTAAATGCTCGAATGGCCGCGTCTGTGGCTCACTTGCTGGCCTTCCATCCAGGAGGATTGGGTTCAATCACCAACCAGGTTGTGATAGGAAGAGCTTTAGGTTCCGGCTCCTGGGGCTTATCAGGCTAACTCGTGTGCGGATGGGACGTGGCTGTATGAGGAGCTGAGGCAAGATAGCCCACCTGTCAGCGTTGGATACACGAATAGTCCTACATATAGGCCTAAAGGGCTCACAATGGGCCAAAGCGTGCCTAAGTGTACTGGCCCGTTTTGGGTCCAACCCTCGTAAAGCCAAGCCAAAAGCTCGCATCTCAACAACATAGGCTACCAAGATAAATGACAGTACAGTAGCCTAGTAACAGTAGCTTCTTGTCTGTCTGACACGACTGTACGCAGGGGTCGTAAGCATTTGATCAGTGCTTCAGCTACAAGCATTAAAAGCTGACCCTAAGCCATTACTATGCCCGCATACTTCACCGATTAAATGCCCATTTCCATCTGCGCCCCGCCTCATGTGCTGCTTGGTTCATTACACTTTACAGCCGTACACAGATTACTAGTAATTGGCTGGATGTTATATGTACACAATTGCAGCTGGATGTATACGATTATTTAATTAAAGTTAATATGAATGATTCTGACTAGGCCTAATCTTAAAAAATTACAATTAAATCCAATTTTATATCAACATTTCATTCTCTCTTCTTAACTTTTACAATAAACTGTCTAGCTTTTATTAATCAGTTAATCTTTTAGTACTTTGATTTTTATTGTATTTCTAAATTTAATATTAATTCTAATTCTAATTGTAATTGTATTCTTAATATTGTAGTTGTAATCCCCTGGTAGAGGGGAAGAGAAGGCCTGATGGCCTTATCTCTACCAGGTTAAATAAATAAAATAAATAAATAAAATATACATATAATAAATATAAATTTAGGTTTAATCGATGTGCACCAAATCATAAAACTGCACCTTGGCCTGAAATAATTTTTAAAAACAAATCAAGAAAATTATTAAACCTAAGAAGTTTTCCATTACAACGGCGGTAGCTAGAGATCTGCATTGTTCCATAGATCTAAGTAGGCCTAGACCGTAAGTTTTGACATTGTTATTTGTCCATAATCTAACCCAGCGGTGATGAAAACACTACACGCTCGGGCTAGCATCTGTTACCCGCGGACAAGATACAGCTCTAGCGTGCAATCGTCGCTGCTGGCGTGTATGCTGTCTCTCTATCCCTTGTGCACGACGGAGTAGAGTTCCTTACCCTCTGTGCACTCTACCCATTTCAGCGATTGCTGACGACCACTGATCTAACCAATGTCCCATTTGCCTTGGACGGAGATCTCGCATTACACTGAGCCCACGTCATGGAAGTCTCACAGTGTGTCCGTCTGGCATCAGTAACCTTAGGCTATCTATAAAAATGGTGTTACGGTGATCCCCGACAGAATTTTGAAAAATTTTAATAGAAAGAAGAAAGAGCCAGACAAGAAGGAAAATGTAAAAAATATAACAATGAATAAAAATGAAGGTAATGAGAAAAAGAACAGTAATTAGAAAAGTTGGAAACATTGGAAGATTGATCACACTAAGAGGGAGGAGGAAGAAGAAAAGAACTGAAGGAAAGATGAGGAAAACGATCATGATGGCGAAGTTGAAATTGATAGTGATACTACTATTACATCCTAATTATTGTTAGTTATAATAATAATAATAATAATAATAGGCCTAATAATAATAATAATAATAATAATAATAATAGGCCTAATAATAATTGCCTCTGATTGAGATTCTGGCTGATAAGTAGATCTACATCTAATATCAGGCAGTATATCTCACTTGAATAGATATGTGTCAAAGGAACAATTTTGTTTGTATGCATCTGAAGTCAGATTATTGTAAAATGTAGCTAATCGGCGATGTATGCAATGGAGGGGGAAGGAACTGGTCACCCTACCCCATTATCTCCTGGCCTAGTTGCCTCATCAGTGAAGTCTTGTTGGTATCACTTGTGAGGTTCAGACCTGTCTTCGGATAGTTAACTACATAATAATAATAATAATAATAATAATAATAATAATAATAATAATAATACATTTTATAATAATATAATAATAAATTTTATAATAACTTAATAGTAGTAGTAATAATAATAATAATAATAATAATAATAATAATAATAATGTTTTATAATATTAATAGGCTTAATAACAATAAGTTTTGTAATATTATTGAATTTAACAATAACTTAATAGAGCATTGGAATATTGAAAATAACGAGTTAGGCCTACGTAGGCTGCATTTCGCTACTAATAGAAAATATATTATACCTTATAATTATTATACAAATGTGCTGTAATTGCAATGTAGCCTATGTACGTTGACTTGATCTAAGAGAATTATTCTGTTTACGAAAACGAAAATATTAACAAATTAACACTAAATGAGACTGACCCATCAAAATTCCCAAATACGTTGCGCCAATTCGCTGTGCATAAGTTATGGAAGACTTTTTATTTCTCCCGAGATACGCCTGGTTAACGAAATGCTGAGAGAGATGCGAGCATTTAATTAATTGTTCAAGCCATGGCCGTGTACACGGACATGTTGCATGCTGGAATCGCTTGTACACCTGTACGTAAGGCTTTTATAAATTGCTGGCAACCTTCTTAGGAGAGGGGGACAAGGGAGGTGGAAGGGAGATCAAAATGGGCGTGGCCTGCGACCTCCACAACAAGCAAGTCCGTATAATATCATAATCGGAGAGCCCCGCTATTGATGATCTGGTTATGGGTCTAAAACCCAAGATGGCTGTCGCTATATTGTTGCAGGAGGGAGAGGAATTTCGACCTGGGAGGGAGGAAAGGTTGGCCAGGGGGAGCCGGTTGTTTTAACAGAGAGGAGGGGTGGTGGCAGGCTTGTAAAGGTGACCCTGCCATGCTTTTAGGTTAGGTTTTTCTCATTCGATACCGTGGTGGGGGGACCGGTATTGTGGGAGGGAGATACATATGAAGGAGTGAGGGAAGCTGCTGGCTTCTTTTCAGATGGTTGATGGGTCTGTTGCGTCTTGGATAGAACTTAGGCTGGTTGTGGAAACAAACATGGCTGCTCCACCCGTATCTTAGTGGAAAAGTGACATACATCTCATCTTGACTTGTTTCTTTTAATATATACAAATATATATATTTTTTCATTTTAAATGCAATAAATCATGTTAGAGCCTTCGAATGTATATCAGCTAAGTGGTTTTATTTTTTCAGACAACATTAAAGTGTCTTAAATTTAGTGTTTCGGTGAAGTAGTGAGATAACTCACAGTCCAAATGCTACTTTGATTCGAATTATTTTTTTAATTTAGCAGGTTATTTTTATCAACATCTTAGGTTATTTAGCGCCTGAATGAGATGAAGGTGATAATGCCGGTGAAATGAATCCGGGGTCCAGCACCGATAGTTACTCAGCATTTGCTCATATTGGGTTGAGGGAAAACTCCGGAAGAAACCTCAACCAGGTAACTTGCCCCAACCGAGAATCGAATCCGGGCCACCTAATTTCGCGGCCAGACGCCCTAACGTTACTCCATAGGTGTGAACACTTCGATTAGAATGCTCGTAGCTGTTTATGATATTAAATTGAAAATATTTGTTTTGTAATATAGAATATAGGCCAAGCCCTATTATATGTAAGTTATTATTTATATCTTTCTGAGATTGAAACGAGTCTTATAGCAAAACATCCTAATTGTTGCTGATAAAAGCATTAAGTTATTATTATTATTATTATTATTATTATTATTATTATTATTATTATTATTATTATTATTATTATACAAGAAACTCTCGTGGCGTGGGGTCATCACGAGTTCGAACAACATCAAACATTAGCTACGGGGAACCATGCCTGTCATGCAACAGATTAACTTTTTCTCCAAACAGCGCAAAATTTGTGTCTTAACCGTCGCATATGTCATGGTCGGTGCCGTGCAATTAATGATAGGTCTACTTCATTATCATACGTATCTGATAAATTTAATAAAATCGAAGCTCTCAATTATCTAAGATCATACCTAGACCTATAAACACTTTCAAACTTATGTCGAAGATAGACCTAGGCCTATATATAGGGCCTGCCTTTGCTGGTGCCAGATTCTAAATAAAACTGACCTAATGATTCATGAATGTAGCTACAACAGTAGTGATCTAAGATCAATTCAATATTTGATAACTTATACAGAAATTCATTGCAGATTTGACAAAGTAGCGTTTTCTAAATTAAAAAAGAAATGTTCAAGCTGCAATATTAGTCTACACAATTTATTCTTGGATTTTTACTTATTTTAAATTAATTTATTCTTGTATTATCACAATTAAAGGAGCAAATGACGTTTAAAGTTGAAATTTCAGCCAGCCTAGCCTACATTTTGTTTAAGAATAGAAATATGAAATCAAATCTTGTGGTCACTTGTAGGATGACATAGGCCTAATAAAATGAATGGCTACATATTAAGTATTAATTTCTTTATAGTACGTTAAGCATTAATTTCTCTTAAGAGCTGATTGAAATGTTAAAAATAGGCTAAGTTATATCCACAGTAAAATCAGAAAAAAAATCCTTAGAAGAGAGAAAAAAGACTACTGTAGGCCTATATATTTTATAAATCCTTGAGGCTCTTATTTGTGTGGTTGGCTGTTCATTCTATTGCATTCTATTCTTTAAACAATTTCAATTAAATAAAAAATAAGCCTACATAAATATTAAAGTCTAAACTACAGTTAAGATATCGATGAGCATTCAAAGCAAATTAGTTTATCTTATATTTCCACTGCCTTCTGTTATTGACATAGGTAATATATTTTGTATTTTATTCCTTAATTCGTAAATTTAGGAAACGTCATAAATCTTGTTTAGATATTTTGCAAATCTTATCGCAATATGAGTAGGTTAATATTCGTTGTAATTAGTCTATGTGATAGGAAAACGTTTTCCGAATTACTTCACATTCGGTTTAATAATAATTATAGAAATATAAACTGTGGACTAATGAAATGTGATTTGAGGAGGAACATTTTAGATTATGAATATATTTGTCCAAACATGTGTTAACTTTCGTTATTATCTACTTAACTTATGTATTAAAATTGAAATGCTAGGTATATTTCTGATAAACACATGCTCAAATAATAGAAATGTACTATTTTCCGTCCTTGTGATCAGCTATAGACCCATAATTATCATGTTCATCATGATTTTAAAACGCCTAAATATATCATTAGTATCATTAACATCATATTAAACACCAACATTAATAACAGGAACACAATATGATAAAAGTTGTAAAAATAAAAGTAGGCTAAATTTCAGAATAGCTTCGGAAAACAAATATTTACTTATACACTTGCCCTGCAACCAACTGGCATTGATGTAGTCTAGGTTACAAAATGTTAAATTCGCGGTTCCAGTAATTACTATAGCTGGTTAACTACTTATTTCAGATTTGATTTATGGCCATCAGTAAATTATTCAAGCAGCAAGTCTACGCTTAAAGGTCCATTAGGTCTATGTTCTCTTAAAATAAATTTATTGAACTAAAGTTTACTACGCAATATTAGACTAAGTCTTCTACACAGCAAGGAAGTGGGTTGTATATAAAAAAACTGTGACCTAATTTTATTATCTCAAAATATTAGATTTGCAGTTAGCCTACCTACAAATAGTCACAGACTGGACCCACGAATTGATAGACCTATGTTGTTTTAAAATGTTGTTGTTCACAGTGGCCACGTGGCCGTTGAATATAAGGTTCGCTGTTTCAAATCTGACCGGTTGCAATAAAATCCTTAGCACGGCTTCCTTTGTGAAAGAAATAATCCGTGTCATAGATTTATGGCTCCTGAAAAAAATTGTCAGCCACTTCTCACATATTTTGAATTTTAGCCCTGAATAACTTCTGCAATTGAAAGCTTCGTTAGCCTATGTAAAATACCATTACGGGTACTATTACCACATTCTACTGTATACAGTCACGAAGCTCAATACGTAGTAAATATGCATCCATAGATAGTTGCTAACCACTAGGATCGCTAATATCGTCTCATTAAAGACAATGCGAAATAGTACCGGCATAGTCTATTGTTCTTAGCACCCTCACAACTCAAGCTTCGTGACTGTATATACTATACTGTGCTACTACTGCTACTGGCACTGCTACCAATTAAAGTTTACATGACAGCCTATAATTTTAATTATTAAAGATTTGAAGAATGTTAATTTATGCAGATATGTTTGGGGTTGACATTATTTTCACTCATACAAATATTGCGAATAGAGCTTCTAAGCTTAAGTAGTTTCATTCCCATTCTCAGCTCATTTAACATGAAAGTAGTTCACGCATTGAAGGCACTGAAGCTATGTTTTACATTGTTGCCAAAGTTGAAAACGTTAAGGCAAAACGTTTACTGGTTTCAGCTTCTCCCAGCCAACCTTGCGTCTCTTTCAACAATATTTCTTCATTAACTCTTAAGGATTCCTATATAGGCCTACTCGTAAGATATTATTTTGTAGAACTTTCATTGTTAGCTATGAGAGAAATGACATATGCTAGGCTAGACTATAAATTAATGAAATATTTCCAAAATAATCTTAGATAGCTTATAGCTTAATTTTTTTCCATTAAACGTCATTATTTTGTATCGGAATAAGAACGTCACGGGCATGTACAAAACTGTTCTGCGTTCATAGATTCGAACGTCGTTTATGTTTTGAGTGCCTGTTCGATATGATGTAACTTAGCTAACGTATTCCTTGGTGGAAAACACGTGTTGTGTCTTTCACGCGCCATGGTGATCCTACAACGTGATTTGAAGACCTGTGATTTTGTCGCTGTGATAGATTTGTCACTGGTTCCGACTGTGACTATAGTTCCAAAATCACTGCTCCAAGAAATCGCCATCTCAGACCGATACTGATTCATAGGTAGGCTATGGCGACTGATGTAGTGAAACTTATGACAGCTCCAGAATCCAGGCAACTGCATGTCGGATAGGACAACATATCTTGGATCTAATTACGAGTAGTTAGGCCTATCGTTCCACTCTAGAGGTTAACGAGGGCAACTCTTTGATACTGAAGCTACTGTGTATGCACTTACTATCAGCTATATTTTTTCACGAATGACTCACCTTTGTAAACATTCTCGGGACACATCGCTGATAACACAGGTCGGAGTGTATACTCGCTACGCTAATCACTATTGTTTACACAAGACATGGCAGCGATTTATCAACTCAATTCGCAGAAAAGCGATAAACATAAACAACTGTCTGCTCGATATGGGAAACATTGAATTGTTTTCATGAAACATATTGCTAATTTATCCAGTCCATATTGCTAAAGACCATTAATTTAGGAGAATTTAACAAAATTTAACACTGGTTACTGATTACTATAAAATCTCAAATAGGTCCTACTCGAATGTTATGGAATATGTGAAAGAGAAGACTGAACACATCACTGGTCACCAATTAGAAGTATTGGTTTGGGTCTCAGAAGGAAGATTTGTGTTCAGTAGACCTACATCGCGGGGTATACTATGCTTTTTGATTGTAATGTACGGATTCATTTTGTGTTTATTTCTATAGGCTTACACATTCCTCTTACAAAGAACAGTTAGCTATATTCCTTAATTTTGTAAAATGACCAGGAATTGAAGACTTGAAGAACCCAGGCAAGCTGGGACTTGCAGCAAAAACAATCTTCTACATTACGACTGATGATGACATTACTGTTGAAATGTGACATGCATTGCCAGCCATCATCTTTAATGAATAACTCTGTGAATGCCAGGGGTTACAACTTTCGCAATCGCCAACAATCATCCGAACATAAAAATCACACTGTGACAAAATCACTATTATCTATCACAGCGATTTTTCCGGAGCTGTGACAGCAAAACGCTGTCACACACCACCTCTATCTTTCATGCGTCTGTGTAGTACAAAAAAAAAAAGTGAAAACATGAACTTAGAAAAATTTCTTGAAGGCTTAAAAAACCTCTAAAAATAAGTGAAAACTTAAATATTTTCTTTCTTCTTCTTCTTTTCTGCTATAGGGTCTAAGCTTAGTGTAAGGCCACAGCGTGTTCCAGCTTCTAAGAGAAATGTCAAGTTTTAAATAGCCTATACAGTACTTTAATTCTTTGTAATTTACAATTCCTTAAGAAATAGGCCTATAATTTTTCGATTAGTTATTTTCTACATTTTCTTTATTTTCTTTTGCCAAACATTTCTAATTATTATCTATATATTTTTTTCATTTATGAATCGGTTATTAGCTCCAAGATATTTAATTTTCATTGTTTGAATGGAATAAAATATGGCTGTAATATTGTGTAAGTCCATATATTATTATTATTTTATTACATTCCATTTGTTGTATCCTTCCTTACGCTTTTCCCTGTTAACTCTCTGTACAAACTGGGTTGCTTTTATTATATTCCAATCTTTAGATCTGTATTTTACTTTCTTTTTTCTATTATGGTATAATTTTCATATTGTTTAGTGTCGATTTTGTTATGCTATTATTTTTTGTAATATTATGTTAGTACCCTGTTTTTTAACTTTTTGTTAAATTTTCACTCCTTGTATACTTCGTCACCTGGTAGAGTGTAAGACAAGGCCCTATGGCCTTAACTCTGCCAGTATAAATAAATTGTTATTATTATTATTATTATTATTATTATTATTATTATTATTATTATTATTATTATTATTATTATTATTATTACTTACTTACTGGCTTTAAACCTAGGCTAGAACTCTAGGTTCATTGCCGCCCTCACATAAGCCCGCCATAGGTCCCTATCCTGAGCAAGATCAATCCAGTCTCTATCATCATATCCCACATCCCTCAAATCCATTTTAATATTATCTTTCCATCTACGTCTCGGCCTCCCCAAAGGTCTTCTTCCCTCCGGCCTCCCAACTGACATTCTATATGCATTTCTGGATTCGCCCATACGTGCTACATGCCCTGCCTATCTCAAACGTCTGGATTTAATGTTCCCAATTATGCAAGTGAAATTACTACTACTACTACTACTACTACTACTACTACTACTACTACTACTACTACTACTACTAAGCTGTTATTATTACTATTACTACTACTACTAGGCTTTGTTATTATTATTATTATTATTATTATTATTATTATATATGATCACCTTTTCTCGAATGGCTAGAACTCTATGCCTAATTACTTCCCATCCGAAAACCTTAATCCGTGAACTCTCGAGTGATTGTAGGCCTAAATGCAATTTAGTGGACAAAGATGGTGTTGTGGTAGACTTGATAGAAGTATTACCGTTTCCCTTTCCATTATTCAACAAATTATCTATCATAGACTCATTATCACTTCCTGGCCATCTGAGTTGGAAAGTGATTGAGAGGGAAATAGAAAATATAAATGTGTAACTGGAGGCACCGGAGTAGGCTACGTTCAAGGCTACAAGAGAGTTTCTCAGTGTGTGGCGTAGAGGGAATTGAATGTCTTTGCACTCGACAGGAATAACAAGACGTAAAGGAGAAAAGTAGATGATTGATGCAATCAGTAACAACAAATGTGACTTATCTTGTCATAACAGTGCTGTTAATACTGACTCATTAAGACTAATAACCCTCTTTCTTCCTTTATGAATTCTCTCCTGCACACTCACAACTGGTAAGGCACTTAAAATATTTATGGTGCACGTTATTATTTCTTCTTTAGCGCGCTGTACGGTTTGCATTTCAAACAGTCTTTGTTCGTCATGCATGCCGGCTGGGAACGAGGCCTCGTAGAATATGAGAACTTGCTCAGGGACGCATGACGTCAATCAGCTGTCATTAGTGTTCTGTCTCTCCTTAGGGCTATATCAGTCGTATTAATATCCGAATTAGGCAAACTATAGAAATTGTTTCGTTCAATAACTTATGTATCTATAAAAAGCTCTCACATCCTCGTTGGAGTACTTCAGGCCTCCATCTGAACCAGTGGTCTTCAACCTTGTGTGTTAATTCTGATCACCGTTTTTTACAGTAATGTACAGAACGTCATGTTTTCATATTTGCGTTACCGATATAGCCTACCATAATAAGCAGGCTTCGCGACTTCGGACCCAATAGAGCAGTTCAGTGGGAAATCCGCATAACGGCGTACTGAGTATAGTGGTAAAGCGTACAGTGGGTGGAGATACTGTAGAATGAATGCCAACAAATACGCAAAGGAAAACGCTCTGGATTTGAAGGTTCTGACGAATAATTTGGTTTTCATACAAACCTGTTTTCAAACTGTGTCTGAAACTATTACACGGTTAGAAAAGTCAGAGCAAGAGATACTGGAAGCCCTCAAATTAATTTAGAAAATGATGCAGAGAATTAATGAGACATCAAGTACACCGGTTACTGAACGTGTAAAACAGAAGTGGACATCAATTTTATGTAAAAATAACGGATATGGAACATTGTGTAACATAAACAGCAAATTAGTGGACATAGAGTCACCCGAGAATAAAGGACTGTCTCTTAGAGACTGCAATGATGTTAGGTTTCTTCGTTTTGCTCATATCACGTCATGCGACGTAGAGCGCAGCTTTCTACAGTACAAACTTTGGCAGATAACCGAAAAAGATTTACGTTTGAGACACTGAGAATGTATCTTGTAGTACATTGCAATTCGGTACTGTAACTGCACTTCCTAAAGACGACCAATAGGCTAAATGAAAAAATTAAAATTGCTACATGCTTATTTCCATCATTAATACTGTGTATAATTAAACACAAATGCTTATAAAAGACAGGAGAATAAATGCTTTTCACATTCTTTTGACATTATTATTGTGTAATGTATATTTACATTCAGAATGTACATGTGTGTTTCCCCATACTACCGTACTCTACTCTAAATAGCAACGTTGTTCCTCAACACATCTCTATCTACCTGGAGCGAGTCAACAACCTATAGTGCATGCACAGTAAACTTGTTGTATCGGGTCCAAAGTCTCGAAGCCTGATAATAAGTGTCTTCTCTAAGATTTTTTTTAGTTAAAATTGGTATTTGTTTGCGAGCCGCCAAAATTAAAGCAAAGGGCCGCAGGTTGAAGACCATTGAATCTGAACTGTTCCTTTATCTGACATTGCAACTTTTGTGATGAAGGCTTAACAAGATGCCTGATGCAGAACAGATCGTTAATTTAACCTTTTATGCTTGACCATGCCGAAATGTAGTAATTATACACCTGGTAGCAGTCCTTTAATGCATGTCATTAAAGTACACCTACTCATTAATGCACAGGTGTTCAGCCAATGACAAGTAAGCTTTGTACCGTTATAAAACCTCAGCCAATGACAAGTCAGCTTTGTACCGTTATAAAACCGCAAGTATCGATTATTCTAGGATATGCAATCGAAAGAGAATTAGCGTAAAGTCACGGAGGCTGGAAATCCAAAACTGTCGCAGAAGGTTATGTTCTGTTACTATAATAATTAGCGTTAATTGTAAATAATATTCAAATAAATTCAATTTGTCATCTCGTTTTTCAATGTCTAATTTAATTTCAATGTTATATCAAAGTTAATATTTAGTTTACTCTGTAGGTTCTTATAGGCTATCAAGGTCAATGTGGACATCTGTTCCTCGGAAAAAATCAATACTTTCGCGTCTGCGCACATCTCACAATTTACTAGGTATTGCTCAAGGTCAGTTAGATGCAAATAAAATGAATAATTTCAAGTTAGAAATATGGTCGAGCATAAAAAGTCGTATGAAACTCGCCTATAATGGTAATTAAGAAGCTCGTATGAAAATTATGAAACTCGCTTGCGCTCGTTTCATAAACATCCATACTCGCTTCTTAATTACTATCATTATAGGCTCGTTGCATAATGTACTATTATATGCGTTGCAGCCGGCACTCAAAATGTAGCCTACGTAAGTATTAAGTTAATCGGAAATAAACGTTAGGTCTCCATCATCTTCTTTGTAAGATTAATAAACGTAGGCTATTTGTATCATTTTATTTGAGACATTTCGTAAATGAGGTACTATTTCCTAACAACAAGTAAGATTACTTAAAACGATACATTGCAATATTATTATACTTAGAACAAGAAGACGAATAAAAGATAAGAAAGGAAAAATTAAATTAGTAAAAGACGAAAAAAATGCAAGAAGAAGAAAGGATAAGTGAAAAGGAGTGAAGAAAAGAAAGTAAATAGTTACTTCAGATTTAACGTGCTTGCATATTTTGCCGCAGGGCGAGCGATATTAACAACACATGGCAACACCAATCTTATTAATTACGCCAAATCGATGCAATTCGGGCTAAATCTTTGTTTGATATCAGAGCCCGCGCGCTGCGACCCAGATGTGACGTTGACATTCATGCCACGAGCACCTGTTTAATGCAATTTGTGTCTCGTTCGTTCGATTGAGGTGATCACAGATTGAGCAGACACACGTGGCCGCGGCAGGTGCGGGGCTCGTGACACTGCCGCCCGCGGGTGTGCGGCCAACAGCCGCTAACCGAGTGCGAAGTTCGGTGAACACGAGGACAAGCAGTTCTGCTGGCAAGTAGGTAGTCTACGATAAGCTTAAGAACAGTAGAACTGCAGGGTGACATGAAAGAGACGAAAACGTAAGTTCAGTATCATTATCATCTGCTTCAAGTATTGAGCTTATTCTTTTCGCCATCACTCTGATGAGGGTTGTGAAGTACAGAACGTTAGACTTTCATATATAACGGAATTCATTAGTCATGTTGTCAGCATGGTACAAGATTATTGTTTAAGGCAAAGGTTAACTACTGTATATAAGAAGAAAGAGAAATAAAAAAAGTGATTCTACTTAAATAAATAAGGTTGACTTAAAAATAATTCATTACATAAGTAAACGAATGATTGCAAGTGAAAATGTAAGTGGATGACGGAAAAATAGATAGCCTAAATGGGCAAAAAGTTGTGTGAAACACACAACAATCCTGAAAATGTAAGTGGATGACGGAAAAATAGATAGCCTAAATGGGCAAAAAGTTGTGTGAAACACTCAACAATCCTGAAAATGTAAGTGGATGACGGAAAAATAGATAGCCTAAATGGGCGAAAAGTTGTGTGAAACACTCAACAATCCTGAAAATGTAAGTGGATGACGGAAAAATAGATAGCCTAAATGGGCAAAAAGTTGTGTGAAACACTCAACAATCCTGAAAATGTAAGTGGATGACGGAAAAATAGATAGCCTAAATGGGCAAAAAGCTGTGTAAAACACTCAACAATCCTGAAAATGTAAGTGGATGACGGAAAAATACATAGCCTAAATGGGCAAAAAGTTGTGTGAAACACTCAACAATACTGAAAATGTAAGTGGATGACGGAAAAATATATAGCCTAAATGGGCAAAAAGTTGTGTGAAACACTCAACAATCCTGATTAAATGATAGAATGGAATGAAGTAATCCGTGATTGAATAGTAAGCAGAATAAATATATTAATGATAAAAAAATGAAATAAATAAGTACATAAAAGATAAATAAATAAAATACAGTTAGAGAAATGAAATATGAATTTAGCAGACAAATTGAGTTAATGGGTAATAACGAAGAAATTATGGAAAGACAGACAACGTAACACAAAATGAATGATTAAGAAGAGACGACAGAGGGTATAAAAAGAGCAATATTATATATATGAAGGGGTAAGAATGAGACAGTCGAAAGCTACAATTTTAATGAAAATGTTATTTGTGAGAATTCATTTCTTATAGACTACATATGAGGAAGCTACTAGTAAAATATTATAAAAATGATTCACAAATGACGTAAGTATACGCTGAAGAAATAATTATGATACTGCACCTACATAATAATAGCATTGGACTCTAAACCTTATATATATTAAAACGTAGAGGGTAAATAAAAGAAGCGGGAAGAAAGTAAGAACTAACGAAATTGAACAAGTTTAGTAAACAAGTAAATAATGAAATAATTTCATATAAGTTAAGTTAATATAGGCCTAAAAATAAGATTTCAATTCTCTCCATGAATGGACTAATGAATAAGTGAAAGAGGAGAATACGAGTGATTGAGGGGTTGAGTAATGTATGAATAAATAAATAAATAAATAAATAAATAAATAAAGAAGTGAATTAATAAATGGTTAAATAAATACATATAAATAAATAAATATAAATAAATAAATAAAAGAAAGAGGAAAAATATTGAGTGAGTTAAAAATTGGTAACTATAAACTTATGCCTATAACATTTAGCAAATTATTTGAATTAAGGAATTAGAAGAAAGAGTGTATGGAAAGATGGGTAACAGAAAACAAAATGAAAAACAGGAAAGAGAAGATAAAGGTTGTGAAAAATGGAGTGAAAATGTGTTAGAGAAGTAGAGAATAGATAAAAGAGGAAAGAAGTAAGAAATGATGAATTCAACAATGAAATGAAGTTAGATAAGAAAATACTAAAAACCGTAGTTAAATAATGAGTAATGGAGTAGGCCTATGTTTTAATAGCCTGCTTAGATAAATAGTAAATTAGTGTAAGACGACATTGCAAGGGAGTGAGTGGTTAAGTCATAAAGAGGACAAACGAATAACAAATAAGAGACAGGAAGTTGTTGTTGTTTAGTCAACTGTCCGAAGACAGGTCTGAACCTTACAAGTGATACCAAAAGCACCACTTATGAGCAACGAGGTCAGAAGACAATGGATGGTGGGAGAAAAAACGATAAATGAGAAAACAATTAAGTAAATTGATATTGTCGCGGAAGAAGGATAAATAAAATTTTAAGAAACAATAAATTGGAGAAGAAAGAAGAAATGAAAGAATTTCGATAAAATATATTGAATGCGTTAGGAAGAAAATAAAGAAAAAAAAGTTTGAAAACAGAAGAAAATAAAAAAAGAGATAAAGAAAGAAAGTATTTTTTTTTTGTATTGAATTTCCAAGTTTACTGAACACTATTTTACCCGAAGGTATATTAGGACTGTAATTAAATTACACATATTATAGCCCTGTACAAATACTTACATAAAATATCTACATAATTATGACATAAAATACACATAGGCTATTACATTAAATTTGTATGACATAATAAAAATCATAGTTATATTATATACAAATACTTAGATATGAGATAAAATAGATATAATACATATAAATAGAAGAAAAGAAGAAATATTGTAAGGAGGAATGAATTACGAAAATTGAACACTAGTGATACAGTGACACAGACAGGAAAGAGAAAACGAAAGTGAGGAGATGAGAACTCTGTTGATCTATGAAAATGTGAAAAGTCTCTATTTGTGTTTTACTACAGCGTGAAATTCGTTCATTGTGCATTGACTTCTTGAGAAAGAGGGAAACTGATAGCCTTGTCTATTCACCTGACAGCACTCTTAAAATTTCCCTCAGATTGTACCGTCTCATGAGTGGCCGTGGCGGTAGCAAGATGGGCCGAACAACATTTTTATTTAACACGGCCATCCTTCGTGTCGCAAGCAATTGATTCTGAGCATTCGAAACTCGAAACTTCAATAGAAAAATGGTTTCGAACGATAATTCTTTTATATGAAACCGCAAAGCCTTGTGCTGCTTTTGATTCAGACTACATCAACTCCGTATTATGATACCTTGTAATTGGACACAAATGGAACATAATTGAATACAACAACGATCTTCTTCTTGTGAGAGGGGATCGTGTTTTTGTTGTTTTTTACCGGTCTCCTTAGAGACGACACACAAACAGTTTTTAATGTTCACACAAACCTTCTGTCGCCGGTCTGAGTGGGTTTTCTATTGTTCAAGACTGGTCATTGTAGAGCCAAATTGCTTCGGGGTTGCTTGTAACCAAAAGAAAAAAAAATCCAAATTGAAAGCTCAATGGAGGGGTGGGGACGCTTGACGTATTAGGCCTACCTGCAACACGACTCGTAACACTGCAAGCGAAATTTAGTAAGAGGGTTTGAGTTCAAAACCCAATGCAAGTTAAAGTTGTACTGAAATTTATTCATTGTCAGTTGCAGAAAAAAAAAAGTGTTTTTAATATAGGTCTACTGCTCGTACATTGAAAACAAAAATATATTGACTATGTTAAAACTATTATAATATTCAGGACTGAAGATTAAAATATACATGTCAATTTTAATTTGGTGTTTTACAGAAAATACAAATCTATCTTAATTACAGATGATGATATCCTAGTCGCAAAATGCTATCGATAGCTTATTGTTAGTAATCTTACAAATCAGTTTTAAGGTCAGATATGATGCCATGTTATCTTTTTCCGGTACAGCACAGATATTGCTCGTGTAATTATATGGAAAACCTCCTTTATTTACCGATAGGCTTACATGTAGCAATATTAGGGTATGTAAGTTATTCCGTAGGCCTACGTCTTTTTTAATAATAATGTCATCTTGGATTTTTAGATCCATTTTTCTAACTTTGCGCCATTGTTTATTCATTTCTCAGATATTTTTGTTACTTTTCTTGCTTTGTGTCATTTTTGGACATTTTCAGGTATTTCGTTAGTTATTTTACTTTGAACTTTTGTTTAGTTATATTCTAGGTTTTTACAGTAGACTATACGAATTTGCTTACCTAATTTTGTTACTTGCCTTGCTTTGCGCCATTGATTATTTACTTTTCAGGCACATTTTGTAAATTTCTTCCCTTTGCGCTATTGTTTAGTTAGGCCGTATTATAGACATTTTCAACTTTCTTTACTTTTCTTGTTTTGCAGCACTTATTTAGTCACTTTTAAGGCATTTTTGCTACTTTTCTTGCGTTTCACCATTGTTACCATTAACGTAATTTCATTTTTGTTACTTTTCTTACTTTGCACTATTGTTTAGTTATTTTAAGGTTCGTTCACCACCACCACTACCACCACCATGGCCTAACAGTATTAGGCCTATCATAATCAACTTCAAGGCTTATGAATTATGGCCTATTCCGATTGCAGAAGATATCTTCTCCAAGTATTTCGTTTGGATTAAAATGTCTCGTTATTCAGTTGTTTCCTTAGTATTGTTTTTCTTGTCTAGCAGAGTGAATTATTAAGCTACTACACATAGAAATCTCATTTATGATTATTCTATTTTTCTTCTCTCTGTTCTATTTATGATAAAATTTTCGCAGCTGTAGGTTAATAATTTATAGCGACAGCCGTCATGTAATAGGCTAAATTAATAGCCTAATATGTATAAAGCTTCAAATAGGCCCTACTTGGGTGTACTATGAGTAGTAACATGAGCTGTTGCCAAGAAGTCAAAAGGAGAATAGCAATGGCAAAGGAGGTTTTTAATAGAAGAAGGTTCATCTTCTGCGGACCTCTGGAGAAAGAATAAGGAAGAGACTAGTGAAGTGCTTTGTGTGGAGTGTAGCATTGTATGCAGCAGAAACATGGACATTACGACGAAGTGAAGAGAAGCGAATAGAAGCATTTGAAATATGGATATGGAGAAGGATGGAGCCTGTGAAATGGACAGAGTAAGAAACTAAGCTGTATTGGAAATAATGGCTGAAGAAAGAATGAAGCTGAAACTGATCAGGAAGAGGAAAAGGAATTGGCTGAGTCACTGGTTGAGAAGAAACTGTCTACTAAAGGATGCACTGGAAGAAATGGTGAACAAGAGAAGAGTTCGTGGCAGAAGAAGATATCAGATGATAGACGATAATTAAGATATATGGATCATATGCGGAGGCAAAGATGAAGGCAGAAAATAGGAAAGACTGGAGAATGCTGGGTTTGCAGTGAAAGACCTGCTCTTGGGCAGAATACTATGAATGAATGAATGAATGAATACGTATAAAAAGCTACCCTATTTTCTTATTACGGTTTATATAGGCCTAACATACAACTCTGAGACATAACATTCGCAAAAAAACTCTACTAATAATTTATTTTTTCCTGTTATTCCTGGTTTTCTCCTTACTTCTGGTTTAAAGTGTAACAGTCTTTGGATATCTAAGTTCTTTCGATAGGCTATGATGGTACTGTTTTCTTCTATTTTAAAAATTGTCGAATTTTATCATTTTACTTTAATGAGAATAAGATTATTCAAACACTATAATGCACATTCTTTCACATTTATGCTATTTATGTACTCGTAGCTGTTGTTATCGACAATCAACATTTTCAGTTCTGTGTCACAAATTCTCAAATTGTAGGCGAGATACTGTCTGTAACGTTTATTACACGACTCAGTGGGATAGTATATTGGAGAAAAAATCAAGCTTTTCAATGCTGAGACATATGAGTTATGGATGGGGAAAGAGAAAAGCTCTCCGATGAAATTGAAATGAAAAATAAGTTATAAGTTAGCCATGGTCCGCCTGGCAAAATGATAGGCCTGTTATTGGTGACAAAAGACAAAGCTTGAAAGTTAACAATTTATAGAATATTATTGTTACGTAGGTTTATTGGAAAGTAAATTATGAATGAAGGTGCTTTATCTATTTATTTACTTATTTATTTGTTTCTTTATTTATTTCGTAACTTGTATTCATTAAATTTTTCACTAAAAATGTGTTAGCTAATACAAATAAATTGGTAACGTTTGTGTCATTATTTTGTTGTCTAATAGTTTAATCAGAATAAATGTTATTCCAATGGTTTATTTTTTATCAAGTAAGTTATTTCAATTCGAATAGACAAAAAAAATTGAGGATTTGTTACAATACTCTGTGTGTCTATTTCATTATTTTACGAGGTATTTTTTATATTGTTATAGCCTTTTTAGAAGCCTAAATATTCATTTTTAAGTGCCTTAAAGTCCCAGGTCTACGTATTGATTCCTTGATAAATTTCTTGCAATAATTGTTCTCAAATATCTCTGTTGTTAAACATTTGTTCGTAAGTAAATTAATTAATTAAATCACCCAATCAATGATTTAACCACTCATTCCCCTACTTGTTCCTTGAGTCATTCTCCCACTCAATCCATTCCGTTTATTAACTTGAATGACGCGAGTTCAATACTTCCTCTATTTTGCTTAATAATTAATACTAGGTTCAAAGTTAATAACCACATCAATATTAACTCTGCCGGTTGTCAGATGGTGATAAAGACGATTTATTTGTTATTTTAAACTTTCGCTAATTATTCGCGATTTAGAGCCGGCTCGGATAGCGGACTGAGGATACCGACTGCAGACGGGTCTTATAAATACTTTATGAAGATTAAACTTTGATTTATTGCGTGACGACGCTTGATAATTGAGCGTGGACGTTATTGCTCAGAATCTGTAGCTCTTCAACCCATTCCGTACCCAGCTAGGCCCTTGCTCGAATTCTAATGTCCGTGGCTTAAATGCGGCGGCTCTAAGTTCTATTCTTGACGGAGAATATTGCTTCTAGGGACTTTTTTTTAACCCACCTTAACGTGTTCATAATGTGTGCATACGATTCATCTGCAATAGACTACTCGTAAATTTGACCATATAACACCTTCCCTCCAGTTACTGTCATGGGTGCGTCTGAAGGAACGAAGAACAATACATTCACTGTCTCTTCTGTTTAGAATCATGCATACTTCTACTCCGAATTATCTGTTATCGCGCTTTCAATTTCTTACAACTCTTCGAAACCGAGATCAAGCACTTCTTTCTATCACTTATCATAGAACGTCTTTATACTCATCTTCCTATACTGTAGAAATACCTCGCCTCTGGAATTCGTTACCTAATGACGTCAGGGACTGCCGGACTTTATCACAATTCAAAATTAAATTGGAAAATTTTGTCTTAGTTAATGCTTTTTAGGTATTGCTAGAAGTATTGATTTGTGTTTTTTTTTTCTTTTTCTTTTTTAATCTAGATTAAAATTGCAAGTTTCTTGTTTATGTTAGTTAATTAGTTAGGATACAATTAATTATGATATTTAATCACTCATTTAAAGTTTGTGTGACTGCAACCTGTGTATATTTTTGTGTGGCTTTACTTTGTTTATAGTGTTTTTTTTATCTCTCTCTCTTTATTTCTTGTGTAGCTTTACTTTGTATATAGTGTATTTTTTTCTGTTTATTTCTATTATTGTATTTGTATTCCTGGTGTTGTGGAAGAGAAGGCCTGATGGCCTTAACTACACCAGAATAAATAAATAAATCAAATTAAATTAAATTAAATTAAATTAAATTAATAAAATAATTTTAGCAGTAGAAGCACGTCAATCTCGCCGCATTACCAGCAGGGACACCCCAGTTTTATACCTGTGAATTTTTAGTGTAGTTTTATAATCATCACAACAGTGACGACAATGTAGGAGTACAAAGGTTACGACGTTTAACAGTGCATGGTAGGGAGACAGTGTTTATGATGGTCGTGATGATGATCATTGATAACGTACTGTTGGCATTAACTCTATGGAAGTATGGGGTGCGATGTTACGGGTATGATTGTCATAATGATGGTAATAGAGCTTAATTGTAGTGGCGATAGTGACAATAGTGCCTAGATGACGGTGGTAGTGGTGGTGGTGTCGGTGAAATTGGCTTCTAGCGTAATTTTATAATTACAAAAATTGTGAATAAATTCGCAACTTCGACTGTACATATCATTCCCTCTAAAACAGTAATTTTCATGGCCAGCTGTTGAATTTTATCACATTTTGACGTAGACATCATTGATATAAAGAGTAGCTGAAAATACGTTTCATCGAATGATTTCATGAATTTGACATAAGAAGAACGGAAGTTCAATATAATAGGCCTAAATATTTAAATATAAAAATATTCTTTTCACATTTATTGAATGTTACTAAACTTTCATTTCCAACAAAATGTTGAAATTTTCTATGTGAACATAGCTTACAAGAAAACATAAGAAATTCTAGCCTGTATCAGAGGATACGTAGAATACGCCTTCCAGTTTCAGGAACGAAACTATAATTTTGTTGCTTTGAAAGTTTTATTTTTGTTTCGATTTACAAAGAAGATTATGGGTCTATGACAAGAGAAGTAATTATTGAAGGGTATGCCGTTTATTTTCTCTTCATATGAAGCGACATTTCGAAATTAGTCTCAGCTCACAACAGTTTTTTCACTTTGGTTCACTCAAAATGTGTCATACATGTTTAATTTTTATGACCAGAGTCCTGCGTTTGGTTACCTAGAGCCTCCAAGCAACCCGTAACAGTGAAGGTATATATCAAGTATAGCTCTGCTGCACCAACCCTACTTACACAATGATAATTAGAGGAGAAAAACTCGCTCCAGCGCCGGGGATTGAACCAGGGTCCTTGGTTCCACGTACCAAGTGCTCTAACCACTGAGCTACGCCGAAGTTCAATCCACAGCACCGGATCGTATCTCTCTCCTCTAGTATTTTTCCATTTGTGGCGAGTTTTTCTTCTCTAATTATCATTGTTACCTTGAACATACATTCTGTAGGACCAAAAATTAATCTTTACGTAGATTCTTCTCCCAACAGTGCATATTACTGTGAAATTCCGGCCACCAAGTCACTCAATTGATTGTGCTCCTTCTATAATGACAGTTGACTTAATCAACAGAAAGGTACAGTACAGACGGCTGTCACACACTAGTTTCAATCCCGGACTGCAGACTTCTACGACACAGAGATACAAAAGTTGATCCCATGGTATGACAAATGTCTCAATTCCGGTGGGGAATGTATTGAAAATAGCTCAACAATTGCTGTATCTGTTTCCAATAAATCTTTCCGTGAAATTGTTCTTGTAATTGCGTTCGAGTGGCCAAAATTTGTATAAGCACTTCTTTTGACATTATTAACATGACGGAAGAAATGAAATTAACTTTATCTACCCTCATGAGAATGTCTGCTTGTTAATTCGAATGGTTTTCTCATTGCATCTTGTAATAATAATAATAATAATAATAATAATAATAATAATAATCATCATCATCATAATCGTAATCACATCTCGTCATCATCAATCATCATCATCATCATCATCATCATCATCATCATCATCATCATTATCATAATACACTGCACGGCGTAGCCTAAGCCTCTTTCTCTTAGAAAGGTTGATAATAATTAATGCCTATGTTGAAATGCGTATACCTTATTTTATTTCAAGGAGTGCAGTTCGGTGGCTTATTTGAACACCGAATTGCACTCCTTGAAATAAAATAAGGTATATATCTCCAGCGCTTTTCAAGTCGTAAACTTATTATAATTACGAGTATTATTATTATTATTATTATTATTATTTATATTATTATTATTATTATTATTACTACTACTACTATTACTATTATTATCATCATCATCATCATCATCATCATCATTTTGTCAACTGTCCGAAGACAGATTGGAAAGTATTAAGTGATACTAATAAGGCACCACCCATGAGGCAACTATGTCAGAAGATAATGAATGGGGTAGGTTGGCCAGTTTCCTTCTCCCTCCATTGCATACATTGCTGAATAGTAACATATTACACTAATCAGACTTCAGATGTAACTATACAAACAATAAAATTGTTTCGGAATGTGTATGATAAGAACTTTCTTGTGTTAAATATTATTAACGTACCTCGTTAACATGTTTCGACCTATTTTCGGTCATCTTCGGAACTGGTCGTTGTTGGTCTTGACGCCTCTTGTTTCCTGTGAGGGTGCGTTCGTAATGTAGAGTCAAAGAGTGTAGGGCCTATGTGTTTTGAAATTGAGTTGTGTGTTGAGAATATCGTTGGGGTGTGTTTTCGTGTATCTGTATATTTCATATTGTTCTAGTGTGTTGAGTTTCTAGCTTTTTGGTTGGATGTGCAGTATTTCCATGTCTGTGTTGATGTCTTTGTAGGTGTGGTTGGAATTTGTGATGTGTTCTGCATATGTGGAGGTGTTTTGTAATTTTGTTATGGCTGTGATGTGTTCTTTGCAACGTGTTTGAAATGCCAGAAACTCAACACACTAACACTATATGAAATATACAGACACACGAAAACACACCCCAATTTCAAAACACATACACTCTTTGACTCTACACTACGAATGCACCCACATAGGAAACAAGAGGCTGCAAGACCAACAACGACCAGTTCCGAAGTTGACCGAAAATAGGTCGAAACATGTTAACAAGGTACGTTAATAATATTTAACACAAGAAAGTTCTTATCATACATATTCGAAAGTGATACAGTGTTAAAAGTTGTGTAATCAAGATGTATAATAAAATTGTCCTTCCTCTGATACACATTATTTTCAAGTGAGATGTAGTTTACTGCCTGATAGATGTACATACTCGTATCAGTCAGAACCTTAATCAGTTATTATTATTATTATTATTATTATTATTATTATTATTATTATTATTATTATTATTGATATAGGCTAAATGTTATCTCGTCCGTTGGCAATTTTATTCTGACCAGAAGGTATCTGTGTTTGATCTTACATTTTATGAGATGTTTGTTATATAAACTAGCTACGGTTAAGTTTCCTCCAATTAAATCAGTTTTCCATTACATTCTCATGTCATCAGTCCTCTACTATTTCTCCATTATTGCCATTTCATGAATCTGTATCTGAGGACGTTAGAGAAAGAACTATATTGCATTGTTCACTGAGGTATCAAATTATAACATTGCTACATGTTTCACTTTAAATCCGAAAGCTTTCGCAGTATCCAACATGCGGCTGAAATATTCATTACAAAAAATATAAAGAAATGGAAGAAGCAGGGATAGAGTAAGAAGACGAGAAGGAAGAGTAGTAGTAGTATTGGGAGGAGGAGGAAAATAAAGAACTGGTTTGAAGTGAGGCCGATTGCATGATGGGTTATGGACTCCTCTTGTATTTTCTCTTTACAGGTTTATAACCACACTAAGCTGAAAGTTGCGTGAGGGTTTTAATATCCTAATCTATAATGGAAACGCGCCGCGCCACGCCGCTGACCGGGACAGTCCAGACCCCACAACACTCGACCTCTGTGAAAGAAGTCTGTGATAAAATCGTAGAACCCTCTCGCAAGAGAGGAAGTCAATTCCAATGACTTTATTCATGCAATTTCATCCACATCCTTATTAGTTATTGGCTTCTCTAGACATTTATAATTGAGTCTTACAGCTTTGAAGCGAAAGAATCAGTTATTTTAAATCCATTA
The DNA here is from genome assembly GCF_040183065.1 of Periplaneta americana. Taxonomy (NCBI): domain Eukaryota; kingdom Metazoa; phylum Arthropoda; class Insecta; order Blattodea; family Blattidae; genus Periplaneta; species Periplaneta americana. Next base: position 168,391,169 of record NC_091117.1, read on the forward strand.
CCTGACTTGTTTCACTTAGGGGAGGTATTTCTTTAAAGATAACATTTAAAAATTAAGTTACGTGCATTCATCAACAATTGAAGATTAAAAAAACTATAGTCCAAAAAGTGCAAATTTGAGATATTAAGCATGTGGTGAGCGTATTGTAGCGGCCATCTACTGAATTAGTTATTAGTGAAAAAAACACCATACTGTAGTCCTATGTTGGAGGAGTGGAAATTTTCAGTGGTTTTCATAAAGCAACCATAGTTCAAAGGCTTTTTTTTTTTTTTTTTTTTTTTTGTGAAAACAGACTTTTTCAGGACGATGCGATGGTAGCATATATACATGTCCCATTTAACATTCTATGTTATATTACCATTCTATGTATTTTAGCTTAATTCTGCTACACAGTTTATTTCAGTGTTTAATTAATAATTCATAGTATTTTGTTGTTTAATTCGTAAATAACTCTTGTATACATGTAACTCTCATCTAAATCAAATTGTTGAATTCTTTGTAAGTTCATGCATATGTATATATACTTTTTTCTGGTTGAGTGGAAGATAAGGCCTTACGGCCTTAACTCTGCCAGCTAAAATAAATAATAATAATAATAATAATAATAATAATAATAATATTAATAATAATAATTATTATTATTATTATTATTCAGTGGCGGTTCCTCGGGGGAGGGAAGGGAGGAACGTCCTCCTCACATTTTCTTCTTTTGAAAGTAAATACCAAATAAAGTATGTGCCTTGAAATTCGAGGAAGATTCGATAATTTTTAAGTTCACAGCTATAAGAAAAACTCAGTTGATCGAGTTTTAAACGACGCGCGCTCATGTGCTGTAGAAAACTGTGGGAAAGATGCGAGATTGTCTATGTAGAGGAAAGGCACTCCATTCCTCCTCTACTGCAGTTAACACACATAGACAACAGCGCACTAGCGGCCAGGGAAAGAAGCAGAGTTTTAAAGCAAGTAAATGAACGGAGAGGGAGGAGATCCTCCTCTGAATCAGTCATGGGCGGGAAATAGAAACCGACTGGTCGTCCAGCAAGCTCGCTACCGCTGCCACCTAACGATGTTGCATTCAACCGGACTATAACACATCTAGGAGGAGACACAACAAAAACAGTTTTAACGCAACGCTATGAAAGACACCATATAAACTTTTTTTGTAAATTATAAATCAAAAATATTATTCATTGCATTTTATATAGGCTACTATTCATGGTTTGAAACTTTCATGGATATTTGAAAGTTAAAAGTCGGGTTTATATAAAACAAAGAGGAAGTAGTTTTACGTAGTTGGTCCCTGAAATTCACTTCTATTCATTGTTTACTAGACGGGGCAACAGCCAAGTTGTCAGTTTTGTACAAATATATTTGAAAATGAAAGTAGGTACTCCAAACATAAAAAATTAATCGGCCACCGGCAGGTTTCAACAATAATGATAGTATGACTTTACAAGAACTGACATTCTTCAAAAGTATGTGATACTAAACTTGTAAAATGTACATGTGGCAACACAGACCACGTGGGTGGGTGCAGTGTTCTCGCTTTCCTCAGATTATTTCCCATTCCCATTTCCATTTCCGTAAATCGGTTCCGGTTACGAGTTAGTAGCTAGTCTCTTCCAACACGTGTGATGCTGTAGTGTGCTCGAAAAATGCTACGAGGTTGTGAATTTCCTTGTAATTATTAATTTGTGCAATTATTCAACAATGAATGGAAGTGAAATCATAATATATTTTGGACAATTTAGGAAACTCAGTTTACAAGGACATATTATTGCTATACAGAAGGGAAGGCCAACCCCAACACTACCTGGTCTTATATGTATGCATGTAGGCTAATTTGTAGCATGTTTCATTCAAGAAGGTGTCATTTCGTGCTGTTAATTTCTTTCCTCCTCTTAAGAAATATGCAGTAGCCGCCACTGTTGTTATTATTATTATTATTATTATTATTATTATTATTATTATTATTATTATTATTCATATCATCTTGAAACATTTATCCATACAATTTTAAACTGTAGGGGCCATATTCATAGATAATCTTAGCGCGGGCTTCCGGTGAATGATCAACGAACTAACGTTTATCGTATTCATAAACCAGTGTTAGCGATATGATGTGATATGAATCCTGTACAAGTAATCAGTCGATAGCCGGGGCTAGTTTAGCACGCTCGCAGCGCGGGCTAGCGAAATGTCTATGCATAGCACCCTAGTAGACTGACAGTACTGCTTCTTATGTACGCGGCAAAAGCCACCTCAGAGCAAAATGCTTTAGCACGTGAATTGTTATATTAGTTATAGAGTCATCTTTAGGTGCAGAAGTAAACCCATGGAAGAAACGTAAGCAACGAAAGGAGAAGAAACAGGATATAATAAAGAAAAAGAAGATTAAAGGACAAGCACATCAGATAATTTTTTCTTAAAACAACCATTGTCCACAGTTACCTACATATACACATATATTTCAATGAGGCAATTTAAGTTATAAATGTACTTCAGTTTTCCAAAGTTTCTACAACACCTTAAAAAATGGCGTGATGAATTTCATAGATAGTTTTTTTTTCTCCTAAAAATTTATGTTTTTTGGACTATGGTTGTTTTTCCAAAAAAAAAAAAAAAAAAAAAAAAACATCAATTGTTCCAATCCACCCTTTCTTGAGATCGTTTCGAATAATTACATTTCTCTTGGAATGGGTACCAATCATCCTCAAGGGGTGCCAGCCTTCTAATCTGATTGAAGTTGCATTTCCTCAGCATATGTAGGAACTAAAGATAGGAATTTATACCACAACATGAGGATATTAGGTTAGTTATGCTTAGACTGTCGTTACGTCATGAATGACGTGAAGCCTGAGGTATAGCCAGATTACAACTGAAATGTGTTGTGTTTCTCAGCAATTGAATGGGGATACGTTTTTCGTGCTTAGGGTTCAGCATTGTGCTCCGGCAATTGGTTTGTTTACATTGCACTGCGATTCGTTGATTGGTTAACCACATAAAGTTACAACCTCAACCTACTTATACCACGACAGATTTCCCTAACAGGTACCCATGCACCTGCATTGCTAGCTACGCACACTCTCTCTTTCAACAACGAACACTCTATGCATATCTAACCTTGTAGTCTCCGTGGGTAAATTCCTATTTTTAGTTAGTCCCGGCTACCTTCTTAACGTAACTTTACGAATGGTACCCTTTCCTGATCCTGTTCACCAAGATACTGATTTTAGGCAGACGATATGAGGTTGTAATATCTGTATTGACGGTTGGCGTTACAAAATGGAGATAAATGAGTGAAATTGAGATTATTCACTCCAAATGATAAATTATACGTGATTGCAGAATGCTATAACTAGAACATATACGAAGAACAGATGAAAGACGCAGTTTTCACACGGCCCATTAGCCACGACCATGGAAACAAAACAATCTCTCTACGATGTGGATGTTTCTGTCTCTCGAATTGATGTGGAGAGTCGGTCGTCATCTGCCGATCCACATGGAGAGAATATGTGGAGTGTGCAAACTTGAATTACCTGAAAGAACACTAAGCTAAATTCCGAGAAGAGTGAAATGTTAGAGGAGGAAGATAAAAGTCATGTCCATCACATTTGTTCGTTAAGAGGAAAGATTTCTACATTTCAATGCTATAAAATGCTATCCAAACGATAAGGAAGCAATGATAGAATCAGAACGAGAGAAGAAACCGAAGTATTCAAAGAATACCTGTCCCACGACAATTTATTTACCTAAAAATCTTGTAAAATGTTCCGGAATAGAACCCACAGTTTTCTTCTGTAAGAAGCCATAAATTGCTTCAGCTGCGTCTGTGTCAAAAATGTTTTTTGGACAATGACACACGCCTAGAAATGACATCAAATTTGTAATGATGATGTTTGGTATCGTGGTCTATGAAGGATGGGTTGCTATGACAGCAGTGATGTATTGAACATTATAGTACGAAAAATCGTTTCATAATAGGCCTATTCATTTTATGGCACAGGTAATGCCGTCACATTTGCCATAGTAATATTATTCGGCACTGGTGAAATAATGTGATTTATTGCGCATGATTTTGACTAGCGTTAAAGACGGTTTAGAATGCTAGAATACTAGAAAAAAGAGCCACGTTTAATAGCGTTTCTTAATAACCACATTAAAACAAGGTCAAGTTAACAAGCATTATTATTGTTGTTGTAATTTTTTCTTAATTTTATTACAGATTTATTTTCTTATATTTCTTTTATCAAAAATAGACAACACCTAAATAAAATATCATACACGAATAGTTGCAAAAGTAGCTTCATTGAACTCGTGGGTCTCAGAAAACGACCGTAGGAAGTGTTCTAATGTCATCCATTCTTGCATAAAGCTGCACTTTTGTAACTCGCCCTATAATACTCCTATAACCTATTATTGTAATGTATATATGCTTTCCTATAATTATGCTTCCTGAAAAATAGTTTTATTGCTTACATTAATACTTACACATACACTCACCCTAGTACACGATATAACTCTTCACAGATACACATTATGTACAGTATGACCGGTCGAAAAATGAGCCTCAGTCCTGCCATCTACCTTTAATATGCGAGACCGGAATTACGCAAGTGAAGTGGGTAGGCATTAGATACATACACATATACACATAGTCTTATTGTAGACATATACAGTTTATGATATAGGTTTATTGTTGAAGGATTTGTATGCCTCTAATATGATACAGACTAGGACTAACCTCATGTTCGTATTATTTTTCAATTTGATATGAATTTGTGGTGGGATTCTCATGACTTGTGATCAAAGTCTCGTATGCGTCTGTGAAGTGTGTAAGACGTACAATTTTATTGTAAGGCTTACAATGTCCAACTGCCTAAAAGGCCAAACCCTGCTACGGAAATAATTCTTAAGAACACAATGATACACCGTGTACGTTCTGCAAACGATTGATACCTTTTTTATTTGTTATAACAGGGTAAGTAATACAGCTAGGGCCTATAGAACCTAGAGCTGTAACTATTGTCACTTGAACAATAAACACTAAACTTTTTGCATATTTTGAAGATACCGATGTTAGAGCCATTTGTGACCCGAAAAAATAATATCCATTATGCAATTTAGCTTATCCCATACTTTTTCTAATATGTTTCTGTCAATTGTATCGATAGTCGCGGCAAATCTAAACTTCAATTCATCAATATCCTATGGTAGAGTTGGTACAAAATTTTATCCTTCACATAACCCCATTAAGAGAAGTCACATGGAATGATATGAACGTAGAAACGCTTTCGAGATTATTACATGTTACCAGTACCTGTAAATCCTGTAAATGTTGCAACCTGGCGGTAAGATACTAATATGGTAATAGACTGTCAATTTAGAAATCTCTGAGAGTTAAAGTTTCGCTGCTACCGGTTGTTTGTGGATGTTTTGTAGTTTCCCTCGCATTTTATCCGCGAAAGTTTATTAATCATGAGGTGTAAGCTATAAGAGGAAAAAAAAGGAGAAATGAAGAAAAGATGAAAAGACGGGAAGAAAGAAATAAGGGAAAACAGAAGAAATGAGGTAGGAAAGAAATGAAAGGAAGAAAATCAAAGGAAAAAGTCGAAAAGCAATGAGGAAGGGAACAAAAACGGAAACATTTAGGAATAAGACTAAAGAAACGAGGAAATTATGCAAAAAATTAGGAAGGAGAAGAGAATAAAAGTAGAAAAAAGAAGTAAAGAAGAGAAGAATGGCAGAATGGAAGGAAAGAAGAACAAAGAAAAAAAATATAGCAGGTACTAATAAACGAGAAGCAAAAAACGAAAATATTGAAGAAGAATGAAAGGTACAAAGACAAAATAGAATACAACCAGGTTCATACATTTGAGATAATGGAAATACAGAGTGATTTATATAGAACTGACACATTTCTTTCATTAATTGTTTCAAAACGAATTGTGCTAGCGACAACTTATTATACCTAAAAATGTAGAGGAATTTTGGGAGATTATTTACCTCTATAGCAAATGTTGTCCGGCGTTGTCAAATCCGGAGATCTCGGTGGCCACAGGTTCCTGGAAATTATTCGGTCGTCACATAACCGGATAAATGGAACCATGCTTCATCTGTGAACCATGTGATGGATAATATGGCAGGATTTTGCACAATGAACGTCTGAAACCAAGACAATAAGTCACTAGATGCGCAGATGTTTATGTTTTAATCCTATTGTTGGCAGCTGTTTTCGACATTTTGTGTCAACGTGAAAATGCAGTACACATTAAATCAACGACTCTTCCTTGTGAAGCAATACTGGATTACGAATTCAATTACAGCTACTCAAAGAGAATATCAGAGAGAATTTGGTGTTCGCAATCCTCCCAAAAGAAACACAATACTGGGACTGGTAAACAAATTGGAAACAACTGGATCTCTGGTGAGTGAAAAGGGCAAGCATCGTTCATCCAGGCTTCCCACGGTTGTTGTTGACGTAAGAGTACGACTGGAGCAGTCACCCAAAAAATCATTAAGACGTTTGTCGCAGGAGACGGTACACCTACTCAATGTGTCAGAGAGCCTAAAGCCATATAGGGTTACGGTTGTTCATGAGCTACAGGAACCAGATAAGGATAAAAGATTGAATTATTGTCGTTGGTTTCAGACGTTCATTGTGCAAAATCCTGCCATATTGTCCATCACATGGTTCACAGGTGAAGCATGGTTCCATTTATCCGGTTATGTGACGACCGAATAATTTCCAGGAACCTGTGGCCACCGAGATCTCCGGATTTGACAACGCCGGACAACATTTGCTATAGAGGTAAATAATCTCCCAAAATTCCTCTACATTTTAGGTATAATAAGTTGTCGCTAGCACAATTCGTTTTGAAACAATTAATGAAAGAAATGTGTCAGTTCTATATAAATCACTCTGTATATGACTTAAACCTTAATTTGCTGTTGTCATTGCACTAATACGCTAAACTCTACTTGAAGTACTGAAGTATGGTCCGTCTGAACTGAATGTTGTGTAACTGAATCGATAGATGGCAGCAAATAATGAATCACGATACGTACAGGAATGCGGCACTACGTATAATGAACCTCGGGTTGTGGTGTAACTTTCGGGCTCCTCCTACATTAAAGGAAAAAAAAAAAAATAAATAGAATGGACTTATGCCACTTTCTATTTGAATAAAATGAGAATGATTCGGCTATCCTTAACGGAAATTGCTCTGCACTGATTGTTTGGATTGACATTTCAATTCAGAACAGTGAGGTGTTTATTCCTAGAACCTGTCGCCATTACTTTGTTTTCAAATTGTTTGCGGTTTACTCAGGAAAATGTTGCGGGATTAATGCATTGGACTTAGTACTAGCTAGAGAAAAGAGATTTAACACACATCTCTTTACCCTTATACACCTACGCTAATTACACTAGTTTTGACATCTTTTCCATTCTCTTTCTTATAAATTAATGTTTTCTTTCTGATTCACGCCATTGCTAGCTTGGTTTGCAATGGTCCAGTCATAGTAGAGGGAGCTGTTCTCACAAAAGAGGTCAGTGACGAACATGAGACAGATCCTGTTACGGTAGTGCAGGCTTCCTCAGAGTACTTCGATGTCCTGCATCTCTCATTTCTCTGTCATTCTAAAAGAAAATCTCAAGAGGAACATGAGACGCTACTAATTTTCACAGTCAGATTCTTCACTCCACATGAGCTCAAGGACCAAAAGTATGAATGTGAAAGATGTTATAACTTATCTTTACAACTGTTAAGTCGTAGTTCGGTGAAGGTTGATTGATATTCTTTATGCTTTTTACCCCATTGTATTCTTCTTTCTCCTTCCTTTCTTTCTTCCTAACATATTTTTTAGTCGACCTGGTTGGCAAGTTGGTATAGCGCTGGCCTTCTATGCCCAAGGTTGCGGGTTCGATCCCGGACCAGGTCGATGGCATTTAAGTGTGCTTAAATGCGACAGGCTCATGTCAGTAGATTTACTGGCATGTAAAAGAACTCCTGCGGGACAAAATTCCGGCACATCCGGCGACTCTGATATAACCTCTGTAGTTGCGAGCGTCGTTAAACAAAACATAATATTTTTTAACATATTGTTTAAGTTCATGTTTTCCTCAGTTCCCTTCTATCTTCTACATTTTATATCTTGATTCTCTCTATTCCTCATCTTTTTCTTTTCGTTCAATAAATCTTTCATTTCCTTATGTTTTTCCTTTCTCTCCCCTTCTTCTCCCGATTTAATTTGATTGTTTCTTCTATCTTACTAGGAATATTTTCTTCCTAAGTTCCTCTCATTCTTTGTTTCTTTTTTATTTATTTCTCCTATTTATCATTTGTTTTCTTATTTTATCTTTTCGTCACTCCTCTTTTCTTTTTTTTTTCTTTTCTTCTTAATTTATTCTTTCTTTCATCTTTCTTTATTCCTTGACATTTGGTTTACTTCCCTTTCTTTCTTTGTATTTATATTTATGTTTCACTCATCCTCTCTTATGTTATTTAATTACTTTCTCTTTCGGTATTTTTCTTCTATTTCTTCCTATCGTCGTATTAGTTATCCTTTCTGTCTTGTTTTCTTTTTATTTCTTTGTATACTTTACGTTTATTGTTCCTTTTTCATTAATTTCTTTCTTCTTTTTTACTTTATATTTTTTTCTTTTCAATTTTCTCCTTTCCTTCATACTTCTTTTCCTGAATTATTTCTTTTTTCTTCATCGGTGCCTTTACTTCTTCTTTCTTTTATCATCTTCTTTCTTCTCTTTCATTGTTAATTTCGTAATTTTCTTCAATTTGTTCACTTGTCGTTTATTCTAACATTCTTAATCTCCAGAGATTATAAAGGATAAAGGTAATCGGTAATGAACTTATCTTTTTTTTAATAATTTCAAGGAAAAATTGTTCCGGAGCCGGATATCGACCCCGGTACCCTTCGCTTAGCGCACGAATGCTCTCCCGACTGAGCTACCCCGGAAACTATATACGACACCGTCACAATTTTCCCCTTATATCCACACAACTCAAATGGGCTGACAAGACGCCAGAACTCAACTTTGAGTGCACACAAATACTGTGCGACTCAAATTGTGGCTTTCCGTTAACGTACCTCCAGTAACGAATATACGAGTATTATGCAAATCTGGCTTTCAGGTAGTAGCTCCTTGTAAAGCAGGTTGAAAAATTTCAAGGAAAAATTGTTCCGGGATCAGTACCCGGCTCCGGAATAATTTTTCCTTAAAATTTTTAAAACCTGCTTTACAGGGAGCTGTTACTTAAAAGCCAGATTTGCATAACTTATGTTTCACTAATGAATGAGAAATTACGATGTAATTTAATGTAATTCAACTAACGTTTTCAACCACTAATGGTCATCTTCAGGTTGAGTTACAATTAAGGAGTACAGGGGGAAAACAATCAGTCACAATGCTCTTAAGGGCGATGTCATGTTCTAATTCAACATATTACTGCAAAATTTATAATAATAATAATAATAATAATAATAATAATAATAATAATAATAATTTATTTATTTAACCTGTTTGTACAAAATTTATTGCTGTTTCTAATGAAAAACTAGGAAAGGATGACTGTATTCCTGATGATATTTCTCCTTTACCAGTTCTGATAAAAACACTAAAGTTTGCAGTAATATACTAAATTAGATGATGATATCACCCTTATTAGCAATGTGACTTTGATTGTTTTTCTCCTATACTATTATTTTAAGTTACATAATGAACACATTTAATTAAATGGCAACAAGTTCCTGTCATGTTACATTGAAGTTAACCTAATTTACACAGACATTCTCTCGTGAAAGTCATTATCTGTATAATGCTAACATTTTAAAAATCTTTAGAAAACATTAAAAACATATAAATTAAGGTATTACATCAGTAAGATAGTAGCCTATGTCTAATGCATACGAATAAGGAAATAGTTGAATGAGGTAATGATATTACGCCCAAGTATATTAGAAATAATATGATGGCGTGTTATTGTCATATGCATTTTATGATTACTGTAATTGTAATTGAACTATTTCCTTCCATTCGTATGCATTAGACATAACATCTTACTGATGTAATATCCTAATTCATATGTTTTTAATGTTTTCTAAAGATTTTTAAAATTTTAGCATTATAATAGGCAATGACTTTCACGAGAGAATGTTTGTGTAATTTAGGTTAACTTCAATGTAATATGAGAGGAATTTGTTGCCATACAATTAAATGTGTTCATTATGATTATAATCCAACCTGAAGATGACCATTAGTGGTTGAAAACGTTAGTTGAGTTACATTAAATGATATCATAATATCTCAATCATTAGTAAAAGATAAGTTCATGACTGATTACCTTTATCCATTAATATAGAGCTATACTTGACTTAGTCCACATCTGTGGAGTAACGGTAAGCGCGTCTGGCCGCGAAACCAGGTGGCCCGGGTTCGATTCCCGGTCGGGGCAAGTTACCTGGTTGAGGTTTTTTCCGGGGTTTTCCCTCAACCCAATATGAGCAAATGCTGGGTAACTTTCGGTGCTGGACCCCGGACTCATTTCACCGGCATTATCACCTTCATCTCATTCAGACGCTAAATAACCTAGATGTTGATAAAGCGTCGTAAAATAACCTACTAAAAAAATATATACTTGACTTATCGAAAAACGTATCTTTGAAATTATTCCAGAGATTACATAATATTCTAATGCTGGTGGATCTGGTAAGAGAAATCAAAATATAAGTAGGAGAATTATTTTAGTTCACCACAATTTTCACAGCATCAGTCGGAGATCTACGTCTGACTTTTCTGTTCACCAGCAAACTAACCCATGGTAAAACCATTGTCATTACAGTACCTACGTAGGTCCTACATATGCTGTACTGTATCGTCAAATATTTCCTTTCTTTGAGCCTAAACCACATTACAAGATCAGAATCATTAGAAGCCATCATTGTTTGCATTCACGTGTACTTCAAACACTCCTGATCGCTTTAACCGCACGTTCTCTTATTTCCGTTTAACATTTCTTTAGAATTGACAGCTAGACCAGCTGGCTTCCTGTGTTACCTAGTTATTTAACTTCCACGTCTATTCGTGTTTACTCCAGGACGTGATGAAGATCGTTTTCCCATCTGTATTTAAACTATTTAAATATAATTAGAATTGTATGAGAAAGAATACAGAATAAAATATGAAGGAGACCGTTTCACTTAAGCAACTCAACTTGTAATTTCTAGTGCTGTGTAGTGTGACAAAGAATGACTGCTAGAAACAGTTGTGAAATGACTGTGAAACAGTGCAGAAGACAATGCAACATGATCTTTGAACACTCCAAATCTCATATTGGCTGATGGGATAAGAGACTGGCATAGTGGCAGAGGTATGTCTATTTGTGTCTGCATTATTAAAATGTCAGTTTTTATTGCTGATTCATTATATTATTATTATTATTATTATTATTATTATTATTATTATTATTATTATCATCATCATCATCATCATCATCATCATAATCATCACGGCCTCACCGTCTTAACTCTGCCAGAGAAAATAAAGCATTATTGTGTTATATTAGTACAGGGACATAATTTTATTTTTACTTCAATTTTTATTGTACCTGAGTTTTTGAATGTACTTCACTCCCACCCCTTCTACTAGTGAACTTCCACCCAAGGCCGCATATGGAATCAAAGTCGTCTTACGGTCACAGTATACAGTACTAAGTGAGTATAGTACGTTCCAGAAATACAGTCGTATTTTCCAGTGAAAAGTGCATTCATTATTGAATCATATTTTCGCACAAGTACGTACTATGTCCGCTTGGTTATGTTGCTTCCCGGTTTTTCCCACACGTTTCTGCTGAACCCTCTGTAAAGGCTAGTGACTGGGCTGTCAGCTCTTTTCTGAAAACATTTGCTGTCAGGAATTGGACGTCTACGTAATATTATACAACTGTTTAAAATAATTTAAATAAAAGGGCCTCGTTAAGTATAACTGTCACTTGATTTCCTCCTTTTTACGACCCTGCGACTTAACTACTTGGACGGACAGTAGACAGCAACCTGAGTAAATTTATCTGTGCGAATCGGGCAGAAGTAAAGTGATTAGTGATTACAATGCTTAAAAAAGGTACTTTGTTATAGAGTAGGTACAGAATTATTATTTCAAGAGGCACAGGATTATGGCATCCCCCATGTCGACTGATGCTTTGCATTACTTCTTTTGGGGTTACTGTAAAACAGTTGTGTTTGTTAAACATCCTACAACAATGCTCACTTACTTACTGGTATTAAGGAATCCAGAGGTTCATTGCCGCCCTCACATAAGCCCGCCATTGGTCCCTATCCTGAGCAAGATTAATCCATTCCTTTGCTGTGGTCGTGCCAGAGAATCAGTCCCATTCCGAGGCTTATTTGAAGGATTCGTAACAAGCTGTTTTTTTACAGTGATGGGTTGTTAGCCCTTCGCCCAACCCCCAAGCTGGAGAACCACCCCTCGTCGGCTGTCCGCGACTGCTTATTCAATATATTCACAGCTACCCTCCATGTCTGGAGGTCGTCTCCTCGATCCGCAACCTGAGGACGCGCCATGCCGTGGTGATGAAATGATTAGCCTAAAAATGTCCCGTTAAGGGCAAAGGCCTCCTCCTATAGAGGGAGAGCTCTATTTGTCTCACGCGATGAGCTACTCCGCGTAAGAGATGTTTACATGCTTGAAATTGTTCACTTGGTTCACATTTTGCACTGTTTTGATATGGTTTTAGTCGCTGTTCACTTGTCTTCTTAGGTTTTTCCAGTCTTCCCTATTTCTTGCTCTGCTTGACCAATGGCTTCCTACACGTTCACTGAAGAGATCGGTCCATCTTCTTCTTGGTCTTCCGCGTGATCTCTTGCCAATGCGGGGACCGTGGTGATAGGGACCCACAATACATGGCATCCTACAACAATAGAAGTATTAAAGAATTACATTCCAGAAACAATACATTCAATTTCATAAGTATAAGTTCCTTCAAAACGTTTACGATAATATGCACACAAAAGAACTGAAGCCCGTATAGAAATGAACGGTCATCATTTTCAACAATTTGTTTAAATGTCCAGATTTTGATTATTTTTCAATTTAAATGCACTCTCCATATTGTATGCTAATGTGCTGTAAACAGTATATTATATTTGAATACGTCCACCTGGACAGTTCAGTTAGTGAGTAAAAACACTTATTGTTAATACTGTACTGTATTTTGAGTAAATAAAAACCTAACAAAAATTATCAAACTGAAAATCGTAATAGTTCCTAGTTTACGTAAATGAATGCACTACTTTTCATCCCTCCTGTACCTAGTAAAGTGATTTGTTTGTATTTCACACTAGTATCATCAAACTCCGGTCGTGGAAGGGGGTAACATAGTGTTTGCGGTTCTCAACCGTTAATCCAAAGATATAGCCAGGATAATATTATAAATGTTAGTAAAAATAAAATGATGACCCGGTAGTAGCAGTAGCAGCAGCAGCAGTACATTAATATTAAGGTGTAATACATTTTCTTATCAATAGCCTTGCTCAAATATAGACTTTAGAGTACATTATGTTCGATATCCCACAATTACCAATTTCTTTTGTGGACTTCAGGACCTATGAATATTATGGACTTCATTTCTGGAACATTCAAGTAGTGGATATAAAATAATTTATGGACATTACCATGTGGTGACACCACTTATTATTATTATAGAGAAGCCATTCTATTTCAGGAGATGGCCTCCACATCAGCTCCATGATAGTTGATATGTGTAATTTCAATGCGTTTTGTAATGATGTCTAAACCAGTTCGCAGAGTCCTATCAAGTGAATAACGGAACCTAGTGGAACGTTATCGTGTCTAGAAGAAGGAAAATAATAAAGAGATTCCGTGATCATCACTCCAATCCATGTTCCCACGTGGCCGATTGGAGCAGAAATAAACCGTGTTCACACGTAACACCGTTATAATTCAGTCACTGCATTCTTCATATTCAGTGAAAGTGAAGACTATTAAAATGGAAATGGATTGAGTCTATTTTCACAGCCCTATATTGTACAGAGATCTGAATTTAGACCTGACCCCTGTAGCTCAGTGCTAGAGTGCTGGTTTATCATCCCGTGTACTCGATATCGAGCCCCGAATACGTATGGTGGAAAATATAAGAAGATGAGGGTATTTCCCAGAACTCTCCAATTTTTACTAACTTTACAATTTTCATTTCATTGTACCCTGTCTCTCATATCACAATAATTTACTTCCTAAATGATGTCGAAGTGTAACTAATAAAACCCAAGTTATGCAAATCGTACCATTTGGATGGGTGAAGGCGAATTCCCGGCGCCTTAAAATGGAGACCCCCCTCGGCTAAGGTATGATAACTCCTAAAAGAGAGTCCCTGGTCCTCCTGGTAGGGGATTGGATCGCAGGCTGACAATCTTGTATCTGTAAAACAACTATTGTTGACAAACCTTATGATGCAAGCTATGTTGATTTGATGATGTCCAGAATGACATAATGGAACTCAAGGTTAAGAGATGGAGAATTAAAGCACGTGATCGGACAGAATGGAAGCCCGGTCATAAGGGAGGCCAAGATCATACTCAAAAGACCATAGTGCCAAAGAAGGAGGAGAAGAAGAAGAAGAAATGTCGAAGCCTCGGTATTATCAGATGCAGATGGCTCTCCAGACGCAATTTTCTCTCTGTGATACTCCTGAACGTGAAGCTGTCAACAATATGAGACGCTTAAGATGAAAGCCGATTTCTCAGCCAATGTTGACTTTATTCTGTTGACTTCTAGAAAACTGCCTGACCCTGACGTATCTCTCTGGTATCTATATGGCTGTGAATCCACTATGGCTTGGCTTGGCTTGTCTTTTCAAGGAACGGATCCGGAATGAATCCATGCGCTTACGCATGCTTTGGTCCATTGTGCGTCCTATATATGCGATGATTGTCCAAGACCGACAAGTGCCTGGGTGGCATTCGTGAATCTGATGCTGTTAGGACGGCTGTCCTACTTCAGACCTGACAGAGCCAGGTCCTTGAACGAGTAGCTGAGAAACCCCAGGGCCTGGAGTCCCCTGCCGTTCCTAAATCAGCTATCCCAAGACTTCACCCCAGTATATTTTTAACTATTGCAGATGATACATTAAATGAAGGGAAGATGGAAAGTGTTGGGAATGATAGAGGAAACTGGAGTTCCCATGAGAAAAATATTCTGCAACGTCTGTTTATTCATTACAAATTTCATTTCGACCTAGCCGGCGATCGAATTTGGCTTGGATGGAGGACCAGTGCGCAGTGCCTGAGCCACAGACTCTGCAAGTCCACTGTTAGTAGCATAGACCAGGGGTCGTCAGCACAGAGCACCCTGGGGCTAGCATCTCTTACCCGCGGAGAACACAGTGTACCATGGTGCTCTTGTAGCTGCTAGCGGGTATGCTCTCTACCTCTTCCTGCTGCACGACGGTGCACACGGGACGGCACCGCTTACCCTTTGCACATTTCAGCGAGTGCTGACGACCACTGGCATAGACGGTCACTGTGCAGAAGGCGTTCGGTTCATCGCCTCTGAGAGTAAGGAAGTGTAGTCTTATCCGACGTGTTTAATTTCTAATACTGCATCATTAATGCCAGTATTTGGTGATGAGTTAGCTTTCTTTTAATATAAAAAAATGCTAACTTAATTGTATTTATACATCCTGGTCAACAGATTATGACAACTTAGCTTTAATTAATATGCCATTTTGTCACTATAAATGATAGTGTACTAGAAACTTCTATATCAGATAACAATATTATTCGTACATAGAAAACAAATACATAGGTAAGGAAATGAAATATATTAAAAATACAAAGGATATACGTAGCTAATAATTACACAGAGCGAACAATATGTATGGAATGTTGCTAATAAATTAGTAAATTTTAATTTCCAAAAAAGTAAACCTTATACAAAAACTGTTGAAGGTAAACCATCCTAATATGATACCAGTGTTCTATCATGAAAACAGTCTGTTGTAGATATGACATGGACCGGATCAGTCGTGTAACTATGAGAAAGACAATGGACTGTTTCCGTGATTGACTAGGACATTCTTTGGCTGTGAATGGCTCTAATTTTGAGCATCTGTTGTCAAGTTTAATTAGTGATAATGTTTCCTTTAGGTTTATAGTCTACTCAAAATAATTTTACATACTTATTTTCCTCATTTTTGAAGTCCACGGTACAAGTTTAATAAATAGTTAAAAGACGTGAAAGGGATGAGTGGGTAAAATTTGTAGATATTCATATGTAAAATTTAATGGAGATTCGGAATATGTAAATTTTAATACAGGGTGCCATTAAAAAATAAAGTTTACTGTCACATTCTGTATGCCTGAATAACTAACTTTTTTCAAACACTGGTATCATAGGTTATTGTATGGCTTATCTCTAACAACTTTTGTACTTAAAACTTTTTTTTTGTAAAATTGAAGTTTAATAAGTTATTAGCAGTATTCTATAGTTACTTATTGTTCATTCTGTAGACTCATACTTTTATTTGATTAGAAGGCCGATTATTAAACCCTGGTTGGGACGGCTATCAAAATATCTTATCATGCGTTCGACTTCCGAATCTTGTGAAACAGAAAATGGTGGTGACAATGGTGGCAACAAAGATGATAACGATGAAAAAAATTATCGATGGTAGATGTGGTAATGATGAAGATAGTGATGTTAATGAGACAATTATTGCGACGATGATTATGTTGGTGATTTTAATTGTTATAGGGTAAGGTTGCGTATATCGCACCACTTTAGCATTTATAATTTTTATTGAACAATACAATTTTTATTTTCTACATTCCTTTACAGAAATACATTCCCAGAACATTTACCTTTCATGTAAAAAAGAATCCTTGAATTTGATTTAATATTTTTGAAGTAGAATGACATTTTCGAAACACTTGTCAATGGTGCCATTTAGGCAACTAGTTTCCTAAATAGCACCTGCGGTTTCTTAAATCGCACCTCTTTAACTGCAGGGAACAGGATGAAGGATAGCTTTTAATATTTGAAAATATTGAACAGTATTTAATATGAATAATGTAATAAATGCAAATTACAAGTTTATTTGAAATTAATGAAAGAGAGTAACGCATCTTCAAATGAAATTGAAAATATAGAGCATAAATTAATTACCTAACATTTAATATTCCTGAATGCGTTTTTTATTGTTACACATTTGCCATGTGCTTCACCAGGCAGTTCAAATTATGAACTGCGTCACCTTTTCTCCACGATTATCTCGAAGCCACCTATGAACTGCTTCATGATTTAGCTATCTGAAATGGTTTGAAGATAGAAACATCTAAAGGCTGGGCCTCTGAGTATTATGACGAGGAAGCTGAAATAGGAGCACATCATTTTCCCGAGATAATCTAGCTTCTAAATTTGTGGAATGGTTCGTATAGGTGGACATATAGAAGCAGCACTTTTTTCTATGGTAGGTTTGAGTGGCAAATAAAATGTTTGAGCTATTCGACAAATAGTTCACTGTTGATGTAACCTGAATCAGAGCAAACAAATAACGATCCTGGAAGAACACCAGCTGATAATGTAGGATGCACTGTTTGACGTTTAAAAATGTTCATAGGTGGCACAAAATAACGGGTGCGCTTGTACAACACACACTTGTTGTATTAACGCCCTTTTCACCACTTGATATTGCACCCCCCTGATGTATTCCTCGTTCAGTTAAAATTTTTTGGCCTTCTTTTGTACGGCTAGAATTGCTACAATTGCTCATATCGCACCGGTGCGAATTAGGCACCTACAAAGTGGTGCGAATTAATAAACTACGTCATAAGTTATTATTTCCTTCATTCTACCTATAATCACCACATGTTCGAAAATCGTACTAAGTTATATGTTCTTTAATATTTATTTTAACCAATAACATCTTAGGATTATGGATTCCTTTGCATACAAATCCGTTATTTAGTTACAAAATGTTAGCTAAATATACATCCACCTGAGCGATTATATTAAATACTCTATCACCACGTTGCTAGCACAAAGAAGTGGCAGAAATCAAGTGACATGATGGAAGTTCATATGGTAGATTGTAACAATACCACTAGATGCTACACTACTAGGCCTACAGTAACTTGTTTTAAACTAGCAGGGGTGCCATTTAGGAAGCGGTGCGATTTATGCTACTCTACCCTAATAAGGTTAAAGGTGGTTAAGAATGACGAACATAATGGTGATCATGATTATGATGATTACGATGATGTCGCCGGACATAGTTCTCGACTTCGTCAGCACAGCGGGTACTGTATTGTCCATCTTACCTGAGTGTTGGTTCGTCGGCCTGTGCTGGAGGCGTAATTAAGCAATTTCTAGAGCTCTGAGGTCGCCGGTCTCTGGTTTACCACGGCCGAGATTCCCCTGACTCGACTGTGGAGATTTATGCACTCACGAAGGTGTGATAGCGTGGCAATAAAGAGGAGCTGCAGTGATTTGCGTGCCCGACGTGTGAACACCGATCCGTCATAAAAGCACAAGCAACTGATATCTCTTCATATTGAAGGAGCCCACGCCCAACTATCCTGAAGCTATCTGCCGTCCATAGTTACATTAACAAAAGTAGGTCTATGTAGAAAACGAAATTCAATACTTAATTTTTGACAATAGTTAATCCCCTGTGCTACACTTGTACATATTAGAGATACTGTCTCAGTAATGTCGGTTTTGGGCAAAATTTTAGCTGGAGTGTGTTGTGAAAATTAATCTAATTTTCAAAGTAAAGACCATTAGATTCTGTGGGCTTGAGAGACTTTTTATCGAGTTTTGTTATCCCGCGACGGTGCCAATTTTTCGCTTTTTTATGCGGAGAAATCGGTGATACCAATTTTGACGGCTTCCAAGTTTCAGAAATTTCTTCCATGCAGGATGTGGGCAATGGATCGAAGTAGATGGGCTAGGTCTCTATATGCCGGGGGTGATAGTAGTTTGATTCCTCCCAATTCTTGGATTTTTTTATCAAGTTTATTTATATACGTTTTAACATCTGTAGTCATATCGCGTGTTAGGATCTGTGGGTATACCAGGAGGCCATTGTTACTATTGTTGAGTTTCTGTAGGTGGCTTTTAAATTTTGATTAATGTTTATGGCATTGGTGATTGAGGCGGTGATGTGGATTTCCAATCCAGCATATACCTTTGTGACTAAAGGAAACCATGAAAAGCCCAAGTCAGATTGGCCTGCCGCGGACTTTGAACCCGGGACCTCAAACGCTGCTGTCTGACCAACTCGCTCGATTCCTGGATTTTGTTCCCATGGTTGTTCGAGCGATATGGAGTATCGCATTATCTTGTTGCAAGAGAATTCTGTTTCGTTTAACTAATGCCGGGTATAGTCTAGCTCTCAGAACTTCATGAACTCGTTCTAGCTGTGGAGGAAAAAGGTCCGCATCGACTGCACGTCGCGACGTTTGAAATAAACTCCCAGTGAATCACAGATTTAGAATTCCATCAGACACATAACATTACTTTGGGACCGAACAGATTTTGTTTAACGACGATTTTGGCGGTCTGACGGGGATCAAGTCACTGTTTTGAGATTTCAGGATTCCGGTAATATATCCATTTTTCAGCACATGTGATAATTATTTGGAAAAATCTATCATCCATGGGATTAGCGATAAGCTGACTACAGATATTCACTGTGCGTTGAACGTCTTCAGGTATCAATTCATGAGGTACATATCTACAAATCCTGTATGGTTTTTTAAGCTTTTTAATGTAGTGATGTTTTCTATCTTTTGAAACACCAAGTTCTTCTGACAACTTACGATTGATTACTTTTTTCTGGATTTTCTTTCAAAACTCTGCGTGGATTCGCAATATTTCATACCTTAGGTCTTCCATGACCTTGTAAATATTTCATGTCTCCTTCTCCATTATTGAAACACAGGAACCATCGTTGTGGTACACGCTCACTAACGACTCCTTCACCCTCGACTTCACGTACCCTTCGAGTCATGGCAGCAGTTTTATAATCTTGTTTCCAGTAGTGCTTTAGAAGGATTCTAATCTCAAATTTTATCACCTCCATTTTATATTTTTTCTATTAACAGTTGACGAATATTATGCTCACAATACGCAATAATAAACATGGCGTCCTGTCTGTAAATTACGTTGCTCAACTAAAAAAAATAATTAAAATCTTATGAAACACGAAATTTGAAAAACCGACACTAGGCCTACTTTTGAGACAATGCTTACGTCAAACAGTAGCAGCAACGTACCATAGTTATAATAAAACACGTAGAAAAAACAAGTAGGCCTAATTTAAAAGATAAAAGATAAAGAAAGATATCAATAAAATAAGATGTGCAGATTTGTCACACTATATCCTACATATTTCAGTACTATTAGTAGGGCCTACTTCTCTATAATTCTGGTACCTAGTAGTGTGCCTTCTTATTTTCTACTAATTTTGCCAAAACATCTTAGGCCTACATTGTATCCAATTCTACGAAACAATATAATACAAAAGTCACAATTCACGTTTTCCATTTTTAGAATGAACATCATCATTTGAATCACTGGTACACTCCCTGGTTGATATGGTATGTCTGGATATTCAGCTACACTTATCGGGTTACATCACTATATTGTGTTTTATGGTCTCCTTACACTCTGTATGGCACGATATTCTTGATAGGCTACGTTCCAGATGTCAACAAAATGGTTTATCAATGCTTGTTCTTGATCCGTCTTTAAAACAGATTGTTCCCTACAATTGGCCGTGGAACGAATCTTTAGTAGCATTACAATTTTTTACTACTGGTCTTAGGGATTACTCAGTATGTTTCCATATCTATATTCAGTAATTTCCCAAGATCGTCGTTGAGGTAGGAATTCTAAACTCGCTTCGTCTTATACATTCCTGGTAGGTGTCAACCTACCTCACAAAGATTAAAAAAACTATTAATTGCCTTGGAAAAAAATACACAAAAGAATTAAAGTGAGCCTAATGCATATTTTTGGGGCTGTGATTAAACATTGTGACTTTGTTTATGTAGTAAATTACTTTCTGAAATTAAACGTTGAAATTCTTGGATGATATGTATCAGAGGAAAAAAAATTGTTTGTATGCATTTGAAGTCTGATTAGTGTAATGTGTAGCTAATCGGCGATGTATGCAATGGAGGGGGGAAAGGAACTGGCCACCCTAATCCATTATCTCCTGGTCTAGCTGCCTCATAAATGGTGCCATGTTGATATCGCTTGTGAGATTCAGATCTGTCTTCGGGCAGTTGATTAAACAACAAGAATATTAAGTTATTATATAAAATAAAATATTAGAATATTATATGTTGCGATAGGTAATAATAATAATAATAATAATAATAATAATAATAATAATAATAGTTTTATTTTCCCTGGCAGAGTTAAGGCCATCTGGCCTTTTCTTCCACTCAACCAGGATCAAAACAAATACAGAAAAATATATACCGGTATACAAGTATTAACTTAAAATAATAATAATAATAATAATAATAATAATAATAATAATAATAATAATAATAAAATAAAAAATACGAAATTTTCAACACACAACTCAATTTCAGAACACACACACTCTTTCACTCTACATTACACCACATGAACACACCCTCACAGGAAACAAAACAAGAGGCGCTAAGACCAACAACGACCAGTTTTGAGGATGACCCATAAAAGGTCGAAACATGTAAACAAGGTACGTTAGAATTTAACACAAGAAAGTCTTATCATACATATTCCGAAGTGATACAGTGTTAAAAGTTGTGTAATCAAGATGTATGAAAAAGAGAGATTGAATACATATGAATATAACCACAACAGGAAAATACATTCTGGTATACAAGTATTAACTAAAAAGAAAAGAATTAATACATATGATTATAATCACACAACTAAAGGAATAGTACAATTAGTATAATCAGCATAGATTACATTGAGCCAATGACAATTACCTAGATATTAGTATTGATGGAAAAAACGAAGTAATGACTGTTTAAAATAATGATGATGATGATAATAATAATAATAATAATAATAATAAGAATAATAGTAATAATAATAATAATAATAATAATAATAATAAATAAAAATTATATTTAAGAAAAACTAATTCTGTGCATTTAAAATATTTCTAAACAACCTAATTTTAAACGACTGAGGGCTAAGACTACCCCTGATTTCCAGCGGCAGCGAATTCCAGGAGCGGGCCATGGCTATTGAGAAAGAACTTGAGTACAGAGTTGTTTGATGACGTGGCATTGATAACAACAGATTGTGTTGTGAACGTGTAGGCTATACAGATACAATATACTCGTATAGGTCATACGGGATATTCATATTTTAGCAAATAAGCTCTACTACGAGTATAATGAACAGTAGAATCTATGCGTGAAAACGACAATCGCTTACTTACCTTGCGGTGTTGTCTGTAGTCGATATGGGCTTCAAGCGACCACTAAAATGTGGTCTGTGTGTGGTTGATTCCGCCGATAGCACAACCACACCAAACTGCAAAATAATCGCAAAGATGTGGTCCGTGTGAGTTCAGCTAATTCTAAAAGATATTACTACTCAGCCTGCTTTCAGGGGGTCTTGGTATTCGCAGACATCCAATCTTGCCAAACTTGCAGGGAAGTTGCTAAATGTTGGAGCTTCAGAGAGTTTTCGGTAAATGGTCTTATGTTCACTGTCCCTCAAGAAACAGGCTAACAAGCAAACATTCTGATAGGGCAGATAAAAAAAGTTAATTTTTTTTCTTCCACCATGTTAATAATGTCAAAAGAAGTGCTTATACAAATTTTGCCACTCGACCGCAATTACGACGCCTCCAGAAAGTGATTTTCCCTGAGGCCGTTTACAGAAAAAAGCACAATTGCATTGAAAGATTTATTGAAACAGAAACAGCAATTGCTGCGCTATTTGTCAACATGTCCCGCACTGGAACTGAGACATTTGTCATACCATGGGATCACTTTTTGTATCCTTGTGCGTTTGACAGCCGCTGCACCTCTATGTCGATCACATGATATGACAAATGTCTTAATTCCGATGGGGAATATGTTGAAAAATAGCTTAACAATTGCTGTGTCTGCTTCAATAATTTTTTCCAATGAAATTAGGTTTTTTTTTCTGTTAACGGTTCCTGGCAAACTTATTTTTACGGCCCTCGTAATTGCGGTCGAGTAGCCAACATTTGTATAAGCATTACTTTTCACATTATTAACATGGTGAAAGAAAAAAAAATAACTTTTTATCTGCCCCCATCAGAATGTTTGCTTGTAAGATATGACAGGTAAAAAAAAAAAAATACTGCTTGTGGACCATACGAGTATGTATACTAATAATTAAAAGATGAACCATGTGGAGAATATCGATAAATTGAATTAAGACTATAGCAGATATTCTAGAATGATTGTAAACATAATTTAATTTTATATGGTAGATTGAAACACAAACAGCATACTTCTGTCTCTACTACATGTGGCTATTCTACATTACATACTGTATAGTAGAATATATACCTAGATGACGTATTTTATACGGCGTATTTTCTGTGACTCAACCATGTTTTGTGTATGAAATAGCGAAATGTTTATACGAAAAATTTAGGCTTACTGTGTGTTTGTTTTAAATAACCCTTCAGAAAATTACCCCGTTATATAGTAACATCAATTCTATTTTCATTTAACTTCCTCAAAAACAAGTCTCTACAATCTACAGCAATCGCCGCGAGTATATGTAAGTATAATATTATGTAACTATCATAAGGCTTTTTCTAGCCATTGTAACGAATTCAGCCTTAAGAGACTGTTGTAAAAATAATGTATTAAAACGCTACGGCTATGGCTGACGTCGTGTGAATGAACCGGACCGGTAAATCTGACGTGAGCCTTGAGGTACTTTTCATGTCTTCGAGCGATTGTTTCTCTCGCTCTTCGCAATTTTGTACACATTGCACTTGTATTTCGTTCGCTATCCGCTAGATGGAACGCCGAACGTTTGCGAGACAACGGAGATGCTTCCATCTTACGGCGACTTCCTGATCCGTGCAAAAATCGCTAGTGTTATTATCGGACATTCGTAGTAGTAATAATAATAATAATAATAATAATAATAATAATAATAATAATAATAATAATAATAATGGTAGTGGTGTTGATGATGATTTACCACACTCAAAGAAACATACTGCAACCATAGTATTCAATTTCTATATCTATCAGTAATTCTAACCAGAAATAATCGAAAATACATTTTAAAGGAGCTTGTTGTAGTTTAGTCAACTGTCCGAAGACAGGTTTGAACCTTATGACACCAATAAGGCATCACTCATAAGGTAACTAAGCCAGGATATAATAGGGTAGGATGTCCAGTTCCTTTCCCTCTCCATTGCATACATGAATGACTAGTAATATGTTGTTGTTGTTTTCTAATGCCAGGCGTTTGACAATAAAGTCATTTGACCTCTTGCACTCCAATATTTTTCAAAGATATTATTATGGCCAGCCACTGAAGCACAGATTTTGAGGTGTTCCGAATCCATTTCTTGGTTTGAGTTGCACAATGGGCAGTTAGGGGACTGATATATTCCAATTCTATGCAGGTGTTTGGCCAAACAATCATGGCCTGTTGCCAATCTAAATGCAGCTACAGACGATTTGCGTGGTAAATCGGGAATTAACTGTGGATTTTGATACAGAGAGTTCCATTTTTTCCCTTGAGATTGTGTTATCAAATTTTGTTTGTTGAAGTCTAAGTATGTAGAGTTAATAAATCTTTTCACAGAGTAATACGTAGATTTAGTAACAGGTCTGTAAGTAGCATTGCTGCCCTTCTTTGCTAAAGCATCCGCATTCTCGTTTCCCAGGATTCCACGATGGGATGGTATCCATTGGAATACAATTCTTTTATTGAGTGATATTAATTGAGAGAGCATTTTAGTTATTTCTGCTTGACTAGTAATATAATGATGCTAATCCGACTTCAGATGTATACAAACAATATTGTTCTTCCTCTAACAAATATCGTCAAGCGAGATGTAGACCTATCTGCTTATCAGCCAGGAGGTTATAGAATAGATTATGAATGTGTAAGTTGCGGTAAGAAATCTGGGAGCGCTTGACTGAAAGTTATTTCATATTTTTTATTTGGTTATTTAACGACGCTGTATCAACTACTAGGTTACTTAGCGTCGATGGGATTGGTAACATCGAGATGATATTTGGCGAGATGAGGCCGAGGATTCGCCGACATTTGCCTTACGCTTGGGGAAAATCTTGGAAAACACCCCAGCAGGTAATCAGCCCAAGCGGGAATCGCACCCACACTCGAACGCAACTCCGGATCGGTAAAGCCGACTGAGCTACGCCGGTGGCCGTTATTACACATTAAATGAACGATAATAATATATCAAGAAATCATTCATGGACATCTTCAAATAGGAAAGAATGAAGAAAATAATGAGGTCTTTTTACTGCTTATATACTGAATAAAATGGTGTACTTAGATTTAGTATCCGTAAAATGCAAGGAATTCTAAGCTCAGAATCATATTATCACAAGCAATGGACCATATATCTACTATATTATACAACATAAAGCTTCATATTCTTATGTATTATGAAAACAGTGAGCGTTTAGAAATGTTGGCATTACTTCAGTTCGTTACGCTAGGAAATACCTTAAAATAACAGTGATTATTAAATGATTATGAATGTAATAAATAAATCAATCCGTAAACGCATTTTCATCAGTCTATACATTATTTGCAGCCCTCGGAAGATCTTTGGCCACGTCCATCTGAACATTTCGAGACCCGTCACAATTTTTAGGCGGACACACTGCTGAACTCTCATAACTTGCGTAGGCCTACATCACAGTGGGAGCTGACAAGTATTCCAGTTCAATCCCTGACACTCTTGCACAAAACGTGAAAGATGTCTGTCATAACTAGGTGCCGGATTTATAAGTTTTACCTAATTTTTTTTCCTTACTTCTAAACTCACATGTGGGCGCTATGCATAGACATTTCGCAGCACGCGCTACGAGCGTACTAAGCTAGCCCCGGCTATCCACTGGTTACTAGTACAGAATTCAAATCATATCCTATCGCTAACACTGGTTTATGAATACGAAAAACGCTGATAATCCACCGAAAACCCGCGCTAAAAATGTCTATGAATACGGCCCTTAATGTCTTAGATAATTTTCGGAATCATTGTCACAAAAGTCATATATATAAACTATTCTGTTGAACTTAGAAGTACCTAAATGGACCTTATGAACTAGAAAAACCTAAATCTTAATTAATATGTGTTTTTCTATATTTACTGCGTTTTATGTAAATATATTTAGAAATTTCAATACATCTTTTAATTTTTATTCTCTTCTGCATTGGAGATAGCGATCCAATCTGCAGTCTCTACCCCTTCAGTCTTTTGTTGTTTTGGATAAAATTATTAACAGGGAATTCTGTCTTTCTTTGTATAGTGGGTCGTCCTTCAGATGTTTCTCTCTCTCAAGGGCACTGATTGGAACTGCATGTATTGGAATTTGTATTGATCTCAGATACGACATATTGTAGAAGGGTATAAAGTGACTGAACTTTCTCTTAACGTGAATAAACTACGAAAAATTCGCATTGTTGAAATTCGTGAGTTTTCGGGCGTGTTCGACTGTGATTAGTCTATTATTATTATTATTATTATTATTATTATTATTATTATTATTATTATTATTATTATTGTATCTCCAATGGGGGTTAGCCCTATTTTACATATGTATGTTAGGGCTATAGTTTTACACAAAAAAGATAAGCATAAAGAGAGATGGAAAAGAAAATTAAGCATGTGCGGGTAAGAACTCTCCTGAGGTCTCTGTGCAGTCTATCTTATTCTGGTGCTTCTAACTGTTGTTTACAGTAATGACAATGAGTAGTTGGAGCAAATACCTTACTATACTAATACCGGACAGCTGTATACCAGCAGCATTGACGTGAGTGTGAAATATCATGGAACTGACATCTAGCTGAGCGGCATGGAATTACGTCCACAAATACAAATATTAACATAGCGGAAATCGGACTATTGTTTAAAACGTGAGGTACTAATGTGGAATAATATACGAGACACTTAAGAAATGTTGAATAGCACCGGATTTAATATAACATTATTTTATATGAAAGATGCATATTATGAGAAATATTGCATGCTCCATATTATTTTTCGTAATTAATTGTTGCGTATTTTTTTCTTTGCTTTAGTGAGACAAAATTAATTCTGACATTAAGAATGAATTTAGAATGACGCTTTATATACCCATTGCTGACAACTGCGAAGATAAAAATGGTAGTAATCTGATGCTTGTAATAATTAGTAAAGGCATGTGGACAAAAATAAAACTTAATTTGTTAAAACCTTAAAATTTCCAATATATTTTAACTTCTATTCATTTACTAGGCCTAAATAAAAAAGCTAATTTTTATTGTTCTATCAACACAGAGACAAAGGCATTAGGCCTAATAAAGAATTTTTTTGACTCACGTTTTATGAACTCTCGGAAATCAAAGCACGATTTGGAGCAATTTGTAATGCTGTAATTGTAGTAATTATAAACAGCACATATACACCTTGACATTTTAACACAGCACTAATTAATAAAACTATTAACTAGCCCAGCAACAATATACATTGCAGTTGATAACAGCTTGTTTCGCGAGTATCTCCACACCGGCCGCCTAGGTAGCAGCACCAGCGTCGTTCGCGCGCAGAATTGATAGTTGTCTGGTATTATTATAGTAAGGTATTTGGTTGGAGTACATCGCAGACGGTTAAAGGATATGTAAGGAATAAGTAACCTCGCGTATGATGCAATCTAGATTGTCTCTGACAAACATAATTAGCAGAGATTGTGGCATGTGAGATCGCCTGATTTAAATCCGTACGATTTTGTTTATGGGTACATTAAAGAGGGAAGTGTATGAGTAGACAAATAGAAAATGTATTAAAATAATTCGCGTGTACAACAGGATAATTAAAGGACAAATTCGGATTACGATAACTAGGGTTACACGGGCTTAACTTTAGAGTGTCCCAGAACTTAATCAAGAGGTGTCAATTGTGTCTGGACTGTGTTGGAAGGCATATACAGAGTATATTTTATTGAATGAATTTTCTGTTTTTCTTACACAGCCATCCAATGGTTTTCCCTCGCGGAAGCTGCTTGTTTGCTTTCCGCCGAGTGTTCTATTAGCACAGTCATGTCAAGTGATGCCCATACGGGCAAGCGCGAGCTTTAGAGCTCAGGAGAGCCCGAGCGCTTTACAGCAGAAAGAAAAGAGACAGACGACAAAGGTAGTATATGCCGCTTGGTCGAGCTATTCGAGCTATATATAGGGATGGCCAGCACTGATTCAATGGATAAAGGGAAGAGAACTTATTAAAGCTGTATTCATGTTAAATTTTAGATTTTTCTGAGATGTATAAGTGCTTTATAAGAATGTAAGTTTTAATGTTCATTTTTCACAAGCGTTCTTTTTTTGTATTCAAAAGAAATATTTTCTCAATTTTTTTACAGAAAACTGAAATTTTAAGATATGTTTATTTAGTAGTCTTTCAGGTACTGAAAAAATGTTTTCTTAAATTCAATATATTGTAAATGCGTATTACTGAAGATAGTGTATTACAAATTTTGAAAATATTCGCGTGGAAATGAATTAACAAAGCAACTACTGTTACATCATAGACAAGAGATATATGCCCATGTGTTATAAAACGTCCGCTCTATAGCTTAAACAGATTTCGAGAAAATAATTTAATATTCTGATAGGAAGTTTCGAACCAATATCACCTTAAAAGGATAATGCGATAATAGTTTTGTTATGTAATATTAGCTGTTACAGTTGAAACATATACCTAGGTAACTTTGCTTTGTACTATAGACTAATATTGTTTTAATTAGTTTATTGATTACTTTTATAAGATACCATCAATATCAATTCCAATTTACCATGTCATACTCAATCCCTTTCTTTGGGATATCACTTTCTTTATGAATGATGTGTTTCATTGACTTAGTACAATTTAGTTGTACTACTATGGAATTTATGTGAATATTCATTCTTAACCCTTTATTATTTATTAACGTTTAAAACACAACTGCAATATTAAGAAATTGGTGTTAGTACTTTTGTTTTACAGACAATATAGATAATACCAAACAGAAAGAGTCATATAAAATAACGACATAAAAATTTCATGTCCCGCCTGAAGTTTGTGGACCACTGTTTTCTTAATCCAACAGGCTGCTTATTCATATACATAATCCTTCCTCCTTCGATACCAGCGCTTGATGCCCGTCAGAAAAATGCGCTTGCTTTGACATCACTGTTTTAGCATATGACTAGCGCTGGCGACTTATAAATGGGGAACCCAATAATAGATTATTGGCTGAACGGAGAAAAAATTGGCATACAAACAAGCAATGAAAGTCTAAGTGCAGTGTAATATAGTCCTGCGCCCGCCATGGAACAGGAAGTGGAAGAAAAGTTGAATTAATGATAGACAACTCCGTATTGGAATTCACCTCGAGGACTAGGATCTAAACTGTACAATGCGGCCCGATTCCGCCACTGGTGACTGTAATAAATCTCCGTGTGTTTGAGATAATTCAAATGTTTCGTCACGAAAAATTAATCTCGGTATAAAAAGGAATTGATAGTCTTCGATGAAATCACTCGTGCAATACGGAGCGACCTCCTCCTTTTTATCTGCCTCCCTTCCCTTCTTCCCTCCCTCCTTTAAAAGCGATCGCGGCGTTTCTGTAATTTTGTAGGTGTTTTCCGCCCACCTCACGGCCATCTTACACGATTTGTGTGATATCGAGCAGCACGATTTGGAAACATGTCATTGAAAATGCAGTCGTGAGCGAGCTAACCGCTCTAATTGATCGCTGGATGCAGCAAAAAATCTATTAGCTTGTGAGAAGATGAAGCTTTTTTTTTTTTTGTGCATGTCGGTAAATTTAAGAGTTGGTAATTCCATCACGCTTGTCTCTTTCTGTAAACTGATCGATTAATACAAAGAGAACCGGAAGTACTTAATCGATCGTTTTAAGACTGAAAGTCCATCATGCTCAAACGAGACATCTATCGGCAAGATATTTTACGACCGCTATGAACAACTCTTTGTTCACATACAATTTATTGCAAACCACATCCTAAGTAACAGGAGGAAAGTGGTTTGGTTGAGTGTTTAAACAAAAGAAAATCATGTAGTGCAGCTCTACTAATTTAAGTCACTTTCTGGACCAGAGCGCCGAAATCTAACCTGTAAACACACTCAGCACTTTCTGTTGTGGGAAATAAAATCTCCTCTATCTACTGTCCTACTTGTGTGTACAGTAAACATACTGACCTCATGTTCGAGAGGTCCGAGGTTCCCTTCTTAAGGCTTGCAAATATTCAGAGTTTTCCTGTTGCTGTTCCTTCGACACCACAATCACTATCAATATCATCATGGCATCTTCAGGAATACTCGTTATTAACCCCTATGGCACGAAGTAATAATTTGCTAGAGTCTAGTTCGAATCCCTAATCTTAAAGGAAGAATTCACTCCAGGTATAGGCGTATATCGACTTTATAAATGTCAGATTTCATCAAAATTTTGGTAAATAATGTTTTTGCCTCATTTGGAAGCTCATCTTTTCTAGTTTTCAAAAATATATAACTTATATACCCATTATCGCAATAATTTCATAATTATTTGGGCATTTATAATATAAGCGCACTATACTTTCTGTACCTTACGCCATCTTTAGAATCTGTTTTCTCCTATTTCACATTTTCCGACATTTATTATCCTTCCAACATACAAAAAGTAGACAATTGGGCAAAAGACTTCGTTGAGGTACCAAATAAAAGCTGAAACATGTGGCTATGTTGTAAACTAAAATTATTATTTTCAGTCGAGTATAATTATTTTATCCATCCCCCCAAAATAATATATATGTACAGTGCTTAATAATGTGACATATTTTTTGAATGGCTCATTTTGGCGAAAGAAATTTAGAAGGTCAATTTCTAATGGAGTTAGGTGGGTTGAAAATTTTATTAACTTTAATATATATATATATATATATATATACGTACCTCCAGTAACGAATGTATTACGTTAACAGAAAGCCACAATTTAAAGTCACACAGTGTTTGTGTGCACTCACAGTTCAGTTCTGGCGTCTTGTCAGCTCTCGTGAGTTGTGTGGATATAAAAGGAAAAATTGTGACGGTATCGTCTTTATTTATAGCTTTGAAGGATATTAGTTTAAAATTAACTTAAAGCCTTTAAAAGATATTTATTATTAATGTACATAATATTAAACCTAATATAGAAATTTACAATCTATCACCTATTTAATCTCAGCCATTCTACTAACTTTGCAACGATGAATATTTTCAACAAATCATGAAGATATTGGAACATAGTTCCTGGGGTAGATCAGTCGGTAGAGCGTTCGCGCGCTAAGCGAAGGGTCCCGGGATCGATACCCGGCGCCGGAACAATTTTTCCTTGAAATTATTCAAACCTGCTTTACAGGGAGCTACTACCTGAAAGACAGATTTGTCCTATCGTTACAAGGAACTGAATCTGCATGATATTCAGCATACCAGAGAAGGTTGCTATGGAGGCTAGTGGGGTCGTCGTATAGTGACATTTGGACGAAATTTCATCGCCGATTTCATAAAGCTGGACTCAGACAAAACACTTCACACGCTGGTGAACAAGTTTAAACGTACTCGGACAGTCACAACGGAACCTTACGAGGACGTCCATCATCCTCTGAAGCGCCATCAGGTTGTCCATCGAACTTAGTCCAAAATCAGTGCTGCGTTTGCTACGGGAATTGAACATTCCGAGTACGACGGTTCACGCTGAAGAAGAAGCCGTACCACCTGCAGGTTATGCATCACTTGCTTGATGAGGACTTTGCACAGCGTGACTTCATTGTTTGTGGATTTATCAAAGGACTTGTGCTCACCCAACCCATTACCACACTGGTGGAGCTTCACCATTACTACTACAATATTTTCGTCATCTCTACCAACACAATTATAAGTTTTAACAGCAGCAGCAGCAGCAGTACCACAACTGCTAACACCAACACTAATAGGTTCACCATCACGATTACTCTTATCTTAAGTAAAATTCAAAGTAAAACCGCATAAGCTATTATTGTTCATACCGTCGCAGTAACTCAGTGCTAACACACTGTACTTATAAGCCAGAGGGCCTGGGTTAAAATTCCAGTTGATCCACTCTGAATTTAGTCTATAACTTGTGTTGGGCAAGTCTGTGGTCCAAGCAACACAGGAGTTTTCTCCGGGTACTCCAGTTCCTCTGTAACATCCTAACAATTTTCTATTATCATCGTCATCATTATCATGATCATTATCATCATCATGATTCATTGATTAATGTATACTCTTCGCCTATGGTGCAATCTTAATTGTCTCTGATGAACTAAGTGTTATATGCTTTTTGATATTAGCGATCTCTATGAGCCACGATCGTAGAATCGGGACGAATGACGGAAATTCAAGAGCCTTGCTATTTTCACACACACACATACACACAAACAGCAGACACACAGACAGAGAGACACATAGACAAAGAGACACGCTGACACACAGACAGAGAGATACGCAGAGATACAGAGACACGCAGACATACAGACAGAGAGAGACGCAGAGACACAGACAGAGAGACACGCTGATACACAGACAGAGAGATACGCAGACACAGACAGAGACACGCAGACATAACTTACAGACAGAGAGACACGCAGAGACACAGACAGAGGCACGCAGACATACAGACAGAGAGACACGCAGAGACACAGACAGAGAGACACGCTGACACACAGACAGAGAGATACGCAGAGACACAGACAGAGGCACGCAGACATACAGACAGAAAGACACGCAGAGACACAGACAGAGGCACGCAGACATACAGGCAGAGAGACACGCAGAGACACAGACAGAGAGACACGCTGACACACAGACAGAGAGATACGCAGAGACACAGACAGAGGCACGCAGACATACAGACAGAGAGACACGCTGACACACAGACAGAGAGATACGCAGAGACACAGACAGAGAGATACGCAGAAACACAGACAGAGACACGCAGACACACAGACAGAGAGACACGCTGACCCACAGAGAGATACGCAGAGACATAGACAGAGACACGCAGACACACAGACAGAGAGACACGCTGACATACAGACAGAGAGATACGCAGAGACACAGAGACACGCAGACACACAGACAGAGAGGCACGCTGACACACAGAGAGATACGCAGAGACACAGACAGAGACACGCAGACACACAGACAGAGACATGCAGACACACAGACAGAGAGATACGCAGAGACACAGACAGAGAGACAGACAGAGACACAGACAGAAAGAGAGACAGACACGCAGTGACAAATACAGAGAGACACGCAGACAGACAGAGAGACATACACACAGACAGATACGCAGAGACACAGACAGAGACATGCAGACATACAGACAGAGAGACACGCAGAGACACAGACAGAGAGACAGACAGAGACACAGACAGACAGACAGAGAGACACGCAGACACACAGACAGACAGAGAGACAGACACACAGACAGAGACACACGCAGACACACAGACAGAGAAATACGCAGACACACAGACAGAGACACACAGGCAGAGAGACAGACATGCAGAGACACAGACAGAGAGACATGCAGACGCAGATACAGACACAGATACACAAAATATTTTTGCTAGTCTATGTTTATTGCTGTTATTAAGGGTTGTATTGAAACTATAATAATTTCTATTAGTGTAGACTAGTTTATACTATTGTGCTAATATAATACTGCTTGTATGCTTACTATCAATACAGGAACAATTTCTCATTCTTTTGCTGTTGCTACTGGTGGGGCTGTAGCTATTAAGCATATTCTTACTGTTTCCCCTTAATCATCCAGTACTCTCCTTACACATGGAGTTATATCTCTGCTGGTAGTTTAATTTCCTTTTCAAGGTGTTGGTATTGAAACCTGGCCGAGTGCAATGGACTATGATATATTTTGAATCAATTCTTTTGAGAGGGAAGTAAAGCTGTAGATCCCGTACCATCCCCGTCAGGAACAGGGTTCTTTTACAGCACCTTGTTCCCGGTAAAGGACTCTAGGAAAAAAATTGTAGGTCATTTCCCACTCATGTTGGATTTCGGCGCTAAATGACCTCCACATTTGAAAGCGTTGTTAAATAAAATACTGTCACTACTACTTTTATCAGGAAACTGCTAATTTTATGTTGAGTAGGCTACTTTTCCTGTTGCTAGTATTATTGGTACCTACGAGTAGATAGGCTAGATATTTTTTAATAATGGTAATGTTTCTCCATTTTATTTCTTATATTGTTGTGGTACCAATTTTTTATAAGTCGTACTTCGCAATTGCTCGTAATACTGCATCTGATACTCGTTTTTCCATGGCTAGTATAATCTGCACCCAATACTTTTCCTACTAGTGGCAGTGTTGCAGATTCAGCGGTTTTCCCACTAGATCTGGCGTTTTTCAGTGTTAGTTTAGCGGGTATAAATTTATGCAATTTGTATTGGTGATATAGGGATTTAGCGAGTTTCTTAACACTCAGAGCGGCAAAATAATCCCATTTTACATTGGCAATATAGCAATTTAGCAGTTTCTGCACTGTTTCATAGCAGTTTCATCGAGTTGTCAACACTGATTAGAAGTACTACAAGTAAAAGTTCCATTTCTTTTTCTATTACTTCCTTTTCTGTAATATTTTCTACAGTAACTAGTATTATTACTGCCATTAAACTGTCATTATCACATCCTGCTTAGCGCTATGAAGTTGAGTTCGTATTTATAAGCCCAGTAGCCTTTGGGATACAGTAGAAGCTTGTTACGTCCTCATGCATATGCATGCTATCGGCTTCATTATCCAAACGCGAGACAAAAAATGTATAAAAATGAACCATAAATATACTATTGAAAATTTATACTCTTGTTACTCGACGATATTGCTGCCCTCATTGATTAATGTATCGGCTCTCCCCATTCTCTATCCAGCATCGCAGACCCCGTATATCATCCTTTCTTTCCTGCGTTACGATTATGGGTGAAAAATAACATTATATGCTGTTATGCTGGTAATTGTCCGTGTCGTGCTGAGTAGAATTGAGAACAGCATGGAGTCATAATGCAGTTCCTCTGATATTCACAAACGAGGAATTTTATTTTTAAAACTTACTTACCTTCTCAAGTTCCCTTCATTTATTTTCAGTATAGACATTTGCGTTCATTTTTTTTAACCATCTGCCCTCCTCAGTGATTTGTGTCCAGAAAGTTGAACATTTAAGGATTATGATATTCGTGCAGAGGAAAAGAGGAACAGTGACGTTTATAGACCTACCATGCGAAATAAAAATACGTAGCTCTGCTTCAAAAGCAAGAGAATTCTGGGACGTATGGTCAGTACACGTGAGACAACTCAGGATGTCATATTAACAACGCACAAAATTCATACTCTAGTTGAGATTTCAGCCCCATGTCGTGACCGAATCCTCATGGGAGAAGAAATTAATTTCGGCCATAGGGACCGATGCGCATCCAGCATCGTGACGAATTTGGAGAGCTAAATTGAGTAGTGTAATCCTGTTGCGTACAGCGGCTATAAGGGCTGGAAGAAACGCCGTGCTGATTACACATTACCCCTGTACTGGGTGGATGATTGTTCACCTCTGCTGAGGCATGTGTGCGTCAGGCAGCAGTGGGTTGGTTGGCCTTGGTCTTTCATGGGCTCTTGCGCTATGGAGAAAAATGTTGGAAATTCAACTCTCTACTGTTGCTTCTGTTCAGCACTGAAGCTACGTCTCGGTAATCTGTGTTGTTATAAGGTAGACCCTGCGGTCAATCTGGACTAGACCAGTAGGATGACTATTCTAATTACAGGTAACAGAGTGAATACTATTATTTATCAAAATGTGATTTATTTTCATTACTGTCATCTTCCTTGAGGCACTGGTCTCTCTTCCTTCTTTCCGTTCTGACAATTGAGAGTAGTCTGTTTTGATTCGACACCAGTCATAAATAAAGGAATTCCCCGTTTCATAATCACGTGAGGAAAACTGAAATCAATAGGAATTAAAGATAACTTCACTTTTGTCTTTCGCTGTGGCTTCGAAGCGCTTCTGCCTTTAATGCAGAGGACCCGAATTCGGATCCTGAACAGAGAATATTTTCTCAATTTATTTATCCTTGAAGGACATAGGCCTACATTTAATTTCACACTAGCTGTCGCTCTCGGCTTTGTAGAACAATATACTACTTTAACTTCATCATAATTGCTAGCGAGTGTAGGTTCTGATGTAAATCTAGATATTGGTCATTCAGGTGAGTAGTCCTCGTTGTTAAATCGACATCTTTTTCCACTTTGTGAATGATATCTTTTTCTTCTGATTAATTTATTTATTACCAATACAATTAATGTTTTCCCTATCTTATTCACATATCTCTCGGATGATTTACTTATGTCCTACCTAATTCATGTATTTTCATCTTATTCTTTTTCAACTGTGTTATTCTTGACTAGTTCACCTATAATTTTTATGTCTTTGTTACAAACTTATTTATGTTATTTTTATCTGTCATATTCATTTCTTGTCTTGTTGTATTGTCCCTTTTAGGTCTATCTTATTAATGTGTTATTGACCTGTCTTATTCATGTCTTTTTCACCCAACATATTCATGTCTTTATCATATATATGTTATTTATTCTTTGTAATAGTCCTGCTAGTGTTTCTTTTCATATATCTCAAACATGCTATTTCACCTAGCCTATCCTATTCATGCCTTCTTATATACGAGTATTTTATCCATTATTTTTGTTGCTCCTGTTCAAATTTTTTTATAACTTCTGTTCCCATCTTTTCATACTGTTCATGTCTTTTTCATCTATCTTATTCATATTTCTTTCATCTGTCCTGTTCACATCTTTCTAGCCTATCTTTCTCATATCTTTTTCATCAGTTTTACTTGTGTCTTTCTAATCCACCCGATTCATACATCGTCGGATTACAAGCAAAATACATAAAGTAAAAAAGATTACTTATGAGAAAAGTGCGTTTGAAAGTTCTTGATAAAACTGAATCCTCAAAATATTATTTTTAGTAAGTTGTTCCTCTTTATGCTTATTTCATTTTCAAATTCTAAGTTTATACACATACATTTTATACTGTACATTATATACGCATTTTTATCAGATGTAATACTTTTGACTTAATGTGTTTTGCTTGTAAACCGACGATATATTTCACCTCTCTAATTCATCATTCTTCATGTTTGTAATTTATAGCCTATCTTTCTTCTGCCTTACTTAGGACTTCCCTGTCTTACTCATGCATTCCACATACCTTTCGTCCTCCGTTACCTATCTGATTCATATTTCCATTTTTGCATACCGGTACCTAATTCATGTCAATCTGCCTTATTCATATATCTTACCTACCTGCTTCGTAGACCTTTCTTTCTACCTACTTTCACATACTAAGCTTATTTCTTCATTTTCTTCGTGACTTTTTTTATAAATTTGGATCATATACATAGTAACTAATACTCCCTTTGTCTGTGTTAAAGTTAACATCTGCCCATTGGACTGTTTAACACGTGTTCCAATTATGAATTGTACAAGATTGTGTATGAATGGGCAAGTTCGTTCTCTCAGTGCAGATACGGCAGACAAGAAGGCCCTGAGATTTCTTGCCTGTGTTGTAGGTGATGAAATGGAAGCTTGGTTACTCATCCCTCACAGTTATGGTGTTGTCTCCATACCTCACAATTCCCTTGATTCACAGTGTTGAAAATTGAATCCACCCTCTCCCCCTCCAGCCCTCCCTCCCAGGTCCTCAATGCTGCATGACTGAGCTTTCCATTGGTCGCCCAGATGAGGTGTTGGATTAATGTGAGAGGCCAGGGGGCGAGAGCATCCAGGAATCGATAAATCGATATTGTTTTATATAGTACACAGCCGGTATCCATGGTTACAACGCTAGAAGATTTCACTGCAGCCTTATATTTTGAGGGATCAGGTCTCTGGAAATATTGTATAGGCCTGTATTATTCAGTAGACATAGCTAAGTGGCTAGTGAATTGGCTTCCTACGCCAGAGAGATACAAACATTAACGTCAGTTTATATGAACCTACTGTTTTCAACATCGACGAAATTATTTTTACATGAGAAAGAATTGGAAAAATAACATTCTGAGAGCCACCGGCTTAGCCCAGGCGGTAGCACGTTTGCCTGCTGATCCGGAGTTGCGTTCGTGCGTAGGTTCGATTCCCGGTTGGATTGATTATCTGGTTGGATTCTTTCCGAGGCTTCCCCAAACCGTAAGACGAATGTCAGGTAGTCTATAGCGAATCCTCGGCCTTATCTCGCCAAATAACATATCGCTATCTGCAATTTCATCGACGCTAAATAATCCAGCAGTTGATTCAGCGTCGTTAAATAACCAAGTAAAAACAACATTCTGAGGATAGCCTAGACTATAGGATAATAGATAAGTGTAGATGACTTGGGATTTAGAATTTGAAGAGTCACACATCTATTGGAAGTTCAAGGTAGAGATGAAGACAACCATTCTCCAGAAAAGGAAGGAATACTGTCAAGATTTAATTTACGATGCTGAAGATAATGGTGATGGTATTAACGAGATAATGTTAAGAGTGGTTATTATGATGATGATTCCGATAATGACTACAATAATAATAATAATAATAATAATAATAATAATAATAATAATAATAATAATAATAATAATAATAATGGATGGGTAGAGATTGGATGTCTGTATCAATTAACAGGTGGATGAATGTTAAAATTAAAAATTCTGGTACCTATCATAGAGAAAATAGAAAGGTAGAACTATTTTCTTTACTCCCGTTACTAGAAATAAGAAGTGTGGACAACACCACATTCCGAATCGACCTGGTAGGCGAGTTGGTATATCGCTGGCCTTCTATGCCCAAGGTTGCGGGTTCGATCCCGGGCCAAGTCGATGGCATTTAAGTGTGCTTAAATGCGACAGGCTCATGTCAGTAGATTTACTTGCATGTAAAAGAACTCCTGTGGGACAAAATTCCGGCACATCCGGCGATGCTGATATAACCTCTGCAGTTGCGAGCGTCGTTAAATAAAACATAACATTTAACCATATTCCGATCACCTTTAATCCCGGAGAAGTTTCGACTTAAAATTTCAGAAAAGACTAAAACTCCATTTGCACTGAGGCGAAACCTGATGTTTTCAAGTCCGCAGCCTGTCGCTTTATCGAAATAGCTAACTCGACTTCTGAATGGAAACTAAAGGTTGAAAAAGCAGAGAGATAGAGAGAGAGACAGAATAATCGGTTATTGCTGTCGTCCAGTTAGTAGTTTGCCCATTTAAAAGTGAATAAAACTCCAACTTCATACGCGGCCGAGAAGTCGTTTCGTCTTCTTGTAGCAATTTTCAAATGTTTTTAATATAGTCGGCTTTCAACTTTTTACAGACGAAACTGATAATGAGTAGTTTGTGAAGGACACACAAAAACTTACACCGTGCTGTTGGCTTCTACTGCAATACGAATGGGCCTATTCACATTTGCTAAATTACGCTGTCCGGTTTGTGTATCTCGCACACCCTCCGGTACGATAAATATGTCGCCGCAGGATACAAATTTTATCATTTGTCGTTAATTTCATTAACGTTCTTGATGTGGCGTATTAATGCGCCGGTTCCCTGGCGAGTCAAAGATAAATGTTACTCCTGAGACATTCTGTCAAGTTAGCAAGTATTCTTGTTCTCCCATTCGTGAATACTAGTTCACAATAACGACATCTTGTTTCTAAGGCACGAAGAAAATTGATCTAAATTATAGATCGTAACATGCAAAACAGGTCATTTGTAAAATTAACCCATCATAATGCTGAGTTGTATTCCTATAATTTCCTGTGTTATTAGCTATAAATTCTCATTATTAAATATAGAGAAATTTAGCAAAATTTATAGGTTATTAACTTAAGTCTTCAGTTAATATGTAATTTTTATTCTTTTAATGTCAGTGTTGATTACCACAAGAAACTACATTGTTACAAGTATACATTATGTAAGTTTTTCTTTACATTAAATAATAAAGGTGATGCTGTAGTAGGCCTACTTTCATAGTTAGAAGTTTAGTCTCTATCCAAATTAAAAAAATAATCAATTCTTTTAGCTGCCAGTACAGTACCTTGACCTTGATAGGAGAACTACAGGGACATCATTTTATTTTTACTTCAATTTTTATTGTAACTGAGTTTTTGAATGTACTTCACTTCCACCCCTTCTACTAAGGAAGTTCCAACTCCACACAGAACCAAGACCGCAGATAGTAAGCAGTACTGAGTTACTGAGTATAGTATGTTCCAGAAATATGTTCGCGTTTTCCAGTGACGAAAGAGCTTTCAATATTGAATCATATTTTCGCGCAGGTACTGTCCGTTTGCCTACGTCGCATCCCGATTTCCCCCACCTGCTTCTATCCGCCCCTCTGTAATAGCTGGGCTGTCTTAGCTCTTTTCTGAAAACGT
Source organism: Periplaneta americana (assembly GCF_040183065.1). NCBI lineage: Eukaryota > Metazoa > Arthropoda > Insecta > Blattodea > Blattidae > Periplaneta > Periplaneta americana. The sequence goes on from NC_091117.1 coordinate 168,431,952, forward strand.
TAATTTCTCTTAGGAATTGGAAGTTTACGTAATATTATACAGCTGTTTAATTTAACTTAAATAAAAGGGCCTCGTTAAGTAATTAACTGTCACGTGATTTCCTCCCTTTCTACAATCCTGCGGCATAACCACTTGGACGGACAGTAGATAGCATGTCTGAGTAATTTTATATTTTCGGGTCGGGCAGAAGTGAAGATTGAATTTACAGTACGTAGAGTAGGTACAGAATTATTTCAACTTGAGTTACTAGTACGAAGGACGAAACTGGCAATTGGAATTAGATGCAATAGTCTATAGTGCGATAATATGCACAAAAGAACTGAAGCCTGTATCGAAATGAACGGCCACCATTTTCAAAATTGTGTTTAAATATTCATATTATGATTATTTTTCAATTTAACTTCTTTCTCTATATTGTACGCTAATGTGCTGTGGACAGTATAATATACACTGCATAATGAATACGTTCGCATGGATAACTCACTTCGTGAGTAAAAACACTTATTCTTAATACAGTACTGTACTTTGATTAAAGAAAAACGTAATGAAAATTATCAAACTCAAAATCGCGATATTTCCTAGTTTACGTAAATGGATGAACTACTTTTCTTCCTTCCTATACCTAGTAGAGTGATTTGTGTTTTACGCCAGTATCATCGAACTCCAGTCTTGGAGGGGGGAGCAAGCGGTGTTTCCGGTTCTCTAAAGGTATAGACAGGTTAATATTAAAAATGCTAGTAAAAATAAAATGATGTCCCTGTATAAGTTCGCAGGTGCTGTGGTGTAAATCCCGAGTTGTGAAATAAGAAACTCACTAAGCCTTGGACTATTGACAGATGATACTGCCAACAGACGACCAACTTACGCTTTTCTCGACTCTTTTTTTCCTTCAAAATTCTCCAAGTTTCTTCATTGGAAAAGTTATCGTGTATAAGTTTAAACATAAAGGTCTATATACAGAGTGAACCGGAAGCAAAGTCATTAATTTCTTTGAAATATTTCAAATAAAAAAGGTTTACTACAATTTTCCTCGTTTTTGCTTTCTTTTTGAGATAAAATTGTTTTATATGAAATATTTGATAGCGTGTTTTGGAAAAGTCACTGATTTAATTCCCTATATGCTCAGTCAATTTAAGGAAGTACATAGTGAATTTTAGTCATACATTATTGAAAGAATTTTAGTTTTGTCCTTTAAATGTGCAGAAATTTAATCCGAACAAATATAACTTTTCGTTCTGGAAAGGAATGATACAATGTTAAATTTGTTCGGGTCAAATTTCTGCACATTTAAAGAACAAAACTAAAATTCTTTAAATAATTTATTATCATAATACACTGTTCTCTTAAATTGATTGAGCACATTGGAAATTAAATAAATGAATTTTCCAAAACACGCTATGAAATGTTTGATATAAAACAATTTTTATCTCGAAAAGGAATCAGAAACGAGCAAAATTGTATGCAACCTTTTTTGTTAGAAATATCTAAAAAATATTTACTTATTTATGGGTTTTAAGAAACCTGGAGGTTCATTGCCACCCTCACATAAGTCCGCCATCGGTCCCTATCCTGAGAAAGATTAATCCAGTCTCTACCATCATATCCCACCTCCCTCAAATCCATTTTAATATTATCCTCCCATCTACATCTCGGCTTCCCCAAAGGTCTTATTCCCTCCGGTCTCCCAACTAACACACTATAGGGCCTATGCATTTCAGGATTCGCCTATAGTCTACGTGCTACATGCTCTTCCCGTCTCAAACGTCCGGATTTAATGTTCCTAAATATGTAGGGTGAAGAATAAAATGCGTGCAGTTCTGCGTTGTGTAACTTTCTCCATTCTCCTGTAACTTCATCCCTCTTAGCGCCAAATATTTTCCTAGGCACCTTATTCACAAATACCCTTAACCTCTGTTCCTCTCTCAAAGTGAGAGTTCCAGTTTCACAACCATACAGAAGAACCGGTAGTATAATTGTTTTATAAATTCTAACTTTCAGATTTTTTGACAGCAGACTGGATAATAAAAGCTTCTCAACCGAATAATAACAGATTTTTTTCATACTTATTCTGCGTTTAATTTCCTCCCGAGTGTCATTTATATTTGTTACTGTTGCTGAAAGTTATTTGAATTTTCCCACCTCTTCAAAAGATAAACTTCCAATTTTTATATTTCCATCACGAGAGATGATCATATACTTTGTCTTTTCGGGATTTACTTCCGAACCTATCTCTTTACTTGCTTCAAGTAAAATTCCCGTGCTTTTCCTAATAGTTTGTGGATTTTCTCCTAACATAGTGCATCCTTGAAATTAATGATTACTTACGGTTCACCTCGTATGTCGTTGTGCCGCTATATCTATGTTATTGTAGGCCTAGGCCTACTATTGGTTTATGAACAAACTTGAGATATTATTGATGGACCTACGCCGTTTACTTAAAATTCTCAGAACCGTTCTAGTCACAAATGAAGATAGTCTATGCAAAATGAATGAAGGACATGACTCCTGTGATAGGCGTAATTAAAGAATGAAGAAGATGTATTTTTTTACATATGTCGTACCAAAAAATACAGGGTGTATCTAAATTGGTGTCAAATATTTCGGGGACGTGTTCTTAACATCAAAACAATTAAAAAAGTTAATAAGAACCTGGGTCTGAAAACCATTCGTTAGGGAGTTATTAAAGGATTTGTCCCTTCATTGACCGCTGATTGATGGTTTTTTGTTTGTTTGTATTTTGTAAAGCAAAGAAATCATAAGAAAATGTATTCTGTGAGTGAACAGAGCGAAATTATTTGCATCATTTAATTGATGATGTGCTTCTGAACGTCATCCAACGAATGTGTTTTAACACGATGCTGCTCCAGCTCATTTCAGTCTGATAGTTCGTAATTTTTTAATGATCGATTTCCCCAAAGATGTATTGGTCGAAGGGGATTCATTGCATGGCCTGCTCGATCACCTGATTTGAATCCAATGGATTTCTTCGTCTGGGGACATTTAAAGTCCCTGGTTTATGCGACTCCTGTACTTAATGTTGATATTCTGAGAGCGTATCCAAATGGATTTCACGAAATACGAAACACTCCATGAATTTTCAACAGAGTACGCCAGAGCATGTAACGCAGGTTTAGGGGATACATCGAATCAGGAGGAAGCCACTTCGAGCAATTTTTGTAACATTAAAATTTGTCTTGTAACTCTGAAATAAATTATTTTGAGACCAATGTTCATATGAACCTTTTGTAATGTTTTTGTGTTACGAACACATCCCCAAAATATTTGACACCAATTTAGATATACCCTGTGTATATTCAGCATGGAAGACTAAGTCTTGATCCATTTTTGAATAATCGTTGGAATTTCGTTATTATTTCACACTAATCTATTGGTATGCTGAGTATTGAAGAACGGTAGCTATTGTCGGTGCTCGATTACGCGTTTTAACGTAAGCAGAGGTAAAAATGTTATGTTTTATTTAACGACGCTCGCAACTGCAGAGGTTATATCAGCGTCGCCGGATGTGCCGGAATTTTGTCCCGCAGGAGTTCTTTTACATGCCAGTAAATCTACTGACATGAGCCTGTCGCATTTAAGCACACTTAAATGCCATCGACCTGGCCCGGGATCGAACCCGCAACCTTGGGCATAGAAGGCCAGCGCTATACCAACTTGCCAACCAGGTCGACTGTAAGCAGAGGTACAACAGGAGTTCACACGTAAATTCCGAAAACCGGCGCCAACACAAGCAAACATTCGACTCCTTGCCAATAAATTTCAGGGGACAGGAAATGTTGCTGATGAGCTACATTCTGGTAGACCTTCTATGACTGAGCAGATTGCGGAACGTATTCGAGAAGTCATCGAGAAGAGCCCTCAAGCATCGAGTCGTCGTTTAAGTAACAGCTAGATATGCCAAGATCAACTGTTTTGAAGTTCACATCGAAAAAGCAACTTATCGCATTCAGGTGTTGCACAAACTAGACGACAAAGGTTATACAGCTTGTAGGCAGTGTGTTATGATTTAGTTGAGGTCAAGGACGAAAGTAAATGTATGACTTGGGTTCACAAAAACCACTGTTTATGATCCTTTCATGTTCGCAGAAGCTACCATTACAGGTAACACTTACCTGGACATGCGGAAATAATTTATTGAGTCATAGTTACAGCAGGATGACATTGTTGACACAATTATCTTTCAACAAGACGGAGCGCCCCCTCTTTTTGCGTTAGTTGTGATAACATACCCAAGTCATACATTTACTTTTGTTCCTGGCTTCATAACACACTGCCTACGAGCTTTCCCAACTAATGAATAGGCAGAGGTTCAACACAAGTATGGCCATGGCCATCACGTTCACCTGATTTGACGTTTAGATTTTTTTTTCTTTGGGGGTTATCAAGTCAGAAGTGTACAAAATCAAAGTAAGAAATATACAGGACCTGAAGAAACGAATTCCAGTTAACTCTGACAACGAATATATATATATTTGCGTAAAATTCAGACAGCTATATCTCCACACCCATTGAAAATTACACATGAGTTATATGAATTTTTTGATTCAGAACAGTCCATACTATCACCCTCTAATAGGCCTATATTTAGGCCTACTATTCCTCCTGATCAGCATGTATAAGCTTATTGTATTCCACAACTTTACAAATTCAAACAAATAAGACAAATTAGCTGGCCGTGGTGTGTGTGATACTACTTATAGATAACTCCTTCTGCGGCATGAATGCTTGTCATTTGTTTATTTTTTATGGTCTTGTTGACCCCATGCAAGCCCTTCTAGTGCCAGGCTAAACAGGAGTATCATATAATGAGTTCAGTCGAACACCGTAGGGATATGAATACAACATTTGAAGAAGAACAAAACACAAAGTGATTTATTGGTATTTCAAAAGAGTAGGCTATAGCAGTGATGCAGTAGACCTAATGACAACGCGATTTACGATTTGAATGAGAAATATGTCTTACTTTAGGAAGTAGTAGTACTTTATAAAGCGACACTTTCAATTGCAGAAGTTAGCCGGCATCAAAATTGAATGTGGCTGAGAAATGGCCGACAAATTTTGCTTGGGGCCCTTCATTACGGATAGGATTCTTTCACACGCTGTAAATTTACCACACAGGCCTCCTACTTTTATTTCCCTGCCTGATAAGGATTTTATTGTCTTTTAAAATATATCGCCAGCTAATCTCGGATGCAACTCAAGCATGATTCGCTAGGCGACCGAGGACGACTACCTGTATGTCCACTGGGCAATCCATCGGCAGCGTCTCATGGATGAGATATTGCGTCGGCAGTCGATCATCAGATCCGTGGGCACGTCACATCATTTTACACATTATTATGATAAATGGAGGAATCGTGAAGTAGCGGCAGAGAAAACAGACGTACTGTAATTAATAAAACCTGTTCTTTGTTCGTTTACTGAGTTTCATTTTAAGTCGCCGGGATTCGAAATTGCATCTTCCGCATAGAAGGTCGTACTCTACCCACTCAGTTAACAGTACACCTCAGGAACAGCACCTAATTACTGATATTAAACATAGACTACAAATGTGAATCGCGACTTACCTTAAATATGTAGATAAAGCATAGGTCTACCTATTTTCGTATTCCTTAATTTCTCATCTTTCTTTCAAGAATTAGAACAAAAGATTTTCCAGCTAATAAGATCCTCGTCTTTTGTAAAGAGTTTACAGCATAGTGCTTCTCAAACATTTTTTGTGAAGTGGACTACACATAGTATTTAGGTTATCTTTGTAAGTGGTATTCAGTCTATGGTACACGTACCAGAGGGTACGCTTCCGATTGACAATGTATGTAAAAATATTGGCATATTTACTGTATTGTACTGTTGATTATTATTGTATTGCAGTTTACATATTTTCTTTTACAATATAGGCCTAAACTTTTGTGTTTTCTTGCTTCAGTAACATTTTATATGATTCATTTTATTATCATTGCAGCAGTAACTAAAGCATTTATAATAATAATAATAATAATAATAATAATAATAATAATAATCATCATCATCATCATATAATAATAATAATAATAAAATTTATTTTGCATACAATATCAATCATAGTCTTTTGTTATTTCTTATATAGCTACTTGCAGTGCAATTTTGGGGTACGAAGATAGAAAATGAATTTTGGAGAAACGCTAACTACTACAAATGTTGAATACCACTGGTATGCACTATAAAAATTGTTCATTAAATGCACAAATCTAAAAAAAAAAGTCTTTCCTCCCTTTCTCGACATACGCGTAGGTCTAGACGAGATTAACTATCGTCCGGGTCAGGTTACTTCATACCCTAAGGGTGAAACATAACCATTTTTCCACCATTAGACTACTACATATGCTAGTGGATTGTGGTGATTTTCTAGTTTGCAGGAATTTTCTTTTGCCAACTTCGTTTCGAATTTTGATACTGACAAATACTACAAATGGTAGTGATGATGTAACTAATATGTTGGCAACTGAGACAAATATCGACAATATTTTTCGATACTGGAGTTCCATGAAATTGAAACTGTACTAGATTTCTGAGTCTGTTACTAGAAACTAGTGAAATTTGAACATACTAATAATTAATTTTATCAGTATTAATATTAATACATCATAGTTATTTTATGTGTTGTGTTGTTATAATTCAAGACTATAGTCAGGTAAGTTTTCGGAGTTAATACTAATAATTTCATGTGGTCATGCAAAATACATTTTTAGGTTAGGTCTCGCGAGTCAATTGTTTAGTCAAACCAATGAATTTCGTATTGCCAGACAAAATACTTGACATGTTGATCCCTTTCTCGTATAGTTCGCCTACGAAAATATGTTACAAATTTATTGAATTATTTAGAATAACCTTCCAACATAAAGTACGGTAAGTCATTTAGTACGAAGATCGTGTGATATCTGATAACAGTTGGCAACATTGACACGACCGCAATATTTGTTGTTTAGGAACTGTTCTTATGTGACCCTCACTATAGAACCTTCTGCTGACAAGCGAGTCATCATAGGCTCAACTCATCTCGACAGAGTCAGCCCACGTTAAATTATGTGGAGATGACTGGATTTTATTAGTCCATACGGATATAATTGCCACCGTTTATGTACCATCCAAAATAGGTAGAGGTGGCGATAGACTGTGGCCTTGAAAACGCAAAGACTTACTGACAATCCGCTGCTCCTGGCCAACGGCTGCTCTGTAGCGTCATTATCTAGAACAGATTGTCTTCCTGAGTGAGGGAATCGTTGATACTGTCCTACTACTAACCAACCCTTCACCTTCTACTTCACATATTTATTAGCTGCTGATTTTGCAATCATTATTTTTAACAAAAAAAAAAAACAACGTAGGAACTTTCGAATTGTTATTGTGTCGTTGCACATTTCCAATGAAAAACTGAAGACAATACGGCAATACCATGCAGTAAATGCTTCTTTAAATGTATTTCAAATCATTACCAACAAAATAATATAGCCTATATAAATAAATAAATAACCCGTTGCCTAGAAACTCAAAATCGAATGAGGAGAAACTTAATTTATAGATTACTTCTGAGATGAATGATGTAAATATATAGTGACTATGTTATAGAAACAAAGAACCCAGGAATTTAAAAACAAGTACGCCCAGTATCACTTCAAGATAGACTTCGGGGCGTAGAGAAGTTTCTTATTTCTACCTAACTTGAGCGTTAGCGCAGATGTAGTGTAATCCAGTCTGGGAACTGTCGACCTCTCGTGACTGGCTGGAATGACTTACTCGATAAGGACATGATGTGATGACCAATCAGTCGAACTCCTCAGCTCTGCGGTCGGTCTGCATCTTTGATTTTAATTGCCTAGCTAACGAGCAATTCCATTTCTCATAGCAGGTGAGATTTCCAGGCAGCTGTTGCGCTGCTTCTTGAAATATTGCATTCTCCTGAGTTTAATTACACAAAAACGTTAATAACTGCGTAATTAATCCCATTTCATCTGTGCAGTCGTTCGTTACGCTATGTACCTCGAACAAAGTCGTATGCTGAGCAATGCTTCATGTACCGAGTGACTATTGTGACTAACCCCATCTCTAACAACACAGTCATTTTACGGTCACCTGGTATTTGTCATGTAACAAAGCCTGAAACATATCCGCATTCAACTATTACCTTTCAAATATCGACATGTAGGATACATAGGCCTAACTTAATAAGATGAAATAAGTGAAAAAGTTTTAATGAACCTTAAAAGTGATATAACTACGTAGATATATTACGTCCTTTAAATTTTTCAACGTTTTTCAACTGAATATAGGGTGTAAGGGGTATAAGTGTCGTCCTTTTCACAGTAGTCGGAGTCGGTCTACAGGATCAAAAATGTCCATACAACATAGGGTCAAAACTTGATAGTTTTCCCAGAAAAAAAAATTTCTTCTCTTATTTTATTCACGTTATACTGCTTGTATCGTTAGTAAAATTACGAAAATAATTACATTATTAGGTATATCTAGCAATCTCAATAAAAATTTCAGATTTTTGCTCTTCTGATTGACACTTAATATTTTACGGATCCATCTACCATAGAAATAAATAGTTGATACAGCGTCATTAAATAACCAAGTAAAAATGTCCGTAAGTACTTCCCAAGTAGACTTTTTGTGCAATCGTGATGGATTGAGTTTTTAGCGATTGTGCTGTCCGGTTAAGCCGACTCCATCATCCGCCACATCATAAATTCCTATCCAGCCATCAAATCCGTATATCATGGTGGTGGTCTGCCGTTCCTAACAGATTTACATGAGTCGTCATATTCCTGTTAGGAAAAAAAAAAGAACCTGAATGACTCCAGAATTCGATCTCTGGTATTCACTCAAATAATGTTTTATTTTTTTTAACAATATAGGAGAACAGAATTTCATGGTTAATGTACGAGCTTCGATGATGTCGAGTGGAGACGAATGTTCTCGACTGAGTCCGTAGACGGACGGGATGCCTGATGGTGATTACTTCTGGCGAGTTAGGGTTATTCCTGGTAATAGCAAGGCACGTTGAGTGGCGAATAAAGAACGCTTGCTATAGTCCTCTTTGTTATCTGTGGAATGATTGACCCAGATGGAGACTTCCCGAAGGGTGTTCTAGTGATATTCAGGAAGCGACCTATGTTATCTAGTGACCGTTGGGATCTAAATTTGTTCCCTTCGTGATGCCTTCGGAGCTGAAAAGCCGCCAGCCGCCTAGGGTCTTCCATTTCGTTCATCTTCATCTGTCCGGGTGCTATATCTGTAATACACTCAATTATCTGGTCTACATACATGGACATTTGTTCACACTCAAAATTACACAGAGACCGGAACTTTGGCAGAATGCCTTTTTAAATGTGTTAAATCTATCTTCATTTTAAAGTAAATCTGTAAGAATTATACCTTTGTGATTGAAATGTCACAGTTTTATGTTGTCCTTTTCTGCCTTTTTTTAATATAAATGCCTAATTTACAAAATAAATGCTTTTTTGCCTTTATTTGATTATTTATCTATAATGTATTAATTTATTATTAAACATGTTATATTCTACTTTATTTCTATAACCGCTACAATGAAAGTGACTTCACCGAATGTATATTATTGTCTTTCAGTCAGTTCATATGCTCTTTGCAACAATGGGTGCTTCCGTGCAAAAATGTATAACAGTAAGCATTTTAATTATCAAGGCAACAATGAGTGCGGGTCTAACGTTATTTTTAACGGTAATTTTTCTTTCAGTTTTCATTGCGACGTTGTCGTAGCTAGCTAAATATTTCATATCGCAACATATCAGTACAACCAAACACAAAAATGCTCTTTCCAAGGCTACTGGGAAGAAGATTTCTTTGCTTCCAACAGTAATTGCAAAACCGAGCCGAAAATCTCAATTTGCATTCGACTTATGTAAAGCTTTTTCTTGCTGCCGAAATCCCTTTGTGGAAAGTGCAAGGTTGTGGGTCTAGTGCAAGGTTTTTGTAATTACCTTTTATTGCGTATTTTAGCTATTTATCATGCCTTTTTGCCTGCCTATTTTAGCTATTTATGATGTCTTTTTGCCTGCCTATTTTAATGATTCATAATGCCTAAACTTCCGGTCTCTGATTAATGATCATTTTATGAGAATTATGAATCGATGTTGGATAAACATAACTAGCTTGAATCGCTGATCATGCGATCAGTATTACACTACTGAGGCATCGCTTAAGACTATAAAGAATTAATACAAGAAGAGAGATTCTATGGCAGATCCAATGTGAGGAAAATTCATTTACACGCTGTTTTTGGGAATAGAACTAGGATCGCTGAATTGTAGCTAAGAACTACTGCAGTATACTTTTATTCTATTTAGTAATCCTTTTTACACTTTAAATAATTTTGAAGCTTCTGCAGCAAATTTGTTCCGAGTATACTTGAAAGCTACGCCCTGCACCTTACCTGGTATCATTGGCGAAGTCTTCATCGTGATAGCGCGCTCATCAAACTAATCAGGCTGAAAGCTTGCAAGGTTTTGTGTTCTTTACTTCCAACATTTACCCGAGCTAGTCTGCAATTGGATTAGTGGAGTGCCAGCCCCTTCTCCTCCCGCGAACCTACGCCTCATCAGATTGAATGCTGTAGACATTATCTGGATTGAGTTTACTTACGCTTGTTGGGCCCCGCACAAATTGCCCCCGGGGTGGTGTACACCTCCCCCCTCCACCCTTCGTACAGCTCAGTATACGTGGGGTTCGACTGAAGGAAGGGAGGAGCTGACAAATGAAGAATTCAACACGCACAAACATTTTGGTACACTTGGGATCAAATAAAAATTCCCTCTCCCTTATCCGACATGAGGATAAGTAGCCCCTTCAGTCTCACTGGGAACGGCATTGGACGGCGTTTGACCTATGACAATGTGATTGGTGACCTTTCGTGTTTTTCGTCTTATCTGGAAGAAGATATAAGTAGAAATTCATACAAAGAATCAACATTTTTTATCTTTTGAGGTTCACATGTTAATTGCCTGATCCACTTTTTCCTTAATCTAACTGTATTTGTTATATGTAATGGCTATTACTGTAATATTCTTTACGTTGTTGTCCTTCAGTCAATTTAATTGACGTCGTCTCATAATTGATAACTGCATTTCTTGCTGTGTTTTCGTTAATTTCACATATTTGGACGACATTATTATCTTCTAATGGAATTTTAACTATAATGATCGCCATGTTCATAATATTTACATTTGCGTCAAAGATTTGTTTTTTTTACAGGAAGGTCTAATTACGGACTCATTTTTATGGGCATTGTTAACCAACATTACATTTACTGGCTGACTGGCTTCCCTAGGGCCGTACTCGGGATGGATGTATAATATAGGCCTATATGAAGGGTAAGAGGGAAAAACAAAATAAGTCAAATTTTCTTCACAGTCTAGAAAAACAAAATTATAGTTTCAGAACCTTCCTTTAAAAGTAAATTAAGGGGAAACTCGACTGAAAATCATGAAAATTTTCCAAAAAAAATTATCGGCTATTTCACTTCTTTAGAATGTTTATTTTCATATCTCAAATGGATTTAGTTGAATTCTGATTACAAATATATTTAAATTTTTTAATTAAGGCTGTAAGAGCTTCAAAGAGCTGTCAAAATTAATTTTTCATCAAAGAATTCTGTTTTACAAATTTCTGATTTCAAATCTAGTAACTTTTTATTCTAAAGTTGACTCCCTGAAGTTACTAGATGAATGTAACGGAGGAGTAACCTATTTTAATAGGTATATGTTGCATAAATAGGTATACGTATGTTACATACATTTTATTTTCAAATTAATTTTTCCGTAGTTTATTTTTCTTGATTCAACACCAACTTTTTAACGCGAAATATTAATCAATCTGGATTAAATTTTTACTAGAAGTATTTATGAGGTAGCTGCATTTATTTTGTAAGAAATGCTGCTAGTTTAACTCATTTTATTAATATTTTTTCATGAATTAAAAAAAAATATTTTAAAATAAAAAAATGAAAGTGAATAAATGAGACATTTCATAAAATTACTACATATAAATATTTCTCTATGTCTTGTGAATGTAACCTAAATAAAGGAAGCATAGAAATTGAGATCTTCTACCAAAGACTTGGGTTTGAAAATGTTAATAAAAAATAGAAAGAAAATAAAAAATCAAAAGCCAAAAAGATTTGAGAGTTCAAAATTTTGATTTTGTTAGTCCTTTACATACCGTAGTAACCATACTTTCAAAATTTGATTGAAAAAGAATGATTAGGAAAAAAAGTTGTCATTTTTAGTGGAGTGTCCCCTTAACAGTGAAAATAAAACATATGCATAGAATAAATGAAGTTTGAAATGTAATATAAAGCCTGATCTGAAGTCCGACATTCCATCAACATCGAAGGAAAGCCGAAAAACCGTTGAGACTACGAATTGTCTTGGGGAAAAAACCAGGTACCGTAAGTCATTTAAAAGAGGCAAGAACCAGACTATGTCAACTAACAAAACTTCTTATGGAGATTTTATCATAGTTATGTTTATAATAAAATAATTATAATTAATTATTGTTTTAATTGTTTTTATGATAAACTCTTACCGTAGTATACAAAATGTCCGGCCTAAAGGTATACATAAATAGCGGAGTATAATGCGAAGTTATTGTACGATATAATTTTGTAACGTAAAGCGCAATCGATAGAAAATCTCTCCGAGATTTGTTCTGTCAAAATCTGTCATACTTGCAAGATTATGTTTCGTCACCTGCCGCGCAAGCGCAGAAGCGGAATGAGGACAGGTTATGATCAGTCGTATCCTTGTCAGTCGAGATGTGGACGCTTCCAGTAAAATAGAAGCTTCAAAAGTAGTGCCAGACGTAACGTTATCATCACCCTATCATCATATTTGCCCTTTCCATTTACATGAGTGGATTATATTTGTGGAGAGCCTACTTCACTTAGCATACTCGCACAAGCTGCCACTGAAAAAATGACGAATTCAGATTTTTAAGTAATAATAAACAGGAATATTTAGGTTAAACTTATGTTGCGATTTTAATGAATAATTAAATGGCGCGACGGTTGCTACCTTCACTCGCACTCAAGGCTATTTAAGACTATGAACTTAAAGAAGGTATCATTGTGATCCAAATCCACATCTGTGGAGTAATGGTTAGCGCGTCTGGTCGCGAAACCAGGTGGCCCGGGTTCGATTCCCGGCCGGGACAAATTACCTGGTTGAGGTTTTTTCCGGAGTTTCCCCTCAACCCAATTTGAGTAAATGCTGGTTAACTGTCGGTGCTGGACCCTGGACTCATTTCACCGGCATTATCACCTTCATCTCATTCAGGCGCTAAATAACTTAAGATGTTGATGAAGCTTCGTAAAATAACCTACTAAAATAAAATAAAAAAATTGTGATTCAGTAGGGATTAAGTTGCTGCACATGTTATAGCTTGGCATTAAAACGAAAAGAGAAAATCTTTAGTTTGGAGATGTTTGTCTCTTGTAAGCCTACCGCTTACATTCCGTAACTGCCACTGAGCATGAGAGAGGGTGTAAGTTATTTAACAAATTTCTTCTGCATGCAACCTGTCCATCTCAATTATGTTTTTAGTAAACAATAATAAGTTCATAATTTGTATTGTTCATATCAAGTATAGTAATAGCTACTATAAACACCTGCATAGTAATTTCAAATTTGACTTCTTATAAACATTCCTCTTTGCAGTACAAACACACCACTATTACGCACAAAAAAAATATATATTTTTTTTGAGTGACCGCATAAGCGAGGTTTCACCACAGTCTAGTATATACAGTCCCGAAGCTCAATACGTAGTAAATATGTATCCATAGGTAGTTACTAACCACTAGGATCGCTAATATCGCCTCATTACAGACAATGAGAAATAGTACCGGCACAGTCAATTGTTCCTAGCACCCTCACAACTCAAGCTTCGTGACTGTATATACTAGAGTCCAGGGGTCGTCAGCACAGAGCACGCCGGGGCTAGTCTCTCTTACCCGCGGAAAACGCAGTGCACTATAGTGCACTCCGTAGCTGCTAGCGGGTATGCTTTCTATCTCTCCCTGTTGCACGACGGTGCACAAGGGACAGTACCGCGTACCCTTTGCACATTTCAGCGAGTGCTGACGACCACTATACTAGACTGTGGTTTCATTCTATAGCAGTTCTTTTCGGCATAATATCGTTTTTTCCTCTTCCAGTTTCTATCGTTACTATATTGATCAAGCCCTGTCCGGCGATGTGTAAGTGAGCTTTTCAGTAAGAAATTTTTCACCTTGGCTGCGTTACGAGCGCTGCGCAAAGCTAAGCTTGGTGCGTGGGATTGCACCTCTTTGTTATGTTACTGTTTGCAGATGGCCAGGCTCTTATTGCAATGTCTGAGGAAGAACTGCAGTATGGTGTATATAAGCTAAATACAGTAGCAAAAGCTTATAATTCTGAGATATCAAAATCTAAAACCGAAATAATGGCATTCAAAGGGAAGGACCATGTAAGATCAAAAATTGTAGTAGATGACATTATTCTTAAACAAGTGTCACACTTTAATTATTTGGGAAATTATATATCCTATAGCTATGATAGAGATGTACAAATAAAACTTTCCAAGTACCAATATAGGCCTATGTGTGGTACAATTAGAAGAGTTTTAGGAAATAAAACAAGGAAGGAAACACAATTAAAATTCTATGAGGCTATAGCAGTTCCATCCCTCTTATATGATAGTGAGAATTGGGTCCTAAGACAGAAAGAAATTAATAATATACAGTCATCAGAAATGAAATTTCTAAGAGCAGTCAAGGGCTGTACAAGACTAGAGTATATAAGAAATGAAAGCATAAGTGAGGAATTAGAAATTAAATCTATAATTCAGCAAGTCGGTGATTATAAGAAAAGAGGATCGACCATTTACAGAGAATGGATTATGGAAGGTTTCCGAAGTTGGCATGGAATTATAAACCACGAGGAAGACGGGACCCTGGCAGACCAAGAAAGCGATGGAGTATTGAGCCGGAACAGGCCATGAGGCCTATACCATGAAGAAGATGATGATGACTATATTGATCATCATCCAAAACATAAAACAGGTGGATGTAGTTGCACTACCACAGCGAGAGCCCATACGTACACACAAACACATAGGCCTAGATTCCGTGATGTTATTACAATGTCTTTGTCCTCATGACTAGTAGTCGTTCTGAAATGTTTAAGTCATTTATATCTACATTTAAATTTATGTATGCAAATCGTTATCAACACGAAACTCGAAAATTCAACACTGCAAGCGTTTTAATGGATCTAACTACACCTGACGTTGAATTAGGCAGGTACTCATTTTCGTGTCACCATCGATTTATGTCTGTCTCACTGTGTCTTATCTTGACAGTTGAGTCATTCATTCAAATTAGTTCAATTCGACTGCTGACAGGTAGCGATAAAGCGAACAAAGATTTATATTTGTGTTCCTTTGCTCCTTTTGAAGACATGACATGACGACTTGGATAACTATTTAGGGCTTTCCTTTCTTCTAACCAACCTAATGCAGCTACTAAGTATAGGCTACGCTTTTTAGAAATATTCCACAAGTTTTCTTACAATGAACGGTAGAAAATGATATCTAATTCCACTATAGCAAGTACCAATTTATTGCATGGTGAAGAGACGTAGGTCTATTCCATAATTACGAGTAGAGATAGAATAGAATGAAAGTAGCAGAGCATCGCTTTTCAATATTAACAAAGGCTACAAAAGAATTGGAAAAAATGTTAAATAAAGACATTAGACAAGAACCTGAAGTGAAACCAACATTAAAAAAATAACTGATTACAGAATCAGTTTGGAATCAGTGATCATTCCTGAATTCACTGAAGTGTGATACAGTACAGGAAAACGCTATACCAAACTTATCCCGTGAAGGAAGAACACGATTTACAAAAATCTATAATTTGAACTGGTAATGGAAATTACGGGAAAACGGCTGAACGGATTTTAATAAATGATCCCTCATTTTGAAGCTTGGAACTCAAATACAGTAGTAGTTTTCAGTGAAATGTCAATTTTTCAACATAATTTTCCTATTTTCCAAAATCCGTCTGTCGTCAGTTTTGAGAACTAGCTAATTGCATTTCAGAATAAAACAAAACACACACTACAGTAAACAATATTACACGAAGGCCATGATCTGCAAGAATGCTGACATATTTAGAGCTCGAATTAAATTGGTTATTAAAAACTTAACTTACTAAAAATAATTTACAGGTTCAATTCTGTGGTGTGTAATTTTCTGGGTACAGCTGTGTATTGGATATTAAAAACTACAAAACGTGAGGTGGTTTGATGACATTATTACCATTAGAAATGAAATATTATTGTAGTTAATGCCATGATGTGACTATTTTTCATTAATTATACATATTAAAGCTATATTGATGATATGAAAGTGAAACGTTTTGGGGTTATAAAAGTAACTTAAATTAGATTTTTATTTCTATATTTTACTGAGTGGCGGCTATAATTATAGTATATGTAGTATATGTTACTGAAAGCTATAAAACTTACGTGAGGTAATAATATTATTAAAAATCAAATGTTTTTATAGTTATTAATCAAGTAGGGTTGGGTCTTTTTCATATATTTAATGGCGGTGTGGTGTAGAAGATATTTATATGCGTGGTTCTCTTCAGTATTGGCTCGAGAGAGAGAGTATCTTTCATTATTATGGAAGCAAATAACTTTCAGAATATCTGGTATTCTTCATTGAAAATAAATCTGAAAAATGTTTATTTGAACGTCTAATGAACTTAGTTTGCAGCATTTGCTGCACAAGCCACTAGTTACCTAGAAATTGGTTGTCTGTCATAAGCAGTTCAAACGAATTATGAACAGGCTTTAAACATTGACGAGAAGCAGTTTTCACCATTGTGCAATGCTATCAGTTAAGACAACAGAAGACAAAAAAAAATTACCCAATCCCTTTGAGAAGAACACAAATCTTTACATACTTCCCGATTATCGAATCAAATTCCGCTGGCTCTGTAGCCATGAGCTACCATTCGAGCTACCGAGAAGAACGCACCTATATTTTGAATTTTTATTTTTTAGAAAGTTTTTATCTTACAGTTTGCTGCTGCATTTTAGTTGGCTAGTAACGTTATATTTTGTAGTTATATTTAATACGCTACCTACTTAAGCATTGTAGAAAGTGTAGATGTCTCGTAATGGTTCCTAACCCCTCGTTATGTAACGCAGTTCAGTTTGTTATACAAGTGGCAGGAAGGGTGAAATACTGTAATCTAACACCGTCAACTTTACTGTTGGCTCTTCTTCATTGTTTTCCAGGTGACCAACCGCGTAATTTGTCTTACGGAAATTATCAACTGTTCACTTAATGACAGCCCATTAAGCAAGAGACAAAGTGACCGTCGCTACAGAGTTGGAGCTGTTATGTCGGCACTTTCTCTTTGAGTGGTTGAAACAACGCCCCACTAGCAATCTGTGGATAATTGTTATTTAAAGAGATCCTCCCGTTCTCGTTGCCTTATTAGTCCTTCTTCCTCTTTTCCTTTCCTTTTCTACTATTCGCCTTCTCTGCCTCGTTTCTATTTTCCTCTTGTTTCTTCTTGTACTTCTGGTCATTCTGCTCTTTCCCTTTAATGTCCTCCATCTTACTTTCCTCCCTATCACTGTCATCATCATCATCATCATCATCATCATCATCATCATCATCACCACCACCACCACCACCACCATCATCATCATCATCTTCTTCTTCTACTTTACTTCTTTTTTTGTCTAGACATCATCTTTTTTCTCTCTTACTTAATATTTTCTTCTCCTTATCTTCTCTCATGAAAAAATATCCTACAAACAATACATTTATGACCTAAAAGTCTTTCAAAAATGCCCTTAAAATGCCCTAAAATTGATCTTACGTAATTGGGTTAGTAGGAAAAGAGGTTTTGTACTACTTAATGTTTAGACTAGTAATTAAATTAAATTTTACATAATTTTTTCTAAGCAGTACACTTTAATTAATTATTTTACCTGATGTAGTTTCCATGTATGATCGTTCACTTCTGCTTCGGCATGTGGACGTGAGGTCAGCAGTCAGCTGGTCGGTCTTGGCCCTTCATGGGCTGTAGTGCCATGGATTTACTTTACTTTTAGTTTCCATGTAGTCTACCACAAGGCACTCTTATCCAGAATTAGCAGGTATAGAGGAGTGTATATTGAAGGGGTGGTTGGACTGATCAATTACATGGGGTGTACTACGTTAAAATGGCAATATTTCTGTATAAAAACGATTAAAACATTATACAAAATAATAGGTATTTATGGACAAAATATGTAAAGAAAATATCAAAGGAAATAAACATTATTTTACATTAATAATGGGGATTTATGGCCAAAATTAAACGAAAATGTCTAAAAAAAATGACCGAATAAAACAAAACATAATTCGAAGGAAAAATTGTTCCGGGCCCTTCGCTTAGCGCGCAAACGCTCTACCGACTGAGCTACCCCAGGAACTATACACGACACAGTCACAATTTTTCCTTTATATCCACACAACTCACATGACAAGACGCCAGAACTCAACTATGAGTGCACACAAATGCTGTGTGACTTAAATTGTGGCTTTCTGTTCGCGCGCTAAGCGAAGAGTCCCGGGATCGATACCCGGCCCCGGAACAATTTTTTTCTTGAAATTATTCAAACCTGCTTTACAGGGAGCTACTACCTGAAAGCCAGATTTGCATAAAACAAAATAATGCTCTTATGAGTTGGAACAGGCAAAAAATGCAAAAAAAAGTCCTAAGAAATATGTCTTAAAACACTCAATTTATCACATAACGTATAAATACTAAAGCAGCAATGTTTCTGGCTTACTAGAAAAAAGATGCAATTTCATCAAAATCCTAGCCCTAGTAATCATACTAACTCATCTATGTGGTGCTATCTGTCGGTTCAGCCATATAAACTTTGAGTGTCCGATGGGGTCTCACTGTAGTGCTCTTGCACTGCACCGTCCCGAAGAAGTAGAAGTAAGTCTACTATGTCTTCTCAGACTGATGCCATGTGTACGCCTCGGTCACAATATAGCACGCTGACACCACTTTGGTTAATGCTACTGTAATGATGATAATGAATATTGAAATGGAGAGTGAAGGTGCAATGGTGCACGGAAACGGGAGAACTCCCAGAAAAGGACTCCTAAACTTTCGCTTTGTTTACCATAAATAAATTACGGCTCCTCCATCACCGGAATATGATCTGAACCAGGAGTCGTCATCTCAGTGCACTATGGTGCAGGGACAGTTTGCTCGCTAGCTCAGTTCTATCCCTTAGACATCAACTGTGCAGCAGGAGGTGGGGAGAAGGAATCGGGTGATGGCAGTGGCGTCCGTTCACTTGTTCAATCCTTTTAATCAATCTCTAATAATTATAATAAACACGGAAGAAACCTGTACTTCATTTCTTTTAAGAGGAACTGTGTAATAAGTAAACCACTTTTCAGTTAAAGCAAGAAACAATATGTATTTTCCCTTTATGTATTGTATCGGTTTTGAAAGTAAACAGTTCTTGTTTATATTAGAGTAAGTGAGAACTTACATACCTATAGGCCTAATGCATTTTCACTATTACGAAATATTAAACAAATCGAATCCATTAGTAATATTTAAATCAAGTCATCCTATTCCTTTGTTCAAGTGTCGTCAATAAAATAAAATTAATTATCCATTTTTTATCTGACACTATATATCACAAAACCAATCATTTGTTATTATGTGTAACATATGAAACATATTATCGTTTCTGTTACAAGACTAAAGTAGGCTTAAATTATTTTATTACAATGTAAGTAACAAATTATAAAATTTATTTTCGCTGTTCGTTAGCATTGGTTTTCCTGGATTTTTAAATCACATTTTAGTTTAAGACAACAAGCAAGTTGTACTTTTTCGTTATGTATTGCAGCGGTTTTGAAAGCACATAGTTTTTTTTTTTTTTCATATTAAAGTAATTGAGAACTTACAGACCTATAACGCATTTTCACAGTTACAAAATATTAAACTAATCGAATCCATTACTAATATTTAAATCCTGTCATCCTTTTCCTTTGTTTAAGTGTCGTCAATAAAATAAAGTTGATTATCCATTTTTATCTGACACTATATATCACAAAACCAATTATTTGTTATTCTGTATAACATATGAAACACATTGTCGTTTCTGTTACAAGACTGAAGTAGGTCTAAATTATTTTATTACAATATAAATAACAAATGATAAAAATTATTTTCGCTGATCATTAGCATTGTTTTCCTTGATTTTGTGAGTTCATTTTTCCCTCACTAACTGGCTTATGTTAGGTGTCAATGCTCGTGTAGAACACAATCGAAGAAGACATTGTAAATTATGGTCAGAAAATTGCCTCCTGTGATGGGGTGCGTTGGCTTGTCTCGACATGCTGCACACTACTACCTCCTCAGCCAGCGTCTCGGCGCTCCGAACTTGTATGCAGGCCAGTTGACGATGGCCGATCTAAACATTGTTTCACTGTTTCCTTCCGAGGCGTTCTTTTAGACACACATTTCACATGTTCATACCTTTGTTTTTCTAGTCATTCTTATTATTTATCGCTCATTTGTCTAGTTCTTGTCCTATTATAATAGGTCTATACCTAATTTGAGACGTGATCCGTAAAGCAATTATTCTTTAACATACTTCAATAACCTGTTCTATTTTCCTTTAAATCCATACTGACTTCAACTGACTGGCCAGGTGTAACATACTTGCAGAAATTCCTGGATCTAAAAATTCGACATGATTACATTGGTGTTGGTTTCCTTAGAGGAAAGAGAATTCAATGATATTGCAAGAAAATATGATCACGTAGATGTTTTCTACCGCAATAAACAAAATAAAGTTTTGTTGATTTCCAAATTAATAGATTTGTTCCTTTGTCGAGTAAATTCCTATACCTATGTTACAGAGTGTTCATACGCGTGTTTCAGTGATGGCTGGTACGGCCGAACAATATTAGTAAGGTTATGATAGAAATTTGTTAACATAATAGCAGAAAATAGAAGGATAATCCTAGCATCTTTGTTATAAATTCTGCTTCGACTGAGCGAGATTTTAATCCGGATCTTCGGCGTGGAAAACTGACGCTCTAGCTGTTCGACTAATGGTGCGCTAAGTAAAATAACAATCTATTAAACTCATTTTGCTGTAGATATAAAAGTATTTGTTTACAAAACACGTATACGTAACCTCTTTATAAGGAAGTTTCTGTTGGAGAAACCGGCCTAAAAATGTGACACTCCGTCTCGTTACTGCAGAGGTATGGAATTGAAATGCGTTTTGACTATTTGTATGCCCCGAGAACAGAATTCTTTCACTGTAGGTTATTTATTACTTCGAACGACGCATAAATATGCAGAAAAAATATGGCTCGTAATGTGGAAAGCACATCGGTATTTGCGACACAAGAAATGGAGTCTTGATTAGCCTAAGGCTAGTTAGTAAGATACAAAAAGAAAACAATTTAGGATTTAATTGATATTGGCTTTTCAGTGTTCAGTAATGAAAACTTAATATCACGTCGCCTACTGGATGTGTTAATATATCTACTGTAGCTGATAAATTGCAAGAACTTTGGTATAAAATAAATAATATTTGTTACGTAATACTAGTATATTATTTAGACTATTACACTTTTACTACTTCATACTACTTTTGATCATTAAAACGGTACGAAACGACGTCTTTCAGCCAATCATGGCTGCTTATCGCACAATTTTATCGCATCCCTAGCATTTGTTTAATTTTATCGATTCCCTAGTATTTGTTTCTTTGTTTGCCATCATTTCAAACTGCACTGGTCTGGGCGTCAAAAAACAGAAAATTACAAACCACTCCAGTCGATGCACAGCACTTTCAAATATGACTCGCTTTGGCATTCAAGAACAAGAATTAATAAAGATCACTGGTCATAACTATGCATCTTCCCTGAAACCCTATTTACAAATAAATGAAGAGCACCATTCGGAAATCCCGACTAAGTTCAGGATTTAACTATGTACATCGAGTTCCACTTTTACGCACACGTCCAATATAACATCAACTAAACCACCAACCACTAAAACATTCAATTTTAAAAATTTTACTTTCAATAATTGTTCCTTTTAAAATTATTCATATTTATTTTTTATTTCATCGTCCTTAATTAAAACTTATCTTGTTTATTTCATCATCCCTAATTAAAACTTTTCTAACAGTTGTTTATATTATTTAGGTTATGTTATAGCTTCTGCTATATGATACTATGGATAGTCACGTATCAGATTGTTTAATATTAAGATTTATTGAAAATCATCTGTCAAGTGACATTGATTACTGGGATTCGGATAATTGAAGTGGAATGCAACTGTTTTAATAAAAATGAAACTGAATCAACAAATCCTTCTTGACTAGTAACCGTCCACAGAGTTGAATGAAGATCCCATAGTTGGCACAACCTATAACAAGAAAACGGCTAATCATAACACACTACTGCCATCTTGCGTAATATTGAGATGGTACAATAATACTTTTGAAGACAGTTGTATTTTCGTAAGTTAATTAATATTTTGTTGTATTGGAGTACTTCATTACTTCTAATCTTTATATGCTTTCTTCTAATCGTGTAATAGTCAATTAAATCCCACTCGAGTTTTGATTTTCTCTAGAAAAATCAAAACCTCTAGTGAGATTACTGTTGATAAAAGAATTTTCTTAAAAATGTAAGAAAAATTTATAAGGATAATAAAATGAAAATACTTACCTTTAGAAATTATGCTATTAAAAAAAAATACCAAACCAAACCATACAGCATAGTTCATGAAAATTTCAGTCAATTTATTAGGATAATTATTTCCTCAATGGAAATACAGACAATGCAATGAGAAAGATTTATTGCAATAAATATGCTAATCTACTAATTGTAGAATATTAAAATAGACGTAGAGGAGTATAAAACGTCGTGTAAAGTTGTGGCGCCACCAGTTCTCCCCTCTCCTTTGAAATTTCTACACTGAAAGAAAATAACATTAATAAGATTCAGCCAACCGAAATTGTATTCTTGAGACCAGTAAAATATTTATCCAAAGTAGACAAAATTTGAAATCAAAATAAAGTAGCGGGACTGAACGTGAAATAAGTTAAATTATTGATAACATTCTGAAATGATAAAAAAAATCTGGACAGAACATATTTCAGGAAAGAATAGGCTTACTGTAAGACTCGCAAAAGAAGTGATCTTGCGCAAACCAAAAAGAAATGAAAATATTGGCAGACATTCAAGCGATGGAGCGATTCCTGAAATCGCATCAGAAAGACGAATTTACTAATTCATGATTAGGGAAAAGGGATAAATAAAAGAAGAAAAGAAAGAAACATAAGCAACACTTCTTATAATGACCTCGTTTGTCTAGTGATTGCCATTCTTAACGGAGGCGAAGGATTATTTAGAACCATTTAAGACTTAGTTTGACTTTTTGCGAAGGGGAAGACCCATATAATGCATTTACAGCACAAAAAAGAACTGTCCCAGAGTGAGAAGACTCCAGGCAAATTTTTCTACCATTTCTCGCCCATGTTAAAATTTAAATCTGAAGGTATCACGACGGCACCCTATGATTGAATTAAGTTGGAATGAACTTTGACCAGTACATGAGTTCATATGATTGACCTAAGCGTGCGTGGGCATGTTCTAGCATAATGGTATCAGATGATTGGACCGAGTGTATCTGAGACTGTTCCAGTACAATTGGTCCGTATGATTATCATAATTGTGCGTAAGCTTGTTCTAGCACAATGAGCCCCATATGATTGATTTAAATGTGCTTGAACAATGAAGCGGTATGGTTATGGTAACAAGGGAAAAACATTAGAGTAGGGGGATTCGATTCGGCATAGCTCAGTGGTTAGAGCGCTTAGTACGTAGAACCAAGGACCCGGGTTCGATCCTCGGTGCCGGAGCGAATTTTTCTCCTCTAATAACTACTATTACTCATATTATTAGGAAAACAGAAAGATAATATCTTACTTACTTACAAATGGCTTTTAAGGAACCCGCAGGTTCACTGCCGCTCTCACATAAGCCCACTATCGGTCCCTATCCTGTGCAAGATTAATTCAGTCTCTACCATCATGTCCTACCGCCCTCAAATCCATTTTAATATTATCCTCCCATCTACGTCTCGGCCTCCCCAAAGGTCTTTTTTCCTCCGGTCTCCCAATTAACACATTATATGTCCATACGTGCTACATGCCCTGCCCACCTCAAACGTCTGGATTTAATGTTCCTAATTATGACAGGTGAAGAAAGCAATGGGTGCAGTTCTGCGTTGTGTAACTGCCTCCATTCTCCTGTAACTTCATCCCTCTTAGCCCCAGATATTTTACTAAGAATCTCTGTTCCCTTCTCAAAGTCTTAGTAAGTCGAAATGTTTATCGAAGACCACTAAAGGTATGCCACATTGAAAATATGAACCACAATGGACACGTTATAGATGAAAAGTTCTGGTCTAACCTAATTTTCATGTGGGCATATTCTGCAAATTTCTCTATGTAGTCAAAGACTTGCCTCCACTGTTGAATCCGTTATAGCAAGAGATCCTGTAATCTAGACTGTTGTAGCCCAACTGAATTGATCGTCTCTCCTTGGCATTACTAGGGCTATTTGAGAAGTTCATAGCCTGACAACTAGGATTATTCTGAAACAATCTTTATTTCTCTACATAATCCCCCCTGATTTTTACACTCTTGGTCCACCAGTGCTGCGATACTACTATACTCTCCTTGTACACCGATTTTTCGAGACCTGCAAAAAAGCCTTCTGCTGCTGCGATAACCTCTTCATGTGACGAAAATTTCTTCCCACTCAAGTGAGATTTGAGCCTTGAGGAAAGAAAGAAATCTCATGAATAGGGAGTGCACGGCAACAATTCGAACCGTAGTTGGTGTAGTTTAACAACCGAGAATGTAGACATGTGAGCAGGTGCATTGTCGTGATGAAACAACATTTTCTTCTGGGCCATACCCGGCCTCTTCTCGCGAATTTTCCCTTACAGTTGTTGCAAGACATTAATTGAATAATATTCTCCGGTTATTGTTCTTCCCTTTGCTAGATAGTCAATCAGCCGATTGAACAGTTTTTGCTTCCTTCGGAGGCGGAGGATCACTGTGCTACTATTGTTTCGACTGCTATTTTGTCTGTGGTATGTAGTAATGGATCTAGATTTCATCAGTGGTCAGAAACTGCTTCAAAAATTGGAGCGTATTTTTCTCGAATGGAGCCAAAGAACCCCTCGAAATTTGACATCGGACATGATTTTGTCCTAGTGTTAACAAACGCAGAACTCACCTTACGGAGGGAGATCTTGGGCATGCCCAAGGCATTGACTAAGATGTAGCGTACCCGTTCAGTTGAGATACGCACAACGTCGCTAATTTCCCGCACTTTCAGTCGACGATCATTCAACATCATATCGTGGATTCTTCTACGATTTCTTCACTTGTTGCTGTTACTAAATGTCCACGTGCACACTCTCTCGACCATGTTTAAATACTGTCGCCCGTTTTTCACAGTCGAAAATGCTTAAGGGGATTCCCCGAGTGTAGCATCCATGGCTGCTTTAATTTTTGTTGGACTCCTTCCCTTCTTTACGAAATATTTAATGACAACACGAAGCTCGATATTTTCAATTTTTGGCAACCTGTTCGGCGCACTGAATTCATAATTAAAGTACTTAAAATGAAGCCAACAAAAAATTATGATTTTTCGTGTCTGCATCGGAACCCTTCTCGGGGAAGGACTTTCACCTCGGACCGTTAAGGGAGCCTTGCGGGGGATTGCCGAAGCAGGAGTGGTACATGGACTCTGTTGGCTGTAGGGATCGGTCTTTAAGGGGATCAAGTGGTTAGGTCGGTGCGCGTAGAGTATCGGTGGGCACGCAACTCATCCCATATCGGGGGTGTACAATAGATCTCAGATCATAGTGCGTGGAATGTTCCCTCCCTACCTCCCTCCTAAAAAAAACATACTATTAAAGTTTTAAGTATTTCGTTTACCGATTTAATATGTATAGTAGGCCTATATAAACATTTTCTGATTTATTTATATAACTACTTTTATTTATCGCGGAGTTTCCACAAAGCCTACCTTTATACTGAGAATGATTTTTGTTTTTCTTAATAATATTTCAACCGATTCGAAAATATCTAATATAATTATTTCATTATTACATAAATGATTCACTCTGACTTCAGCCTTATAAAAGTCCATTTGCAACAAAATTTGTTCTGCTTTATATCATCATCTACTTCAAGAACTGGTCTTATAAGACCGTTCCGTCTGAAGGAAGTCCAGAAATTGATCCTTTTATAACACGGCTGGTCGTCCCCTTGTTCTCAGTCGTCCTGTTCTATAGTGGTAGAATATCCAGGGGTATCTATTTGATTAATTCTGGATTGTATATAATTATTTCTACATTAAATATTGGGTCGCTTTCGTTATCATCTTAGATATTCACAAATAGTGAGACAGGTGGTCATTTCTTAAGAAATAAAAGAAAACGCCCACAATATGAATGCAAGGAAACAAATTTATACTTATCCTGCTGGAACTTGATCTGGAGTTCTCTGGACTTGTAGCTAAAATTACTACCTCGTGAATCATAGAGGTGACTAATATTGATATTAAAGACTACATTTTTTCTATGAGATTTAATTTTCATAAAATTTAAGTAATGTATATCCAATGTAAAATTAGTGTAGTTGAAGTATAGAATTGGAGTGCATGAATTTGGGTCTTTACTGATGGAATTCACATCATGAATGCTGGTTGTTTGAACTAATTCCCTGGCACGCTTGAGAAGGTCTTCTTCATAACAACAGCTCTGCATGTGACTACGTCATTGAAACCGAAGCCCGGGAATCTTTTTTCTTTTAATTTTCTTCTTCTCTGCTTTTAACTAGAAGGGATTATACCCTTTTTCCTATAATGTGCTATATCGGGTGTCGGCTCGATTAGTTTTAATGAAAACGAACAAGTGAATAACATTCCGCGAACGTTACGTCTCCATGGCAACATGGAATGGCGCAGCCTACGTCCGTGATCAGTAAGGGAAACATCCCAGCACCCCTCTCTCACCCTCACAGTTTTAATTTAGCTAACCCAACCCCTCTACGTCAAGAGGACCAATTCGTTCCAGTAAGAAGAGCTCATTCGAAAATTCGAAAAGTTGATTGAGTAAGCTCTCAAAAACACCCGAGACCATCAAACTCGAAGGCGTTTAATGTCATGAGGCATCCGAAAGGAATTGAAGTAAGGGGTGGAAATCAAGGGTGAAACTGAAATGGATGTGTGGAGTCAATTTGAAGGAACGCGGTACATAAGCCCTGATATCTGATGACGTAGCGTACAGACAAGATGGAACGCTCTTTCAGCGCTCGGAAGTTGAGGAGCCTGATCGAAATGAAACGTCACTTGGATCGAATTTGAAACGTACGCATCCTTCAACAGTACCTGTTATCTGCCTCTCTTTAGCCATCCTCAAGTTCTGCTCTTTCCGGATAGTGGAAAACTGTTAAATGGATAGGCATATTTCAATGAAGTTCTAAATAGTAGCCTATTAATTTTTTCTACCTCTCTCCTTCTTCCTCATAATCTTTCTTGCAACCGGATTTTTCTACTTTCTTCTGAATTTAAAAATTGTTATACTATTGCAATATAGGTCTGTTGAATATTTTCTCAGTTTCATTATTTACACCTATGTACACTATTCAATAATTCACACTATCCATGATATTTTCCGAGCAGCAATTATTAGAACAATTTATTAATCAGTCCGCTTGAAAGAATTATTAGGCATTATTAAACTATAAATTTGAACCCAGATAGTTCAACCAAACATTAATTTTGTAGATCCATACAAAGAAAATCAACATTTTGACAAACGTTACTATAATAGTTTATGAGTTCATCTTTTTGATCTCTTACAAGAAATTGTTTTCATTGCGTTGTAAATCCTCCAATGATATCTAAGATACATAGAGAATTATATAAACAGGTCTATTTGTTAAAGGAAACTTTTTTTTAATGCCGTGAAACGTAGAATTTGGGCTGAAATGATAATTTACTTTGACTTAATTTTTTTTAAGTAATGAATTGTATCTGTAAGATTGTCATGTGCTACGGTAAGTATTACATTTGTACAAAGGTTTGCCGAAATCGGATCAATCGTAAGGATGTTACTAACAGAACTCACAAAACACATTTGGAAATACACAACATTATAACAGAACTCATTGACGAAAAAATTCTGAAAACCAAGAGAGTGAAGGCAAGACTGCTGCATGTAAAAATCTAAAACGAAGAAAAGAAGAATGTGGAAGTAAGAGGGCAGAACGAAGCAGAAGAAGAAGAAGAAGAAGAAGAAGAAGAAGAAGAAGAAAACGGGAAATAAATAAATAAATAAGTAAGTAAATAAATAAATAAATCTATACTAATAATAAATCTGTAGCCGAAATTTTTCTGGTAATTTTCGATTTTCCAAAAATAATTGGTCCTAACATATATAATTAACCGCCCTGAAACCGAAAATCGCTTTTTTGAAATTTTTGTTTGTATGTCTGTCTGTCTGGATGTTTGTTACCTTTTCACGCGATAATGACTGAAGCGATTTATATGAAAATTCGAATATAAATTAAGTTCGTTGTAACTTAGAATTTAGGCTATATGGCATTCAAAATATTTTATTTAAAAGGGGGGCTATAAAGGGGCTTGAATTAAATAAATCGAAATATCTCCCTTATTATTAATTTTCGTGAAAAATATTACATAACAAAAGTTTCTTTAAAAATAGTTTCCGATAAGTTTTATTCCATGCAAAATTTTGATAGGATGGATATTTAATGAGATAAATGAGTTTCAAAATTACAATAACAACGCCATGTAAGGCGGTGTAATGAAATAAAAAACAAATGACTTCGTCTATAAGAGGTTTTGGACAACAACAATCGAAAGCTATGAAACATAGCCTACAGATAATGTTTCTGTGTTTGTATGAAGTAATATCAGAAGCTAAATTAATCGATTTGTATAATTAATTATTAATTCACCATTGGAAAGTGTAGTTTCTCTAGATGGATATAATGCTATAATGTTATTACAGTAACTTCTGAGTGAATCGAGGACAGGTAAGATTAAAATAGCTTCTTATGCACAGAAAACTTGATAGGCATTCGTTTCCTGTATTTCCTAAAATAATTTGTATGACCAAATGAGTGGTCGCGGGATCAAAATGATCGCATTTTAATTTTTAATTCAATTTAAATTAAGTAACATAATAAACGATTTATCCTTCTATCAAACACGAATGTTCCCTGGATCAAATGTCCTATTTTAATTATGTAATTACTTTATATTTATTTCTAACGGGTGCAGCGGAGCGCACGGGTACGGCTAGTAAATAAATAAATGAATAAATAAATAAATAAATAAATAAATAAATAAATAAATAAATAAATAAATAAATAAATAAATAAATAAGCTTACAACGGTGAAAAGGAGAGGAGAAGCAGAAGAATGACACTTTGCAAGGCATGAGAAGAATGAAAATGCGGAGAGGAATACTTAAGAAAGTAGGGAGAAGTTAAAAATAAGAAGGGGAAGAAACAGAATAATAAGAGGGGATGAGGATAGATAATAAGAAAGAGAAAGGAAGCATAGAATTTAGAAAGAGGAAGGAAGCAGAAGAGTATGAAGAAAAGATCAGAGGAAGAAAAATAAGTGCAATATGATCAGAAGGAAAGAAAGTGAACTTATAGAAGAAAAAGAAATGAAGCAAGAAAATGAGAAGGTGGAGAGTGAGTTGAAAAATATAAGACGTATATGAGCAGAAAAAAGAAATAGAAAAAATGAGGAGAGAAGAATTAGTCCGCCACGACTTTAAATTCACATGATCCAATGGAGGACCCTGCCGAGCAGTCTCTTCCCGCACGTTTTCTTTGAACGCAGTGCGCGGGGAACAGGAGCTGCAGGCGCTGGACAGTCATTAAGCGACTGGCATGAACGTCCTTTCCGAGTGCTTGTAGCTGTCATCGGACGTGAAGAGTAACGAGTGACAATCCCATCAACAGAAGCCTCCAAGCCTGTTAAATTAGCCAGAAATGGGACTCAAAACACAAAGACACTTTACTAAGAGGTGTCAAAGCATCATACTCCCGTGACAGCTCTGTTAGCGATACGGACCCAACGCGACGCACGACCAACTAGGGAGCAACGTCCTGCTTTCAGATCCTAATACTCTGGCAGGTTTTTTGTGCCTTCTCATTTCCTTAGCTCAGAACGTTTCTATAATTCATTAGTTTATGTATTCGTCTATCCATCGATGCATATAGTGATTCATTAATTCAATCATTTCTCAATTTATATATTTACGTATTTTTATTTATTTAGTCACTCTCGCAGTCATTCTTTAATTTATTATTAAACTTCGATTCACTTCCTAACTTAATTATTCAATCAGTTCATTTCATTTGAATTTTTAATTAATTCTTGTTCACGACTTTCATTAATTAATAATTTTACTCATTTTTGTTCATTTTTAATATCACAAATAAATTCGTTAATCGAATTTTAAGAAATGAAGCTGTGTTGGAAAGAGTGGGTGAAGAAAGAATGATGCTGAAACTTATCAGGAAGAGAAAAAGGAATTGGTTGGACCTACTGCAGGATGCACTGGAAGAAATTATGAACAGGAGAAGAGTTCGGGGAAGAAGGAGATATCAGATGATACTTACTTATTGGCTTTTAAGGAACCCGGAGGTTCATTGCCGCCCTCACATAAGCCCGCCATCGGTCCCTATCCTGAGCAAGATTAATCCATTCTCTATCATCATATCCCACCTCCCTCAAATCCATTTTAATATTATCTTCCCATTTACGTCTCGGCCTCCCTAAAGGTCTTATTCCCTCCGGCCTCCCAACTAACACTCTATATGCATTTCTAGATTCGCCCATACGTGCTGCATGCCCTGTCCATCTCAAACGTCTGGATTTAATGTTCATAATTATGTCAGATGAAGAATACAATGCGTGCAGTTCTGTCGTTCTGTGTTGTGTAGCTTTCTCCATTCTCCTGTAACTTCATCCCTCTTAGCCCCAAATATTTTCCTAAGCACCTTATTCTCAAACACCCTTAACCTATGTTCCTCTCTCAAAGTGAGAGTCCAAGTTTCACAACCATAAAGAACAACTGGTAATATAACAGATATCAGATGATAGACGATATTAAGATATATGGATGATATGAAGAGACAAAGAGGAAGGCAGAAAATAGGAAAGATTGGAGAAAGCTGGGTTTGCAGTGAAAGACCTGTCCTTGGGCAGAACACATGAATGAATGAATCGAATTTATATTACTCATTCATTTATTTATTTCCTATTAATTGATAGTACCGTATTTGTCGGTGTACTGTAGACCTGTAAGACTCACTTTTCCCTAAAAAAAAATTCCGGGTAGGTACCTTAAAAATTAGTATGTCTTGCACTTCGATGGAAAAACCATGCGCGTTCTCTATGTTCCCTTACAGTATTTCTGAGTGATTTTCCAGGTTTTTGTAAAATCAATGAATTATTATTATTATTATTATTATTATTATTATTATTATTATTATTATTATTATTATTATTATTATTATTATTATTATTATTATATCATACTGTTTTCTTCTATTTTAATTTCCCCTAGGATAAATGCTTTAGGTAATATTTGAAGTGTGTCTTAAACAAGGAAGCGTCTTGCATAAACCTACCGACAATTACTATAGGCCTACTTCATGCATGGATTCAATGTATACAAGTAGGAAAACATGAGATAGTATAGACATATTTTTAAAGAGGAATCGGTCTGCAGAAGTAAAACTGGAAGAAAGTGGTCATAAATGTAGGATTTAAGCTAACATAATTCAAACTTTTACTATAAAACCTTTGTGCGAGATCGTGCGTATTTGCTTGTTTTCCGCACAGAACCAATACGCGGTAAGTGTGAAATACCACATTCAGTATTCCCATCGTAACACACATAACAATTTCCCTCTTCTTACCGCTTAAGCGCGACATTCATTTTACTGCTTTAGGCTTTTAACATATTATTTTTAGAGACGTTTAACATAGTAATAATTATAAATTGGAAACTTACCACTGCAATTTCACCTAAATTGCAATGTTAATTATTGTTTTTAAATATTTGCAAAAATTAAGTGAAGTCTACTACTCCACGAAATTTATTGCATTCCTGATACAAGTAACATTAAGGAAGCCGTGAAAAAATCAACAAGATTCCAGATGCCGATATTATTACTGCAATATGTTATATAAATAATATTGTTAAAATATTAAAATGAAAAATAAATCATTACATAACCTTACCGTTTGTTTTAAGTTCGCATTTATAGACTGGGGGAAAAAAAGACAGACGTATATTACGGCCTGCTGGAGTATAGTAAACATAGAAAACATTTTATAGCAACAATGTTGAAGAAAGATACTTTGGTGTTCCGAAGTTGCCGTCATTAAACAGAAACCAACATGGAGATTTCATTGCAACTAATTAGAAATTCGTCTTTCAGGTATGTAATAAACGATCTTCGCACAAAATAATGTACGATACACGAGCGGTATGTTTGTTTTCATGTTCTCGGAAATTAAAAAAGCTCAACTACGTTTCGCTTTTTCAATCTTTTCCTCGAACATGAAAACGTCAACATACCGCTCTTGTGACGTATATTACTATATCAGTTGTGTCTTCTTTCACGGGATTACGTACCCTCGCCAAACTTCACACTATGTCAAATTTCGACCACATCATATAGGCCTACGCAACAAACATTATATTGTGACGTGGAGTGGCCATAACGCTGAACCTCAATATGAGTTTTCTCTTTTACGAGATAAATACTAGGCCTAATTAAAATCATACTTAATGTATCAACTTTATGCGACGAAAAGATTCCATTTTTATAATATGTAAATTGTAATTTTGAGAACTATTAAATGTTATTTGCCTTAGGTTTCATGCTAAACTAGAATCTAAGAAATATGGCTGTGGTTAAATTAATTTGATGGTTACGTTACGAACCTGAATCTGTTTCGAAAGTGTGGTGTAACTACATAAATAATAGACATCGTACTACGAAAGTTCAGCCTCCACTTTCTAATAATTCCGATAAAATCAGAAGATCAACCTAAAGTCTGATAGTCCTACGATAACTCTCCACTGTACACAGTAATGTAATTATTATCATTGCGACTGGATAATTTTTAAACTGTGGACCTGGTCTTTATACGTAATAAAATACGCGGATGTGTTAGACAGGTAGAAGATGCTTA
Source organism: Periplaneta americana (assembly GCF_040183065.1). NCBI lineage: Eukaryota > Metazoa > Arthropoda > Insecta > Blattodea > Blattidae > Periplaneta > Periplaneta americana. The sequence continues at coordinate 168,465,438 of NC_091117.1, forward strand.
GTTAATTGTTTACGTGAGAGTGAAGGAAAAGAGATCCTATACTGTCGACGAAGTTAAACCTCATTTTATTTATGACACAAAAATATCATATCAGAACCAAGATTAGACGAAAATAGTCTTGGCAGGGTTTATTAAACGCTCAGATTCTTAAAATCTGGAACTAATTTTTATATCATGGAGAAAATTACAGAGACAGTCTATCTCCTCATGTAAAAAAAACATTAACTTTGCGACATAATAGTTAACTACAGATCGAGTTTATAAATCTATGCAACATACATGTTTCATGTGACGTTCTGAAACACTTATACAACTGTGATATTTGATTGATATCACTTGATTATAATTGTTCGTGCATTTAATTGTGCATGCACATGCATATTTCGAAACAAAATATTTAACAAATATTTGGTGTATCTTTAAGAGTATGCATATATTAACTGAGAATTATTGCTTTTTAAGCAGAACTGCATTATCTATACCTCATAGGTATACCTTTTTGGGGACAAAAACAAGTCTCAAGGGACTAAATCTGGCGAGTACTGAGCGTGCGGAATAACCGGAATGTTGTTGTTCACTAAATATCGTTGTGTTTTAGGGCGGTGTGATCAGGAACATAATGGTGAAGTAAAGGCTGGTTCAAAATAAGCCGGGAACGGAAACGAAAACGGGAACGAGAACGTAAATATTGTTAAAATAAATGTATTTAAATGTGAGCATTCACAATTAACAATCGTGAACGGTCACATTTAAATACATTCATTTTAACATTATTTCCGTTCTCGTTCTCGTTGACGTTTCCATTCCCGGTTTATTGTGAACCAGCCTTAACTAGTTCCAACTGTGCCACAGTTCTTGTGTTTTAGGCCCGAATGTCCTCTCAGCCGCATCATAAGTATTCCAACGTTGTTACAAATGTCGTGGATGTAAGGCGAAGATCCTCATGAACAGTTTGCCCATTTCTTTTCAACATTTTCTAAGGTTTCCTAGTACACAGCCGTTCAGTGTCCTTGTTTTCGACCAACGTTTGGTCCTTTTTGATGATTGCATATTACTTAAAACACTTTTTATGGTCTAGAGCGTAGTCAGTGAAAACCCGAAGAATCATTTCAAGGGTCTCGGTGAGTGATTTACTGTGTGTGACACAAAACTTTATGGATATTCTTTGTTCGTGATCGTCTGCCATTGCAGAACAATAGGAATACATGTTCACAAAAACGTGTGTATCGCAAGTCACATTACATCTAAGTCGTTTGGTATAGGTCTAATGACTCACGAAGAATTCAGCTAGTAACACCAATTGAAAGCCCATATACCTTCTTGAATCCGCCGAATCGATACAGTCCGAAAAATTTCCAAAATTTCCTCGTAGCTAACTCCTGCACAATTGGTTAATAGTAGGGCCTATACTAGATAACTGACGGCTGATTGCTGATAGTTTCACTTTACGTATACTCAAAAGGCAGCATAGTATTCTCATTAATCCACTCGTTTAGGCAATTGCAGAATTTTCTACCCTTTTCTCTGAAAAAGATGTTAGTGCAAACACTCATGATGCCCCACTTCGATTACTATGATATTCTGTTTGCTATCCTAAGGTTACTTCGGTGCAGAGGCTACAACGTGTTCATAATATGAGTCCGTTTCGTCTGCAATATTCGCCGGGCTGATCACGTAACACCATCCCTCGAAATGTTGTCCTGGCTCCGTCTAGAAGATCGTAGGAAAATCCATTGTCTTTCCCTCCTCTTTCACATATTGCATTTCCCCACTCCTGTCTATCTTGCGTCTCGTTTTCAAAATTTATCCGTCCACCATAACATAGACACACGATCACAATACTCTTCAATATTATCCATTCCCTCCCACCGAACATCCTCATATTCATCTTCTTTCACTGTGGCTGTTCCTTGGCTTTGGAATTCCCTACCGAGTAACGTCAAGCCAATTTAAGAATACTCGTAGACTAACGAAATATTTTTCTAACAATTCTTGTTAATAATAACAGCTGTTTCAGGTTTCTCAATGTTCAATGGTTATATGTAGGCCTATGTGAGTATTTATTTACACTGCAAGTGGGCAAGCACCCGGTGGCAGTGGTATACACAATATAAACAATACACAATAAAATTACAATACACAATACAATTATACAATACACAATACAATTCACGGAATAAATATTTAAATTATTTTATTATTATTATTATTATTTTCCACACCTGTGGAGTAACGGTCAGCGCGTCTGGCCGCGAAACCAGGTGGCCCGGGTTCGAATCCCGGTCGGGGCAAGTTACCTGGTTGAGGTTTTTTCCGGGGTTTTCCCCTCAACCCAATACGAGAAAATGCTGGGTAACTTTCGGTGCTGGACCCCGGACTCATTTCACCGGCATTATCACCTTCATTTCATTCAGACGCTAAATAACCTAGATGTTGAAACAGCGTCGTAAAATAACCCAATAAAATAAAAATAAAAATTATTATTATTATTATTATTATTATTATTATTATTATTATTATTATTATTATTATTATTATTATTTGTTACCAATGTTTATTAGGCCTACTGTCTCACTAACATTTCTTATCCAACTTTCACTACTTACTTTCATGTTATTTTATGGTCTAGATATTAATGTAATAACTATGTAACCAATTGTATTCAGTTAGAATTAGAATCTGGCCTTAACTCTGCCAGATTAAATACATATATTATTAAATTATTATTATTAATATGTTCATACCAATTGTGTAATAGGTAAAAATAAATCTAATAATGTATAAGTTTTTGCATGTTTAGAAAACAAATTAACAAGTTATGTATAATAGACCTGTACGGTACATGTAATGATTTAAAAGGTAACATATTCTGAAGTCATTTAGTAATAATAAACGGATGGATTCAAGCTCGAGCGGTTAATCAAATGTCTTTGGAAAGGTTAATATAGGCTACTTGTATGTCTATTATGTACCCTTCTATGAAACATGTACAATCAGTGGTACTTGGGACGGACAAAGAAAGCTGTATGAGTTTTTCTCAGAAGTCACGCAATTGTTGTGCTATCTAAATCTCAACGGGTTACAGTGTTCCTCGAACAGTCCATTGTCATTTCATTCTTCAAAGCTCCCCAGTTTTTACAAGATAAAAATCCTAAGAAAATTTCTCATCTTAAAAAAAGCTCGTTATCTATCGATTTCTGGAATCTACCAAATTTTACCTATGTGCAACGTGCGCCAACATTAACTTAATATCAATAACTTTTATAATTATTTGAGACCGTATTAAATTGTCCGGTAAGAGCAGTTAAACAAACAGGAAACTGAGAACAATAAGGTACAGAACCTTTATCACTTTAGTGCATAAATGTGCATATTTCGGAATTTTTAATGCATATTTAAGTGCGTATTTCGGGATTTTAGTGCATATTTGCATGCATATTTAAGGTTTTTTAGTGCATATATTTCTCAACACTAATCATTATAATCATCATCATCATCATTATCATACTTGCAGCGTTTAGGCCAGCAAGTTCGTCTAGGGCTTACTGTGAGGGATCCCTGCTCTAAGTCTGCTCTCATGCATGGGTTCGAATTCCACTTTGAGCTCATTTTTTTTAATAGATATTCCGTAACAGTAGGGATAAGGCGAATGTTAGGTAATTTCATAGATAATTCTTACGCCCATTTCGCCAAAATACCATCGACACTTGATAAGTTAGCAGATCATAAAGAGACGTTAAAACGGATTAAATAATACCACTATTACCATTACTGATATCAGTATCACTCTCACTAACACAAGTTCTACACTAACAGTGCCAGTAACACTAATATTAGAACCACCAGTATTACTATCACCGCATCTACACTACTAGTGCCAATAACACATTATTGTTGATGTTTACTCAACTGTCCGAAGACAGATCTGAACTTCACAAGTGATCTTCACAAGAAGGTACCACTTTGAGAGAACTAGGCCAGGAGATAATGGGATAGAGAGGCCAGTTCCTTTACCCCTCCATTGCATACATCGCTGATTAGTTACATATCAGACTAATCAGACTTCAGATGTGTACAAACAATTGTTCTTCCTCTGACAGATATCGTCAAGTGAGATGTACTACCTGAAAAATAGATGTAGGCCTACATATCAATCAGAACCTCAGTCAGAGGATAAATAACACATTAAAACTGCTAATAGGCCTACTACCACCACTTCAAACCAGCAGTTCCAATTACACTAACATTAGAACCACCAATATTACCAACACAATCGTCACCACCACTGCTAGTACCAATAATGCAACCACCAGTAAGTTAATAACACCACAATCACCGCTTCTAAACTATCAGTACCAAAAACACTAATATTACAACCACCAATAACAACACCACTGCCACCACATCTACACTACCGGTGCCAGTAACACTAATATTACAACTATTAGTAATAACACCACTACCACCACTTCTACACTACCAGTGCCAGGAACACTAATATTACAACTATTAATAAAATCATCGCTACCACAATCATCACCACTTTTACACTACCAAAGCCAATAACACTAACTTTACAACCACCAGTAAAACTACCACTACCATCATTTCTACACCACTTCTTCTTCTTCTTCTTCTTCTTCTTCTTCTTCTTCTTCACGTCCCTTACACATTTAAGTTTCGGTGTAGCCTCTTTCTGTCCATTTCCCCCCATTCTGATTTATCTGCACACAATCTCTTCATATCCAACATTGTTCTGCCACGTTTCTGTCCAGTTCTTTCAATCATATTCTCCCATTTAATGCGAGGTCTTCTCGCCCAGTTATTCCTTCTACTCGCATCTTCATAACCTGCTTCGGTTTTCTCTCTTCTCCCATTCTGTTAACATGACCATACCATTTCAATTGACGTACCTCAACGATCACACTCATCGCTTTCTTCTGTCCAGCCTCTTCTCGGATTCTTTCATTTCGAATTCTAGCTCTTCTGGTTTTTCCTACTGTTTGCCTCACATACTTCATCTCCATGGCAGTCTTCTTACTCATATAGGCCTACTTGTACTTTAGTGCGAGACTTCCTGTACCGTACAATATGATTGGTAGCATGATTGCATTGTAGATTTGCACTTTTATTTTAAGACTGGTTTCGGGTTTTTCTACAATAGGATTGCTCATTTGATAATAAGCGGAGACTGCCTTTTTACTCCTATTTAATACCCCTTGTTCAAATCTTCCACAACTACTTAGTATGGTACTGAGATATTCAAAATTTTCTACTTTCTCAAGAGGACTCCCATCACATGTGCTTTGCTGTTCTTCTTTGCTGTCCTGTTTTGACATCCACATCACTTTGCTTTTATCTGTATTCACAGTCATTCACATCCCCTTCAGTTCTTCATTACATTCCACCACTGCCTGCTGGAGTCTCTCAGCTGTGTCAGCTACCAAAATTATATCGTCTGGCACTTCTACAATACCAGTGCCAATAACACCAACATTACAACAGTCATGTGAGGAATGAATTCCTTTGTAGTAGGGCCTACACCCTGCTCCACATGAAGAAATGGTCTAGAGTTATAAGGTCCACTGCTTTGGAGTAACGGTTAGCACGCCTGACAGTGAAACGAGCGGACCTGGGCACAAATTCTGGTTGGGGCAAGCTACCTGATTGAGGTCTTTTCCGATGTTTTTCCTCAACAATTGAAGCAGAATTGCTGCGTAACTTTCGGCGTTGGATCTCAGATTCATTTCGCCATCATAATTACACTTCCCTCTTTCATTATCATGAACCTATATTTCCTAGGTTTCGGGCTTGCTCCAATGTAGAGTCGTTGCTGGCGGCCACCAAATTTAGACCCCATAGATATTAGAGACCTTAGTGAGGCCTACGCGGAAAGGTGAAGGGATCATGTAGGCTGTAGGGGATTTCGTAGGCGGCGCGCAGGGGGATCTGTTGCACGAAGGGCCTTAGGATATGGATACCATTTCATTCCGGGTTATAGGCCTACAATGGGCCTACCCGAGCTGTCTGCGTGCGAGGACAGTCACAGTCCGTACTCTCTCCTGAAGGGGTACTGATAGACAGATAGAGTTAAAAGTCAACAATTATACCAATAGTAATTAAAGTAACCTATTTTTTTGCCATTATGAGAACAGTATACTCCAATAGGCTACATACAGTAGAACCTCTATTATCCGTTGTAATGAAGGGGGTGGAATGAACGGTTAATCGAAAAAAATCGGATAATCGATACCATAAAAAATATTCATAATCTAAGTACATAATATTTTCGTAATTTCCTCCATGGTCTTTTCTTTTAATACGCTTGGTAGTGAATCAGAAGTTCACTAATTTAAGTCTGTTTTTTACAATTCATGTTCGATTTTCCGTTAAGTCAGTTATTAAAACATTATTTATTGTACTTAATTCTGATTTTCAACGACAGGTTTTTAATGGCCAAGGATGCTCCTTATGACGACTGTCTGTGGAAAGATAGGAATAGTAGAGTTCTCATGTTGTAGATTTACAAATTTTATACAGTTTATATTTTGTTTTTCAATAGTCTAAATCGCGCACAGTTGTAATTCCTACCTCGTATTGTGATGTGAGATGGACCACATTTTCTCTTTTCTCAAACCACTCTTGCACTTTTTTACGCAGTACATGTTTTTTTAACACTTGTAGAAGACATTTTGCATAGAAGAGCAGGCCATAATGTGTAAGAGTAAAGGTTTGTAAAAAACATTCTGCAGAAAAAATTCATACTAATATAATGTACAGTACTTCATATTTCTTTCTGCGAGAGAGAATGACAGTCGGATAATCCACCAATCGGTTAATAGGGTGACGGATATTCGGGGTTTTACATGCAAAAAAAAAAAAAAAGAAGAAGAAAAAAGAAAAGAAAAAGAAAAGAAAGAGTAAAAACATTGTGGTTGAGAGGAAGATTCTGAGTTCGTTTTTGGAATCAGCGATTAAGTGTACATAAAGATGAGAAATTGGATATCAAAAAATCAAGCTGGATGTAACTTTTTTTACAATAGCGTTTTCCTTAATAAATGAAGATTCATTAATAATATAAAATAAATTATACTAAATTAATGACTAACTTTTTCAAATAAATAAGTGCTAGTAATAATCTGATATTGGATAAATGAATTAAATAAATAAATAAAAATAAATAAACAATAATTTAATATGCAAATAAATATATTATATTAAAATAAATGAAAATATAATAGGTTTATAAACAAATAAACAAGCATATTTATAACTAAGTAAATAATTACATAAGAAAATAAATATTTAACGTTTGAAGACAGCAAGTTCCAGTAACATAAATAAGTAAATAATTTATTAAAGTTAGTAAAATATAAAACAAAAATGAAGAATTAGTAACAAAGAGAAAACAAATGAACTGTACATAATAACATAAATCAATCATGTGAAACTGTTAATGATTTAGTTGAAACTTTAGCGCAGAATATTATTGGTGCTAGATAAAATATTTGACCGTTGTATAAACAGGTCTCTTTGCGTTAGCTTGACGTTGGGTAAAGTCTGTGATTGAATCTGCCCTGCGACCCTACTCAATTCTTCTCTTGGAGCAGCCGTTATTGTGAGTTATTTTAGTTGTCATGTCACATTTATGAAAGTGTCACTCGGTGTGGCTGTGTTCTAATAGGACAGGTAGCTGTCACTAGGAGAGGACGGAGTCAATTGAGCGAGTATGAAGGCATCGTTAGCCTCCTGGAGAGATGTGGGTGGATCTCATCTTGTTGAGTGAGGCCCGGACAAGCTAATTCCAAGCTTGTCATATCACCTGTTTCCGTCAAACTTAAGTCGTGCTGTTTGCTGCACTTACAAGTACAAGATCCATTATCCAAAATACTGGTATCACATTCTTAACTAGTGCAAGAACTAGCACGCAAATAAATGCGTTTAAGGGGCGTAAATTTAACATGAAATAAGACCAGCCGTTATTCAGCCAGCTACAGATCGCTACCTAGGCAGGTCGTTGGTTCGTAATTCGATAAATCTAGTGACATTTGTGATATACCTGAGTATTACTGTTTCCTCTTGCCTTTTTCATTTCGCCGTTGCTTTATCATCATCTTTGAATAATTTCCGTAGTTTTAACGGACATTAAATAGATTGAATGATTTGAACTAAAACCACAGTCTAGTATATACAGTCACGAAGCTTGAGTTGTGAGGGTGCTAGAAACAATTGACTGTGTCGATACTATTTCGCATTGTCTGTAATGGAGCGATATTAGCGATCCTGGTGGTTAGCAACTATCTATGGATGCATATTTACTGCGTATTGAGCTTCGTAACTGTATATACTAGACTATGCTGAAACTATATTACTAAAATTAGTCTACTTCTTAACACATGTAAATGAGAAATGAGAAATCCAGCGAGTTCATGTGACAGGAGTTAAGTGCAATAGAAAGACTTCGTTGAATTCGATATCCATTTTGAATGTTCGAATAGCTGTGTACAAGAAACGAAGGAAATCACTTCCTTTTGCTCCCAAAAATTTGAAAGAGGCTGTATTACAAATGAATCTTTTTTTTTTTTTTTTTTTTTTAGAAACCTCTTAAGTCACGCAACAAGAAGTTTTGGGAAGAAACACAAAAAAAAAACTGTTTAAAAAATGAGTGAGTTAAGAATTGGAATGTTTGAAATGAAAAATGTTAGTAAAAACGTAACGAATATTTCTGTATGCAAAATAATATTTTTAAATATAATATGACTCAATATTCATATTTGAAAAGGTTTGAATTATGGGGTTTCTCTATATCTGGGAAGGATTTAACAAAACAATCTCTTTATTTCATGAAGTAATTGAAAATTTGTTTAAAAAATAGTACGAATTTGATTATCAAAACCAGTATTTAGGAACTGACTTCATAATTTTTGCTTCTTGTGAAGAAATTTTACTCTAACCGTAAGAAATGTCATAAATAATTAAGTTCTGCATATAATAATCTTATATAATACATTACACAAAATACAACAAAATTATTACAACAAAACCAAAATTCAGACACAAAATAATTAATTTATCAAACACAACAATTTAGGCTATAGTTCTGTTCATTCTGTGTCAGCCTTGTCACTGACTTATGATCCTTCTCCACGAAACCTAATTTTCAAATGCACATATCACAATAGAAATAGGCTATTAACTTGTTGTTTCTTATAGCCTATGAAATGGTATAACTTATCTATCCTTATAGAACAGGAATTAGCAATGAACTTAATTTTATTAAAATTTGACTTGTGGAGTTTCTCAAAAAACCGATTCAATTGAAAAATATAGCCTAAAGTACTGACTAATAAACGCGAGTAATTTCTTTATATTGATAGGCTATTGATAGTGAAATCGTTACGTTAACAACTTAAACTAATTTGCAATTTTTATCCAATGAGCAAATCAATATTTTAACAGATGACACATCTGCTATAATTACGTACTATGTCCAATTTTTTTTGAAACTCTACAGTGGGAGTACAATCTCCTTAGTTTAAGTCATATTTATCATACTAATCAATGTTTGAATAGAATTAGCCTATTTCCGCAGCTATGTTATCAAATTTAGCTACACATCTATATACTTTAAGTATATTCAGGGCCGGGTATTTATGGAGATCGCGAAAATCACGACATAATAGATATATAATAGATTTTTACTAATCTTTACGAATTAAGTGATTCTGATTAATAATATGCGAATAAAACAATCGCGACAAATCGCGAAATAGAGTTCTAATAGCGAAACATGAACACATTCGCGAATTATTATTGCGTCATTTTATAGCGAATTTTCGGATTTTTTTTCACTTGAATTTGTTATATATCCAAGTAGGCTACATTACATGGTATTCCAGTGTTCCGATTACGTTAGTGAACTCAAAAGATGGAGAATTAAACATTTTACTAATAATAATTTGAAAGTGTTAATTTGAGGGCTGCATTTTTTTTTAATGAATTTGTGTTAAATAAAGTCTCAATCCAACAAATATTGTCTATTGGCCATACTGCACCTTTCCAGAATCCAACGAACCTTTAATATTAATTATTTGGAAAGTAATATTTATACTGAGTTAATAATCCAATTCCAAAATAATTGTATATTCCAAAATTTCCATTAATCTTCGCCAAGAGTACAAATCAATCTCTAGCAATCTCCGCCGACACCAATGTTAAAAAACACAAATGATCAAATTAATCTCCATAAATAACTGTCCCTGGGTATATTGATGTTAGCACTTTTTAATATGGCCATTGGCGCTTTTGTAATACGATCATTGGCGCTTTTGTAACATCATTGGTGATTATGCAATCTTTTCTCCCACAAATTGGCGCTTATGATCGACAGCCTCTACTTACAGACCAAAGCTAGGCCTATATAAAATTACCTAGAGTCCAACCTATCTACGTATTTACTGTATTTACCGCTTTTTTACCTGCCTACTTAGCAGTGCACATCTATCTTTCTGTCTACCTACTTATCTATCCACCCGCTCATACATCTCCGATCTACCTACCTATGCATACATACATTTATTGGATCTTACACGAGGATATAATAATTATTAAAGCGCTTCGGTTCATGTAGATAAATAAAATAGTGTAAAACACGTATTAATCAGGCAATATGCCTCGCGGCCTACTGTCCTGGTTCGCTCATCCCTTCTCTACAGGTCAATTGCTCTTTCGCTACATGATTTCACGTATCATTAAGCTAGAATTAATCATACGCCATCAAACGATAGCCAGCTGGCCTCACGTAAAGAGCAAAAGAGCCGAAAATAGTAAATGACTGTGTAGGCATACACCAAAAAAGGGTTAAAGTGGCAATAAAGGCTTCAGTTTGCCCGTGGCCAGATATCATTGGCAATAAATACTTCCAAGTCCAAATAGACAAGGTTAAAAACGTAAAGAATGAAGTATACTGGACAAACATTCAGCTCGTTTATTCCTAATGGACCTAATCATCACCCCTATTTCCTACCTAACCCTTTCTCACTCTCTCTCTCTTTCGTTCCCCCTACCACCGCGAGCAAAATATCACGTATAAAAATCATTACATTCCAAAAATAAAAGAAGGAACTAGAGAAAAATAAACGCAAGGCTTTAAAAATAAGAAGGAATAAAAATTTAGAGAAAAAAAATCGAGAGTCAATTTACATTCCAGTTTGCCAGTTTATAATGGTGTGTGTCTGTAAAGCGGAGACCTCTGTCGGCAGATCATGGAGTTGCGTGATGGCAGCGTGAAACGACGTGTGTGGTCTCCGCTGAGGGTTAGAGCAACAGTGGTCTAAATGTGTGAGAGTTCCTATCCTTCAGCTCCATTATGCGAAATTGATCAGTCGCCTCTGTAGAGGATCAGCAGAAAGAGCCCGAACAAAGAGCAACGACTGTTTTTTTTTTTTTTTTTTTTTGTGTAGTCGGGTAAATGCACGTTTATAGAGGTGCATGATTCTCTTTCGACTTGTAATCATGTTACGACCCCGAGGAATTCCTTGTAGATATTTTTGAGTACAAAAATTATCATGAAATAAACTGCGGAATATTCTGTATGAAGGCAAAATGATATGTTGCGTTCCGAACTACTAATTATAAGCAATCGTAACTCGGTTTGCTTTCCGCCGTGTGTTTGCTTCAAACCCACTTACTGCACATATTTAGTTCGAGGTATGTAATTGACGTGGAGTTCGTTCAGCGTTCAAGGAACCCATCATCTAATTTTAAAGGCTCCTAAAAATTCAAACGAGGAAGATGTAAATTATGGATTCTGCCTCAGTATAGCAAAATGAGGGGCTAAATTTACATCGGCTTAAACTTCTGTACACACCCTTAGGGTATTCCAAACTTCATGTGCATTGGCTAGGGTATAATTTATTTCAGAGAAGTAGATGTATTCCGTATTCTGTGACTCAAACGGTAGTGTTTCCGGCTATGAAGACAGAGGACCTGAGTTCGAAATATTGGTAGGGATAAAAATACAAGTTATTTCCGTTTTTTTTTATCTTTCTAAGGGTTGGGTTTGTGTTTGCTATATTGTGTGATCTGTGTTGTCTCGAGCCATGCTTTTTCACTGTGTCAACTACATGACCATGGGGGTCCGCTAATTATGAATGACTAATTTTGCTGAAGCATCTGAATAAAGAATCTTTAAGAGAAAAATTTGAATGTAAAAGCCAAACTCTGACACTAATATCAATGACAAGAATAATTATATATAATAAAAGGTTATATGATTTCAGTCAGCAACTTATCAAAGTATAAGTACAGAATGAGTTCTGTCACATCACATTAAATTATATGTTTCGTACATGACATTAAGTTATATTTCACGAATATTTTCGACTTGCACTATGTACCAGTATTTAGAAATTAAAATTTAAAATTATCTAAAAGTTTAAAACGACGGAATGTATCCAGATCAGTCACATTTGTAACACAGCCATGAGATGGCATCAACATCTGGATACATCACCCTCTTATATGTTATATATTTGCAACTCATCGCTACGAGCGACTGAAAACACACACACACAATATCCACATCTTAAAGACTTCGCCTGTTGAACGTTGCATTGCATATGGATACATTCCGTCGTTTTAAACTTTTAGATAATTTTAAATTTTAATTTCTAAACACTGGTACATAGTTTGTTATTAGCCACATAACAGTCATGGATTTAATCCAAGTGTGGTCTTCTTTATAAGATCATTTTAACTTATTATATTGCACAATGTCGTAGCTTAGAGCCACACTTATGCTTTTTCATAATGAGCTTGCATGTTCTTTGCAATGCATATATGTGTGTTCACTTATTGTAAAGCCATCACCTGTGTTCAATTATGTTTGCTTTTATTGTGTCACCGGAAGATGACTTTTGTACAAGTCGAAAATATTCGTGAAATATAACTTAATGTGATGTATGAAACATATGATTTAATGTGATGTGACAGAACTCATTCTGTACTTATACTTTGATAAGTTGCTGACTGAAATCATATAACCTTTTATTACATTTTCAACTTATCTGAAACTAAATATGACCTTTAAACTTAAGGGGAGGCAGAGGTGAATATTTCAAAATCCACAAAATTTATCCGATTTGTTAGAAATTGATCATGGATACTAAGTATGTTATTAGTAATGGACATACCAAGTTTCACCTTTCTAAGCACGATAGTTCTGTAAATATTAATAATTTTATAAAACTTTATATCGTTTGATATAAAATGCTCCATGCACCATATTGTAAGAAATTTTCAATATTTCTTTTTATTTATATGTTCAGAGAAGGTAATATAAATAATGATAAGTATTAGTTTATTATGGGAATAATAAAATAATACAGTTATCTTGGTTTTAATTTCATACTTTAAAGGGAACAAAATAAAAAACTAACATCGCAATATGAAAATATAGTGTATAAAGATAATAAAAATGGAAAAAACCACATTTTCTTCAGTTTTGTTCAAAATTTCACCTCTGCCTCCCCTAAAAAAATTATTATAGTCATAATTAGTCGTAACCGTTGTCATTAGACTGTCATTTTAATAATAATAATAATAATAATAATAATAATAATAATAATAATAATAATAATAATAATAATAATCATCATCATCATCATCATCATCATCAACATCATCATCATCTTTTGGGTTATTCCCGTTTCGCTCCTTTGCAAATTATGAAATAATATTAGACTCTCTCTAATTACGTGATTGGCACTGCTTAAAACCGTCGCTTCAGGCAATACACGAGTTAAGAAAAACCCTGAGTTCCGATGTGACACAGATTAATTTCCGCGTCCCTTCTGATAATATTGAACCTGGGCTCGTTGTATTTATAGCTGCAATCTCTTCTTATTCAGTGACAACAGAAAAATAACAACAGCAATATTAACAGAATAATAACAAACTGACAACTATAGGATAAATAATTTGTCATAGTAATATATTTACTTATACAGTAGTAACTTTGGAATCTTCCAAGACAAAGTGAGAACGAGACAAAATCAAATAAACTAGACATTATAATCTAACGGTCTTACTAATAAAAACTCTATAGGGTGCTATGCATAGACATTTCGCTAGCCCGCGCTATGAGCGTGCTAAACTAGCCCCGGCTATCGACTGATTACTTGTACAGGATTCATATCAAATCATATCGCTAACACTAGTTTATAAATACGAAAAACGTTAGTTCGCTGATCATCCACCGGAAGCCCGCGCTAATAATGTCTATGAATATCACCCTATAAGCTTATACAGACGTTTAACTGTCTTATACTGACACAATGAATAGTTCGTTTATAAGTCGTCTGTAAATTCCTTACTAATAATCACTACATATGTCGTTTACAACAGTATAACTGTTACACAGTTACTCATAGTTTCGTCATTACTTCATTACGAAAGGTAATGGAATATCTGAGGTTCTCTATTGCATCCGGTAGAGCGCTCTAGTGTGCCATGTTAAGTATCGATAGTAAAACTGGCTCTGATCGATTACTACACTATATTTTGGTCAAAGAGTACAAGCTACAGCAATATTATTCTAATTATTCTGTGCTCTTTGGTTTGTTCTTCTGTGGTTACAAGGCAACTATCATAATAAATAATGACAGTCGATACAAACAGCTGTTAGAGGGGCAGCCATTTTTCTCTATATACAACGCTTAAACAAGGGGTTTCGTGTATATAACTGCTGCAAAGCAATTCCCATTGTATAATTACAGACTGTTCATACATCCATCGCTTACGCATGGTTTATTAATAACGTTTCCTGTCTCAACTCTGTATAAGTCTCGTATAAAAACTATACACGGTTTAGGCTATTAGTAAGACCGTAAGACAACAAAGCCAAGACTGTTCATATTAGTGCTATAGCTGACTCAGTTGATGGAAATGTAATAAAGAAAGAAGCTCAAATTCTACTGATGTCTGTAGATTTAAAATATAAATACAGCGAATGTGAACCTCGCAGGATACCTTCAGGCTCTTTGTCATTGGCGCTGGAAAAAGTATTACAAAACAGTTAATTGAACATCTTTTTACTATAGCAGGAGAGACACGATTTACTACATTGCAGAGAACAAATGCAGGTGTAATGGAACATACCAATCAGCAAAATATCTTAGCATAAACTGCAACCTTGTCCGCCACAGGAGATATTTAGATTTAGATTTAGATTTTATTTAATAATAACGTATACATAAAAACGTTACATTAAAACACCCCGAAAGAACAAAGCTCGTGTTCGGGGACAGTTCCGTTACATAGATATAGGCTACATACTTTGTAGACAAAATACTTAAGAAAAAAGCTCACATAAAGATGATAATAAAATTAGTAAATAATAATACTAGTAATAACTGAGTGAATAAAGAGACGATGTTGAGATTGATGGATTAATATTAAATTATTATTAGTAGTATAATTAGTGCAGGTCGTGTTGATATAATAACCAAGATAAAATAGAAAAATACATTTAGGATAAATATAAACTTGTTTTACAATACATGGCACATAATATAAATACAGGGAAGTCTGTCATATAAATTTTTAAATTCTGGATCTGAAAATTTCATTGCTTAAAGTAGTAAATTCTGGATGAAATTTTATTATCGAATTATATAGACGTGGACCATAATTTGTACTGTGTAGTAAAGCGGCAGATGTGAAACATTTAGGTTCAACTAATTTAAGAATTTCATTTCGTCTTGTATTATGAGCATGTGGCTGAGCTACAAATTTCATTCTATTTTTATGATAGAATTTCATTAAAGAGTATTTATAAATTTGGTCAATTCTAAAAACATTCAATTCGGAATTGATCAAATTTTTTGGATAATCCAGTCGCCTTTTCAAACAAATTTTGATTATACGTTTTTGCAACATAATTAGAGGAAAAAGAGCAGTTTTTGTAATGCCTCCCCATCCAGTTATACCATATTGGATAACAGATTCAACTATAGCCAAATAAACCAAACGTAATACATGAGTAGGCAAGTAATGGCGAAGGTTTACAAATTTGTAAATTGTTTTACGTATCCTGTTACATAAAAAGGTGATTTGTCTATCCCATTTCAAGTGCTGATCAACAGTAATTCCCAGGTATTTCACATCTACAGATATGACCGCAGATATTGAAGCGTGTATAAATAAATGCAAAAATATAATTTCTGCAATGAGAAAGCAAAAAATAAATGTTGACGAATAAGAGAAATTACGTTTCCATTCATGATGTCACTTATGAAAATAAACTGCAACATTTATACAGAGTGATTCACGAGGATTTACCGCCACTTACGGAGTTCATTTCCGAACACATTCTGTGCAAAAAAAAAAAAAAGTCATTAAACATGTTTCCTAAGCTCAATATTTTTCAGAATTACACTAATTTGAAGTTGTTAGTATAATAAATTTTTTTCTTTAGTTTTAAGGGTAAAAGAATATTAAAAATAGAGAATGAACTATTCAGAGATATATCTTTAATTGGCTAGTGTTCTGAGGCTAAAATTGTGTTGTTAATTGCTTTGTACATATTTTGTTTTCCAATTTTCAACTAAAAAATACATCATTCTTACGCACTTATTACGACAATTTAGGAACTTGATTCTTAACACTAGTGGCATGGTAGAGGGCTGGCCTTGCATTCAGGAGGTCCGGGGTTCGATCCCAAGGGCCGACAATCCTAACTGAGGCTTTTCATGGTTTCCTCAGTTATTTCCAGGCAAATGCCGGGATTGTACCTCTTGAAAATCTGGCCATGGACGGCGATCCTTCCCTTATTCATTTCATATGTGTGAGTGAATGCTGTGTAATGTCTTAAATGTTTGTGTTGTATCGGAGGTGGCCCTGGCATTGAGCTGATCCCTCATCCGGGGAGGCCCTCCATGTCCTTATGTGGTCAAAAAAACTATGTATGTGATCCAATACCGTAGATTAATTCCTCTCTCGATAGGTCGCGGTCCTGTAAGGTCCGTGAGGTGTGGGTCGTATAAATGAACCTAAAATGGAGAAATTAAACTACGGTAAAGAAAGAAAGAAAGAAAGAAAGATTCTTAACAGTTTAATTATGCATCCTAATGTACAGTCTTAAAGAATTTACAAGAGTGGCGTGATATGTAACAATTGTTGTGATAAGTGCATAAGAAGAATGTAATTTTGTAGTTAAATTTAAAAAAAAGAATCTGTACGAAGCAACTATGGGATACACAACTCTTTTTAGCTTCCGAATACTAGCTAATTAAAGAAATGATACTTCTGAATAGTTCATTCTTTATCTGTAATATTCTTTTACCCTTAAAACAACTTCAAATTAATGTATCTCTGAAAATATTGAGATAAGGACATATATGACATTTTTTGCTCAGAATTTCTTTGGAAATAAGCTCCATAAGTGACAGTAAATCCTCATGAATCACACTATATACTGCCTAAGATTATATTCTCTCTCAGTTCTTAAGATACGTTCAAGTTCTTTCCCTTGGATATGTTGTATTCTAGAATGTGGCAAGTGGACTACAAATTTGGAGTTCACTTAGCTGTTTGGTCGTAAGCACAACTTGTCGTAAGAAAACAGAATAGCACGTCTCTTTTGGTCTCTTTTCCCTCTGCTTTGCTCTTTTTGCCACTGCCCTTGTATTGAACTGATGTATCGTGTTAAACGAAACAAAGAGGTCATAGGACAAGCAGTAAATTGCAAAGTGTGTGCCATGCTGTTCGAACTCAAGTTTGGTCCGTCTTCGAGATGCGTCAGCTATGAGACTGTCGTAACCTTATCGGGTTTAATAACCGTATCACAGCGTGAGTATAATTAGCTTGCATTTAAAATTCTTAAAACCGTTTCACTATCATTAACCGCCTACAATGGACTATTAACAATTTATATGCAACCAAAAATTTGCTAAGAGTTTAGACCAATAATTTAGCGTTTTGTGAAGCAAGAATTCGACCTGCTCTTACTACTTTATAAGCCCATTAAGAATGCTTGCGTTTAATTTAATGAAGGGTTATCGCTTCCTGTTTCAGAATGAAGCAAGTACCTCGTTCCTCTGTGCTTGAAGAATCTTCAGCCAGGATTGCAGGACTCAGTAACCGAATTCCAGTTTGTCAACTTAAAGAAGTAAGTTATACTATTTTCTGATCCTTCCATTAATTTTATGTGTGAACTTCTTATAGAATTGTTTGTTGTCATTTGTCCATAATTACGATATTGACTTAGGACTATACAACAACTCAAAATTTTCAACCTCAACTAGTCACATTTGGAGAGCCTATCAGTAAGCAAGAATTCATAATCATTATAATAGGATCTACATACAGTAGGTCATTCGACAACAATGAGATGGAGTGGTGCCTGATATGTGTTATCTGTAAGTTATAAGGTAGACCTAATAATAATCTCATTTATATTCTACTAGTGGCTTGTACAGCAAATGCTGCAAACTAAGTTCATTAGACGTTCAAATAAACATTTTTCAGATTTATTTTCAATGAAGACATTCGGAAAGTTATTTGCTTCCATAACAATGAAAGATACTCTCCCTCGAGCCAATACTGAAGAGAACCACGCATATAAATATCTACACCACACCGCCATTAAATATATGAAAAAGACCCAACACCACTTGATTAATAATTATAAAAATATTTGATTTTTAATAATATTATTATCTTACGTAAGTTTTATAGCTTTCAGTAACATGAACTATATATACTATATAGCCGCCACTCAGTAAAATATAGAAATCAAAATCTAATTTAAGTTGCTCTCTACATCTACTTATATAACCCCAAAACGTTTCACTTTCATATCATCAATATAGCATTAATATGCATAATTAATGAAAAATAGTCACATCATGGCATTAACTACAATAATATTTCATTTCTAATGCTAATAATGTCATCAAATCAGCTCAAGTTCTGTAGTTTTTAATATCCAATACACAGCTGTACCCAGAAAAGTACACACCACAGAATCAAACCTGTAAATTATTTTTAGTGAGGTAAGTTTTTAATAACCAATTTAATTTGAGCTCTAAATAATATGTCAGCATTCTTGCAGATCATGGCCTTCGTGTATTATTGTTTACTGTAGTATGTGTTTTGTTTTATTCTGAAATGCAGCACGGCCGACTTGATGCTCGCTTCGCTTCTCCTTTACAAAAAAAGCGAAGGGTATATCAAGTCGACCGTGAATGCTATTAGCTAGTTCTCAAAACTGACGACAGATGGATTTTGGAAAATAGGAAAATTATGTTTAAAAATTGACATTTCACTGAAAACTACTATTTTTCCGAAAAACTTTGAGTTTCAAGCTTCAAAATGAGGGGTCATTTATTAAAATCCGTCCAGCCGTTTTCCTGTAATTTCCATTACCAGTTCAAATTATATATATATAGATATGCAGTGGTTGTAATACATAATAAGACGCCCTAAGATCAAAAATTGTAGCCCCTAATAAAGTTATACTTAATATTTATAATTATTAAGCTGTATTAATCACACATTCTGTTGATTTCGAAATGCTCGTTGATACTGCATATTACAGTCACTTTTTGGAACACCGTTTTGACCAGCAGTCAGCCAGAAACGCCGAAATCTCTTGAATACACATCCAATTTTGCTTCGCAATGGTGCTCGTTGTTACGTGGCTGCCCAAGTTGTTAATTTACCTAACAGGTGGAATTGCGAAATTCTAGAGTATCCTCCGTATTCTCTGGATAAGAGGTCCTGCAAATACTACCTTTTCCCTAAAATGAAAGAACAATGGAGAGCAATACACATTAGAAATATACAGGCATTTATTTATTAATATATTTATTTACATATTTATATATATATTTATTTATATACTAGCCGTACCCGTGCGCTCCGCTGCACCCGTTAGAAATAAATATAAAGTAATTACATAATTAAAATAGGACATTTGATCCAGGAAACATTCGTGTTTGATAGAAGGATAAATCGTTTAATATGTTACTTAATTTAAATTGCATCCCAATAATTAAAATGCGATCATTTTGGTCCAGAGACACTCATTTGGTGCAATGACAATTCCTTTAACCTGTTTCTTAATTTTTATTACATGCAACTATAGTTTAATGAAGATTGACATCATTTAGATTTAATGTGTGTATTTTATTTTACTTGTTACAGGTTTCCATTGAATTATGCTAATAACTTAATTTTAACCCTTGTTTTCTACGTATTCAGTAAATGGCGCTTGGCCCACTATGGTTCTGAACCCTTGAAATAACTTAAATTACATTACATTATATTATATTATATTATATTATATTATATTATATTATATTATATTATATTATATTATATTATATTATATCAGAAGTTACCGTAATAACATTATAACATTATGTCCATCTAGAGAAACTACACTTTCCAATGGTGAAATAATAATTAATTATACAAATCGGTTAATTTAGCTTCCGATATTACTTCATACAAACACAGAAACATTCTCTGTAGGCTATCTTTCATAGCTTTCGATTGTTGCTGTCCAAGGCCCCTTTTAGACGAAGTCATTTGTTTTTTAATTCATTACACGGCCTTAGATGGCAGTTATTTTAATTTTAAAACTCATTTATCTCATTAAATATGAGACCTATCAAACATTTTCAAGGAATAAAACGTATCGCAAATTATGTTTAAAGAAACTTTTGTTATGTAACATTTTTCACAAAAATCAATAATAAGCGAGATATTTCGATTTATTTAATTCAGGCCCCCTTATAACACCTCTTTTAAATAATGTATTTTGAATGCCATATAGCCTAAAATCTAAGTTACAACGAACTTAATTTATATTCCAATTTTCATCGAAATCCGTTCAGCCATTATCGCGTGAAAAGGTAACAAACATACATACAGACAGACAGACAGATATACAAACAAAAATTTCAAAAAAGCGATTTTCGGTTTCAGGGTGGTTAATTATATATGTTAAGACCAATTATTTTTGGAAAATCGAAAATTACCAGACAAATTTCGGCTACAGATTTATTATTAGTATAGATATATTTATTTATATATTTATTGATTTATACATATATATATATTTATTTATATATTTATTGATTTATATATTTATTTATTTGTTTATTTATTTAACAGGGCAAAGCCTCAATTACAATAGACAGTACAAATATTTGCTTAGAACGTAAAATTGGAGATGATATGAAAAAAGAGATAAAACATATACAAGTGAAAATACAAATGAAAAAAAAAAAAGACAACATCTATAGAACAATCATTTAGGAGTTTAGAGCAAAGTGACACTGTGAATGGCATCAGCCACTTTCCAGACAACAGAAACAACGTGATGTCAGAGGAGGTTACTTTTAAGAACTGTAAAAATTAAATTTTGATAAGACTAATAAACGGCCGATAAAGAATTAGGTATCAGGTGCCTCTTCTGAGTTTCAGCATTACCATGTCGTAAAAGTAGTCCACGGGACCTCTGACTTTATTTCTCCATTACTTCCATACTTATTATTTGATTCTTCTTGTTGCTTTAGAAATTGACAGGTAAAATAACAGAGTGCAGCAGGAAAGAAATTGAACTTGCTGACAAAGTGACTAATGATAATTAATAAACAAAAATAAATATTGAAAGCTTTGAACATTTTCAGTGGCAAAATTAATTAATTGTAAACAGATCTAACATATCTAGTCTTTATGGTGGTTATTATTGCCATGTCGAAAATTATTTTCATAGACTATTACATTATTCCTTTACGCTGGCGTTTTCTTAGTCATAAGTCGCGATCTAACGGTTTCTAGTCAAAAGCAGCGAAGGTTGATGTCTGAAATAGCGAGTAGCAATAGTTGTATATTTTAGAAAATTTTCTCGGAGAAATACAGTTCATCTGCATCATTTTTTCGGTGTTATTGTCATTAATTCTCCACTCAAACATCTGCTGTTTATAAAAATTGTTGCCGATACTTATGTAAGTTATCTATTTATATACATTTCACTTTGTATAAAGATTAAAATAGTAATGAAACTAGTAATACTAGTAATAGCTATTATTATTTTTAGTTGACTTAAATAAAAGGAACACAATTCCCATAAATATTGATGTTATCATGTTAAGTGTCCATGCATTATAAGTTAAAGTAGGCCTTTACAAAAATATTTACAGCCAATCTTGCACTACTAATGCAAATTACCGCATTAGAAATCTCCTTAATATCTCTGCAGTTCATAGGAGAGCTGTGTTTTGAAATAAAATTCTGTGATTGTATGTAGGCCTATATCGAGGCCGTAAGATTGACGTGAATATAACGTAATTCCACTTTAGACAATAAATTAGTGGTTTGATTTTTATTTTTCCACGTTATACAAGAGCTGCATTCCAAATAATTATGTACTGACATTTCTAGATATTCTGAGTTTTTATTCTTGTAACGTTTCACGTGGTAGAATTAAATATCCATCATTAAGGAGATTACATTCCTGATCCCATATTACGCTTATTGAATGGTAGGAATCTGTCTGTATATTTTATTGTTTAATTCGAAAGTACGGTTTTTCCATTCTAGCTTGTTAACATTGGATTTCATTTGCATGCATACTACATGTACATTTTTACTTCCATCCCAACAGCTTTAATACTACTATTATCATAGATTTGCAAACATACTCTATCACAGTGATGCCCAAAGTGTGGGTCGCGATCCCCTGGAGGTCGTGTTAAGAGCTGAGGGAGGTCGCGAGATAATACACAAAGTCATATCAATTTGAAATTCAAGGTGATTTGTCGCTTTTGGTTCGATGACAATCATAGACGAGAAACTTAATTTGCATTTAATGCGATGTTGTAATTTTTATAAAAAAAATAAGAGCTTCTTTTGTATTCTTTTGATCCAAAACAGGTCTACATTGCGATATAAAAAAAGCCTAGTTTTAACTAGTTGAACGTAAATCTATAAACGGAATCAGTTTGCGTGTCTGTCATAATTGTTTCGAGTTTGTTCCGAAAAATAGCCAAGGCTACTCAAAAAGCTGTTGTTTAAAATATGTGCAAACTAAACTGCATGTCCGTAAAAACTAACTCGGTATTTGTCGTATCATATGTAGCTAAATTTTCCCTGAGTTTTTTAATACCGTTACACTGGAATGAATCAAATTTCTTTTTGTCAAGGGATGGCCAGAAAATGAAGTTTCCCCTTTCCACTTCCACACCTTCATCATCATTCCCACCCATTCCCTACACTACACTTACACCCCCCCCCCTAGTAGACGACATAACTCTTCACAGATACACATCATGCATAGCGTAGCCTGCCGAAGTGGTGTGCAACTTGAAAATGGGTCACAGTTCAGCCATCTATCCGCGGTATGCGGAACCCGAATTACGCAAATGAAGTGGGTAGGCATTAGACACACACACACACATTTATTTTACTACTTAAATGCATTTCTTCATATCTTTTAAAAATTGTGGTTTATTTAACGACACTCGCAACTACCGAGGTTATATCAGCGTCGTCAGTGTGCCGTAATTTTGTCCCGCAGGAGTTCTTTTACATGCCAGTAAATCTACTGACATGAGTCAGTCGCATTAAGCCCACTTAAATGTCATCGACCTGGGCTGGGATCGAACCCGCAACTTCGAGCATAGAGGACCAGCGTTATACAGACTGTGCTACCCAGGCCGACTTATTCATATCAAAGTGCGTAGCTCAGATGCTGAGTTTTTTTATATAAACTAATACGAAATGCATTCATATGTTTATAGTCCTATAAGAGTGGAAGGTAACCTCTGCATCAAAATGAAACTGGTAATAGATCATGAGGAGAGGTTTAAAAAATCGAAATAAGTTTTTTTCTAGCATTCACCAGTTTAGAGGAAATCGTTATGTTTCTATAAAGCATTTAACAAGATCACTGCTACTGCAATAACTCTAGCAAGAGAGGCCACCCATCCCTTATCTTCTCCTCCTCCTCCTCTGCTGTACTCCGTCTTACGCATTCAACAGTGCGCTACGTTGCAAAATTTATTTTAACGATCTTCGCAATTATTTAATTTAAATTCATGGTTAAACGGTTTAATTTGCAAAAAAAGACTCAAGACACTAACGTTCAGATTAATTTTACCTATCTGCTTGTATAGCAATCAGCCATTTCTCTCGGGAAGTTACCGCAATAGAGCGCTGCAAACATTGGACGAAGACTGTTTTTTTCCTGCTTAGCGATGCTTCATCGAAGGAAAAGTGTTATAAAAGTTTTGTTATATTTAACATGTAGAATCACCTCTTAAATTTTGTATCTCTTATTCTCTTTAATTTTAATGTCCTGTGTATTATGTCGCATACCATTTGAAATTAAGCTTATTACTCATATCACGTTCTCTTTCGTTACTTACATCATTTCGTAGGAAAGTGAAGTGTGACACTAATGTTGTTATTTATGACTGTTTTGGAACGTATTGAATATTTCCCTTTAAAGACTAGTACTTTTTTTCTTTTGTGTGATATTTAAAATTACATTCCTCACATATTTGATTCAAGTGTTGTATTGATTGCTGTAATATATTGTATTTCGTAATATTTATTCTTTTTTATTTTATTATTGTTATTTCATCATTATTTTCCTTTATTTGTTCTTTTGGGTAAGTACTTCGAAAATTGCCATAGAAGGAAGACTTTTCAAATTAATAGGCTAGTAAAATGATGGTGAAAAACTAGTTGAGATCAGGGTGGACAGAAATTTCTCTTCGAAATCTTCTCTAGCATCTTCTTTGTGCACCATAAATTTTACCTGATCTAGTAGAGATTTTTACTAGTTTTTTTTGTCTTGAAAAACCCAAGCTTTAATCATTCTGTCCGTGATTTAAATTTATGCAAATATAATATAGTTATATATTTAATTTAATTTTAATTTAATAAATCTTCCTCAACTTGGTGAGGTTGCCAAAGACAAATAATGTTTAAACAGTAACATTTAAGATGTGACATTAAAAATGTCTTATGAGAAGTTTGTTTACAATAAACTTAAATTTACAATAGATAATGTTTTACAATAATGAAAATTAGCAGTAAAATAAAACAGAGATAAAAAATAAAATATACTGAAAAATTCAACTGTAATTTGAATTGAAGTACAAGTGTCGAGTAAAATCTGCAGAGAACCCTTCAAAGCTATCATAGAAATTTCCTTAATTGTTGTTGTTGGGACTCCAAATTTATGACAGAATGAGACGAATTTTTTTTATGGTCCCTCTGTCGCCCACCATTAATCCGATGACTTCTATATCCCTGAGTTTATATGATGTTTTGTAATAATTAGGGAATAGTAAGTTTAGATTAACCTCCTCGGGTTGATTCTGATGCGTCTCGAACCGTACGTCATGTCATTAATTTCGGGGGGAAGGGGTATTCTTTGAAATATTTCAAACAGAAAAGTTTAATACAATTTTGCTCGTTTTTCCTTACTTTTCGAAACAAGAATTATTTTTAGAAAACATTGATTTAATTCCCAATTTAATTCCCAAGAGAGCAAAGTATTCTGATAATAACTAATTGAAAGAATTTTAATTTTGTCTTTTAAATGTGCAGAAATTTGATCCAAAAAATTTAATTTTTCGTTCTGCAAAGGAATTTTACAATGTTACACTTGTTATTACCGTAGGTAATTTAATTTCGAGTACAAATGATTTAGTTCTTACTTATGCATGTATAATTTTATTATAATTTGTAGTTCAAATATTATTATTGGTAACCTATTTGTGTTGACATATTTTTAATTTATTCAATTTCGTTTAGTTGTCATTTACATAAATTTCACTATTGCGAATATAATTTCATTATTATTCATTTTAATACATATACTTATGTACTCATTGAGAAAGCATATGTTTCAATTGCTGTTATATTATTCTGTTTACTTACGATGTATGTATTTTGTTGTTACTGTAGTTTATTTTTTGTTTCAAAAGCAATTGTTAGTTACATAAATTATTATTTACACAACTAAAATAATACACTTAGGCCTATCGATCGACTCCGTATTTCGTGATGTGACACAATTATGAGATAACTCCTTCATTGTGTAAACTTTTCTGGAAGCCATTTTGTTAAAGTTGTGAAGAAATGGAAACTTTTAGTGGGCTTAATAATTGATTTAATTGACGTATACTTTTTGAACAAACGGTTAAACGTTAAATTCTGTTTCGTTCCACATTCCCCTTATTTGTATTGGGCCTAGCCTTCATTTTAATAGAAAATGTAGCTGTATTTTACCACGATTCGGCTGATAATGAGACATTACTCAGGTTATTAAAGTAAGAAAATGTCGGTTGATCATGAACGAAATTCTGCATAACATTCCATTAACAACAGGTAAAATAAATAAATTTCAAACGTTGTTACTGTACTGGTGATTTCGTAAGATCCGAATGGATTCCTTTAAGGTACTAATGGCTACTTTTCTCAGAACGGTATTATTAAGGCCTATTTTTTTATATGTTCTGGCAAAGATCCCCGTGCTCCTTTTTATGTTTGATAACCAACACATTACCAACAATAAAATTCACACATTAATTTATTTATCACTTTTCACAACTTACACATTACCAGCAATAGATCTACAATTTAAAATTAAAATTGTCTTATGTAAGCCTATGCTACTCTGCTTTGGATATCAGTAATGCGTCTTTTAGTTTTAATCCACTTTTAATTTCGTGATTATAATAATAAGGTAGTCTAGTTTATGCTGTTTGTGATCTCTTTCGAAAAGAGCATTTTTCCTGCTTAGAGCTATTATTATTTTTTATTTATTTATTTATTTTTATTGCTAGTAAGTTTGAAATAAATACAAGTTAATAAATACAATGAAAGATAAACTAGCCACTCCTGAATGTGTAAGACTCGTGCTCCGGAGGGGATTCCAATACAGACAAAAATAGAATTAAAATTGAGAGTGAGTACAGATTAAGTATTGTTTAATATGTTTAAACCCAAACTATAAATCCAATACAAATTTTTTAATTTTTTTTTTAATTTGGAGAGGATTCGTGGTTGAAATATTATTGGAATAAAATTTGTTTAATAATCTGTGACCTTGACTCATGCTGTGATAAAAAGCTGCATTGGTTTTACATTTTGGTTCAGACAAACGCAGAGAATGCATATTTTTAGTTCTATATTTATGTCTATACCTTTCAAAGTTATTAAAATTTCTATGAACATATTTTAATAAAATAAAATAATACATATATTTAATGTTGAAAACTTTGAAATGTTTAAACAACAATGCAGTTGGGTAATCTTTGTGCTTTTTTAAACAAGCAATTAAGTGACAAAATTACACTATTTTTTGCTTTTTCTTAATGTTTATTTTAATTATAAACAATTTTTGTCAAAATCTGAAAATGTTTATGTTTATGCCAAAGTTTATTTCGCCGTAACCAAAATAATAACCTTGCTAATTTTTTTAAAGAAGGGTTTTAGTCTTATCTGAAGTGTAAATACTTATAACTTATTAGTTATTCATTATTGTTTCATAGAACTTTCCAACAAATCTTAATTATCTGATATTACAATATCACAACCAGCAAAATATAAAATACTTATTATTTAATGTCAAATCAGTTCTCTATTTCACATTGCTGAAATAAATTTTGTAGTTGCATACATACACTGTATGTATACAAAAAATAAACTCTCTATATCTACTCGTATTTGTCGTTTCTTCTATGTCGGTATTTTAAAGAGTCTCAGTAACAGCAGCAACCCTCCAATAGGAAGCGGAGTCATGCGGTGTACATACGTCTGTGTGGCATGGAAGGCGGGCGAGAAAGGCGCGCCGCTAAGGGACTCGACTATCTGGACGTGACGACCGGCCGTTTGCAAGACAAATATCAAATTTACAACCTTGGGCGGTGCGAATTCGACATGACCGGAGTCCCAAACCTTGCTATGAATATCTTCCGCACTGTACCGATTATTGCAGAGAAAAGTTCCTGCTTCTTTTTTTCTCGGTATTAAAACTTGCAACAAACACAGCACACAATTTTATTTACTCTTTCGTTATGCGATTTCAAACATATTTCATTGTTTATTCTTTTGTTATTTTTAATATAACTATTAACTGTAATTGTAGATGTGAGAATTCTGAGAAAGCAGTATAAAGAATGGCTAAGTCGTTCAAATTTACAAATTTAACAATGCTTGAAAGCCATGTTGTGGATACAGAGAACGCCTAAGGCCCTAAGGCATGGATGCTTGTCAATGTGATGTCTGTAGGTGTGATTTTACTTCACGGGAATTCTTCCATGTTTTGTATAGCGTCAGACTGAAAAAGCCAAAATAATGAGCCAGTGCCAAATCCGGATAATATGAAATGGAAAACTCTAAGTAGATATATTACAATGAAACAACAAATAAAAAATAAGAAAATAAACAAATAAGCAAGTAAGCAAAAAGCGAATAAGCAAATAAATAAATACATAAATAAGTAAATAAGCAAACATATAAATGAATTGATGAACGAACGAATGAATTAATGATAGAATGAATGTATGCGTAAATGAATAAATAAATAAGTAAATAAATAAAAAGTTAATTAATTAATTTTCTCACTAACTTAAAATTTGCAGTAATTTCTAATCATTAATATTTTAGTTTTGAATATGACAGAAATTATAATGAGTGGTGGAGGAAAACCAATGCTTCATCTTCAAAATTATTGTTACTGGCTCATCATGAATCGCTTTGGGGATTCATTGAAGTCCTGAAGGAGGAGCATAGGCAGAATAAACAGGATATCACACACCTTCATACACAAACAAACATAAGATTGGACCAAAAATATTAGACGAACTGCCCTCAAATCGTCATTAATAACAGAATTCTAAATACATTTCTTTATCTTGTGAAATAACCAGCAGTACTGCTAAATCAGACAGGACGTTGTAAAACTGATTTCCTCTCTAAACTTTAGTCCACGCATAATTGAAGCGAATGAAAAATAGTGACCGCTAACCCTTCAAGAAAGAAGGACCCGAAATTATTTGCAGCCTAACTTCTCTGATTAGCTGTACGCGGCCTGGATTTTTTTGGTGATTCTTCTATGCTGAAGGCAGTAGAAATTGAACGGAAAACTGAAAGCAATTGTGTAGATAATAATAAATTTGTCTTATGAAATAATTTCATTTTGGCGTCACCATTTCATTAAGGGTCATCTGATATTTTCGAAGGAATGGTGAACGGGAGAAGAGTTCGGGGAAGAAGAAGATATCAGATGATAGACGACATTAAAATATATGGATCATACGAGGAGACAAAGAGGAAGGCAGAAAATAGGAAAGATTTGAGAAAGCTGGGTTTGCAGTGAAATACCTACCCTTGGGCAGAACACTAAATGAAATAGATTATTTTGTAGGTCTTCGCCATGATTATTAAAATGTCTGTAATTTTCTGATGTATTACTATTTTAGATCTTATTGAAATTTTATCCTTCAAGGCCAGCACTTTGAATTTTTCATTGAATATATCTGAGTTATACCTCTGTGCTACACAATAATAACAAGTAGCCTATGCAGCTATTTACAGCCTTTGATTTTGCTGAAATTATTTGGTCATCTGAAAACTATACAGGCGACATGGGGCACACTTGTTTCCTTACAGTCTTACACTCTGGTTAGTGGTTACAAGTTTCGGATTATCTTACATAGTGTTCTACCGAAGAATAGGTCTTTCACTGCAAACCCAGCATTCTCCAATCTTTTTATTATCTGTTCTCTTTTTAGGCTCCTCATATGATCCATATATCTCAATGTCGTCTATCGTCTGATACCGTCTTCTGCCCCGAACTCTTCTCCCGTTCACCATTCCTTCCAGTGTATCCTTCAGAAGGCAGTTTCATCTCAGTCAGTGACCCAACGAATGTATTAGAACAGTGATGTCAAAGCAAGCGCATTTTTCTGATCTTGACGTCGTGCGCGGGCAGCAAGCGCTAAGTATGGAAAGAGGAAGGGTTGTGTATATGAATAAGCAGCCTGTTGGATTAAGAAAACAGTGGTGCACAAACTTCAGACGGAACGTGAAATTTTATGTCGTTATTTTTATATCGCTTCTTTCTGTTTAATATTATCTATATTGTCTGTAAAACAAAAGTACTAACACTGATTTCTTAATATTGCACTTGTGTTTTAAATAATAATAACATAATATAGAGTTAAGAAGGAATTTTCACTTAAATTTCATAGTAGTATAATATTATACTGTATTAAGTGGATGAAACACATCATTCATAAAGAAAGTGATATTCCAAGGAAAGAGATTGAGTATGACATGATAAGTTGGAATTTATATTGATGGCACCTTTAGCCTTATAAAAGTAATCGATAAACCAATCAAAACAATATTACAGTACAAAGCAAAGTTACGTAGGTGCTGTATATGTTTTAAGTGTAACTAATATTCCATAACAAAACTCTTATCGCATTATGCTTTTAAAGTGATATTTGTGAGCAACTTCCTATCATCAGAATATTAAACTGTTTTCTCGAAATGTGCTGAAGCTATAGAGCTGACATTTTTACAACACATGGGCACGTATCTTTTGCTTATGATGTAACAGTAGTTGCTTTGTTAATTCATTTCCTTACAAACAATTTCCATGCGAATATTTTCAAAAATTTCAATACACTATCTTCAGTAATACGTATAGGCCTATACGGTATATTAGATTTACGAAAAAATTCTGTAAGGCTACTAAATAAATAGGCCTATACCTGAAAATTGCACTTTTCTATACGAAAAGTTGAGAAAATATTTCTTTTGAATACAAAAATCAAACTTATGAAAAATGAGCATTAAAATTAAAACTTATATTCTTATAATGCACTTATACTTCTCAGGCAAATCTAAAAATTAACATGGATACAGTTTTAATAAGTTCTCTTCCCTTTATCTATTGAATCAGTGCTGGCCATCCCTGAATATAGGTCGACCAAGCGGCATATACCACCTCTTTCGTCTGTCTCTTTCCTTTCAGCTGTAAAGCGCTCAGGCTCTCCTGAGCTCTAAAGCGCGCGCTTGCTCCTATGGGCATCAATTGATATGCCTGTATTAGAAGAAAATTGTTGATAGTTATATTAATGGTTGTGTACATGTTCTTAGAACTTTAATGAAGTGTTTTAGGTAGCATTCTTCTTCTATCAAGTATATTCGGCAATTGATTCTTAATTTACACACAAGCTAAAAGAGAAAATTCAATGTCATTGATATTACATATCGTCGTTGTTCCTGCAATAACACCTATGTGACATATTCATCGATTTTTCAGATTTTTTGCGCTGTTAAATAACTTAAATAGTGACACAGCAAATAATAAAATCTTCTATATATAATTATATTTATTTTTTTTTTTTAGAAAATGTGAGAATTCACTATCTCCTATGTACTACTGCCATAGAATGAATACTGTAAATGTGTTTTTTCTTCCTACTGAAAAATTTTGTATTTTGCACATAGGAGTTAATGCAGGAACAATGACGACATGGTTCCTCATTACTCGTTTCACGCGTTTCGTAACAATTCAATTTTTAATTATGTTACGAATGAAAATTTTCCCTTGTTACTTCTTTGATTTGAAATTCAAAAGTCATGTGCGGGTTAAATAATAATCTGTGCACCCAAATGAAAAATAACCCTTTGTTCCTTACTAACACAATAATAGTTTCTATATCATCTCTTAAAGTATGATAGGCCGATGTGACTTTATATAATTTATTGCGTTTTTTAAGCAAATGTATGTAATTAATTCTGTATTATTTTAAATAAAATATCCAATAGCACATTAGTTGAGCTATACAAAAATAGCCAATATAGGATCTATCAAGCAGATGGATAATATTCAATAATTTACAATTATAAACAATTCATGAGTCGAGCTATTTAAAAATATATGCAATAGGCTACATAGCAAAACAGATTAATTCAATGTACAAGCATATAACAATTCATCAGTTGAGCTATACAAAAATATGTAATATATAGCAAGAAAATTACAGTTTATAAGTATAAACATTTTATTAGTTGAGCTTTACAAAAATATGCAATAGGCTACATAGTACGCATATTAATTCGATTTACAACTTTTAGGCCTACAATTTATCAGTTGAGCAGTAGGCCTGACATATTTGCGAGAATCGGTATTTAAAATTCAGTGTTAAGAGTACTATTCGTTGTTTTTCATATAATAAAAGTCTGACAATAAGTAGTCTATATCACCGACTCATCTACTAACAATCAATGCCGTAAAAGCGATAGGTTTAAGCAGTGCTGTAGTTGGGCCAGTACAGGCCGGTACGTCGTAGCGTCTAAAATAAAAACTCGCTGTTGCCGCACCGGCAAAAAAATATAGACTCGAAAATATATTAATTATGTTTAACTAGTCTTCAATATACGTTGAAATGGACGATGTTAGCTATTTGAAAAATATTTTGATTTTGATATCTGGCATGAAAGTAACGGCGGTTATCTCATATCCTTTGTTTAAACGCTTGTCCATTCGTTATTTTATCGAAAACCATCGTCTGGCACTTCAGGAGTAGTTGTGATTTGTTAATTTCAAGCTTACATACCACTGCGGTATTTCTACAAGTAATTAACACTAACTTTATGGCATGGTGCCTCAAGAAATATGCTACACTGATTCGCTAATTTAAAAATTTGCGTAGATGCCTTCGCATAACATTAATCTTGTGATGTGGCGTCTCAAGAATTCTGTTGCAGTGATTAGCTAATTTTAAAACTCGCTCAGGCGTAATGCAAGCAGTTTGCTAGAGGGAAATAATATTAATTTTCGTGCGTTCATGAATCTTGAATATTCAAAAAGAAAAGAAACAGAACGTAGTGTTCACGATGAAAAAATGATAGTGACATATCAGATGTATAAAATATCCCAGAACATAACGAGACTTAGATTCGGAGGATGGCTGGCTGTTTTGGAGTCAGAAGAAGTAAGTAAAAATTTAGAAGCTCTACCAACAGATTTCCCAGAATGTTGGTCAGAAGGTCAGTATGATTAGTTTATTTTAAGAAAGAAAACAGCTGGTTGGTTGTATGACATGGAAAAATTTGGTTGTTCTACGTGTGTTCAAGTTTGTAAGCTGGGCATAGGTCCATCCCAAGACACATGCTTAAAATCAGTCAAAGAGTGGATCGATTGTGACATTAAAGGATTCGGAAACATTAAGGAAAAACAGTAAAATAATCTGCGGATAAAGATACGAGTACATCAAACATAAAATCACTACTGTTCATACAATATCAGAACAGATTAAGACTGATTCTATTAAAAAGTCTTTAGAAACTGGAGAAATACTCTTCTAGTAAAAGAGCTTCTAGGCTTTTATTCCTAGAAAGTGTTGGGCCACCAGTGTCAGAATTTAATTTCTTGCCTTAGGCTATGTGCAATAGTGGCTGCGATCTGGAAGGAGTGCATGACAAAGAAGTAACCTTGGAAAAGAATTGCAGTATGAGTTCATGTAGTCTTGTCTCAGCAAGGAAATTTCAACAGTATCTCCTAAAATTTATTTGCAACTACAGCACTGGGTTTAACCTCTTCCCTTACTATAGATCTATATTTTACCAGTTTTGTGAGAAAAGTGTCATATTTTTTTATTTTCGTAAAGAGGTCATTTAATATTGTAGAATCACTGTACATCACTAATTTTCTTACATACCTAAAAATCACTATGAAATAGACATACATTCATGCCTGAATTATTATCCCGAGTTATCTCGTGCACCTTTGATTCCAGCTCTGGTAGTTGTC
The DNA here is from genome assembly GCF_040183065.1 of Periplaneta americana. Taxonomy (NCBI): domain Eukaryota; kingdom Metazoa; phylum Arthropoda; class Insecta; order Blattodea; family Blattidae; genus Periplaneta; species Periplaneta americana. The sequence continues at coordinate 168,499,300 of NC_091117.1, forward strand.
CCACTTTAATTTTCTCCTGAACTATTTACCAACTTATGTTTTTTTTATGGATTAATTTATGAGGTACAATACCAGTGCTGTTATCACGGCGTTAAATGTTGCTTGTCATGTGATAGACTCGAAAGCAGGTATTACGCACAGTGGCACATTGCATTCCGGACAGTAGTATCTGTTCTCCTATATGAGAGCGTTTTGGGAAGAATGGTGTAGCAGTCATTGAATATTTGTACCAGTACATCTGTTCTTCAGGTTTGTGAATAATGTTCTGCAGTATCACTATGCCCAAAAGTACACGTATTCCAGAGTCTGTAGTAGGCAGCCACGAATTATTTTCAGCATTCTGTGATCACTTATTAGCATGCCGAATCGTCTCCTCGAATATAATGTTGATGAGGTCATTATTAAAGAATAATTTAAAAAATTGAGAATTATCGTTATCAGAAACAACGTTAAAATTTCAGGGAATGGGGACCTCGGAGGTGCAGAAGAAATGGTGTCAGATGTCTTCTATTCAAACCACTGTCGAAAAGATGCGACATCAACTGATCTGAATTTGTTTGTTGGTCTATAACTTCGTCTTCTGATACCGATGTTTCATTTCCTAATCTTCTACAGGAATATATTCCTGATCAAAAGTTTCGGAATCACTAACTTTATTCATCTTTACACAAAACAGCACAAAAATACTAAACACAAACAGAAACCGCCAAAAGTAACTAGCATCTACTCACTACTGTGTGTGAATGCTATATGAGCAAAGAATTCCACTCGCAAGGAAGAAGTACAAAAAACACCACCAGATATAGCAATATCACTAACTTCTGTAGCCATCCAGTGAGAAAAAGATTAATGAAAGAATGATGTATTCGGGATATAATTCTTAGCAGCGAAAATGGCACTGAAACGAGTTAACTCGGATTAATAAATTTTGACACAAGTTAGCAACCCGAGTTTAATCAGGGAAGTGGTTAAGAGAAAGGCTGTGAAACAACTCTTGCCTGTACTTATTATTATCACAGTCTAGTATATACAGTCACGAAGCTTGAGTTGTGAGAGTGCTAGGAACAATAGACTGTGCCGGTATTATTTCACATTGTCTGTAATGAGGCGATATTAGCGATCCTAGTGGTTAGCAACTATCTATGGATGCATATTTACTAATATTGAGCTTCGTGATTGTATATACTAGATTGTGCTATAATTCACATTCGTCCGCACGAACTAAAGTACCATTCTCACCAGCTGCTTGTATTCACTGTCTATACAACTGAGTGACGGCATGCGGGAAGGCTCTAATTTCCAAGAAAAGACAGATCCCGGATGGTCCTAACTGGATTTTCTATTATTTACAGTAACAATTGAATACGATTCTGAGAACACATTGCGTCGTTCCGAAACCGCTTGGTTTACATTGATTTAAGTACAATAATTTTTGGCTGAAATTTTGCAATTGGAGGCATAATTTTGTACGCACAAACTATGTTTAAAGAATGATAATATCTCTGTTGCTCTAGTACCATAACGACTGTCGTTACATTAATGTTACAAAAGTACCTATTCATACTTGTTAATGTAGTTTACTTCAACAAATTTTATATGAAGATGTTTTTGATGGAGACATAATTATGTAGATAATAAATTAATATTAGACCTACTCTAAAACAATCATTTCTGGAGAAACGTCGCCGGCATTCTTTCACTTGTTTCTATAGGCTTATCTAATGTCAGGAAAACGAATAATAATAACATCGCGAGAGTTTATTTCAAATAACTCGCTATTTTGTGTTGGTTTAAAAAAAAACATTTATTTGAGTGAAAATACTTTACTTACTTATTTACTTAATTAGGCTACTTACTTACTTACTTACTTACTTACTTACTGGCTTTTAAGGAACCCGGAGGTTCATTGCCGCCCTCACATAAGCCCGCCATTGGTCCCTATCCTGACCAAGATTAATCCAGTCTCTATCATCATATCCCACCTCCCTAAAATCTATTTTAATATTACCTTCCCATCTACGTCTCGGCCTCCCCAAAGGTATTTTTCCCTCCGGCCTCCCAAATAACACTCTATATGCATTTCTGGATTCGCCCATACGTGCTACATGTCCTGCCCATCTCAAACGTCTGGATTTAATGTTCCTAATTATGTAAGGTGAGGAATACAATGCGTTCAATTCTGTGTTGTGTAACTTTCTCCATTCCCCTGTAAATTCATCCCTCTTAGCCCCAGATATTTTCCTAAGCACCTTATTCTCAAACACCCTTAACCTATATTCCTATCTCAAAGTGAGAGTCCAAGTTTCACAACCATAAAGAACAACCGGTAATATAACTGTTTTATAAATTCTAACTTTCAGATTATTTTGAGTGAATATGAAGTTTATTTTTTTAATACTTGTTATTCTTGGTTGAACTGGATGAAAGATACTGAATGTAAATATAATTCATCCAGTAGTAGGCCTATAAGAGAACTCAATGTAGAGAGGCAAATGTCCAGCAGAAACATTTTCAAATTTTTAAGAAACCTCTTAAGTTATATTATAAGCGTATATGTCGGCCGAAAACACAAATACTTGAAACTACTATTTTTAGTAAGTAACTTTATATTGGATTAGGGCCTAAATTTGGGAAATATTGAAACATTATCATTATTTTAATTTAAATGGTAAGAAATAGATAATATTTTGTAATCGATAAGATAAATTAGGGTGGAAAAGGAAAGAACAAAAATAGAACACAAGACATGAGGGTATATGATAGATCAATAAAGAAAGAATAGATGTCATATATACAATAGGTTAGAATAATAAACGACAGGACAAGTTAGGAAAACACAAGACGGTTAGTATGATAGGATAGGAAAAAACACGAAATCTGCTTTTCAAATACTTCGTTCAAACGGGAATGGTACTTACGTTCATGTACTTGCGTTCATGCACAAATGAAAAATCATATTTGTGCAAATTGCGAAAAGCTTGTTCAACATTCTAAATGATTGTATAGAAAGATAAAATATTAATAAGGTTTGCAGAAACAAAAATTATGTGATTTGCTTCTTGGATATTTATTGCTTTCAACCCGTCTTGCTGTGATCTATATGCGAGTCATTACACCTATTTTTATTACTACCGTATTGAGTTCACGTCACACTAAAATACGTGCATTTTTATGAGCACTCTAAAAATTGATAGTACTTGACAAATTTTTTAACGACTAGGCTCTTCGAGATTTGTTAGCAGAGTGCTAACTCTTTATTGAAAGGCGGTTTCTAATTTCAGTTTTCACAAGATTCATGCAACTATATCCTCGCTCACAATAAATTTACAGTGTGCAATGGAATTGTTGTCGCATAGGTCTACTGTGAGTAGGCCTACTTATAATTAAATAAATTACAGCAATCAGAGGAAAATGTTCGTTTAACTTACTAACATTCGTGAATTGTACAAACGCTTGATATCCATACCTTCTTAGTCATTGTCTATTCATTTAACATTCCATTTAAATGTACAGATTCTCCAGAACTAATTTTTATTTTATTTTAGTAGGTTATTTTACGACACTTTATCAACAGCTTATGTTATTTAGCGTCTGAATGAGATGAAGGTGATAATGCCGGTGAAATGAGTCCGGGGTCCAGCACCGAAAGTTACCCAGCATTTGCTCATATTAGGTTGAGGGAAAACCCCGGAAAAAACCTCAACCAGGTAACTTACCCCGACCGGGAATCGAACCCGGGCCACCTGGTTTCGCGGCCAGACGCGCTAACCGTTACTCCACAGGTGTGGACTCCAGAACTAATTAGTTCATACAAATCTCTGATTTAATTTTCTTCATAATCGTCTTCGATCAAGTCCAATGTAGTTGTCGAATTCTTGGACATTTACATTGAAAATTTGTCGCATTTTTAGAAGTCCAGTGGCAAAATGCGACAAATGTGACTGTGGCCTAAACCCTGCTTTAAATATATTGATATTGCTTATTTTACCTCTTAGCTAGAGTGACCAGACGTCCTCTTTTGTCCGGACATGTCCTCCTTTTTAGGCCTTTGTCCGGGGTCCGAGTGGATTTTTTTTTAAATTAAGAAATGTCCTCCATTTCGTAACTTGTATGCCTGATATTCTGAAATTATCTGATTTGACGCTTTTTTCAAGTAATTTTCCTGTAGGTGGCAGTAGCATCGACGGAATAAACTCTTTGACAACGATCATAATAACTCTGTTTGCTTACAAAATATTAAATTCATATTTTGTGCGGTGTTTTTATGTATTTTGATAATAATAATAATAATAATAATAATAATAATAATAATAATAATTATTATTATTATTATTATTATTATTATTATTATTATTATTATTATAGTTCCCTTGGCTTTCAGATAGTTACCCGTAATATCATTTTATATTATTAAATTTTATCATAAGTATATCGTAATAAAATAGATATTGACGTAATTTTAAGTATAATGTAGGTCTAAGCCTAAATCTAAATAGATATCTTCTGTCTTCTTTAATACATAATGTAGTTCCCTTGACTTTCATATGTAGCTAACTGTAAAATCATTATTATCAAGTTCTATCATAATTATTTTGTAATATTAGTATACTTTTAAGTATGATATAAGCCTAAATCTGTACTGTAAATAGTCTATTTTGTAAGAAAAGAGATATTGTAGTATAATATAGGCCTCGTCCTAAATCTAAGTACATAGTTTCTGTCCTCGTTTTTCGAACAATGTCCTCTTTTTTGAAGCTTTGTGTCCTCTTTTCTATCCATCTTAGCTATGATTTGTCTGTCTTTTTTTATTTAGTTTAAGAAGTCCTTATAATTTCCTCACAGCTTTTCAAGCGAAGTGGACATGATACACTTTTTCTACAAATATATCCTTGAGCAGCTTACAATGATGTGCTCAGGTTTTCTGTAATTCCCAGCACCTTGTGTTGTGTGCACTGTGAAGATTTTACGACCTTGCTTGAAGTTCACACCTTCTTCTACACGACTGGTAACTGCCCCCTCGAGCCAGATTAATGCGGTCCTTCTCCCTCGGATCTCTTTTAATATCGTCCTATGTTCCCAACCCAACCCCTCGTTCCAATCCCTTGTTTTAACAGATGTAACAGTGGTTATTGGCGAGAACAGACTGTATACATCTTTTCATGGTGTCATTTTCTCCATTCTTTCATTAACTGCTCTTTACCTCGGTTTCAATTACTTTGTAAGTACTTTACATCACGCTCTTGTAAGCTTACACATAACGAAACTATAGTCGTGATTTTTGGATCGCTGTGAGATGTTTAGTTGAGAAAATGCGTTGGGGTAGTTTTCTTGCGACTACTTCAGTTAGAAGTTCGACATTTCGTCCCAGCGAATTAGTCCCATGCAAACTGGTACCAGAAAATTTGTCCCAAGACTCTTTCGCACCACTTAACATTTCACACTATTGTAAAATTTGTCCGTTTTTTTTTTTTAAATTTGCAAGTCGTCCCAAGCGATTTTCGTACCTTTCCTTATTCCAAACCGATTTCAAAATAAAGTTGAATTAATATGATGTTCTAAATTGTAAACTATTGGGTTATTTTAAAAAATATCATCATCCATCGCATGTACCGGAGATTTTGCAACTCCTCTCCGTTGTTCTTATACTCCTCATAACGGCTGAAGATTCTCTCTAGACCTATTCGTATATGTCGACACATTTCATTTGATTCTTTTTGGTAATCTACCACTCTCAAAGTCCAAGATTTGCCTACTAATGTCACGTCTTAGTTTTCCGAAGAAACTCTGTCCTCGTCTGTCGAATCTCCAATCCACTGGTCACATCCTGTCTGTCTTGTGTACCCTCAAAATATCAATTTAGACTTAGAAAGTTTCCCCTCTGAGAAGCTGTTAGTGAAGGCGATCATTATAATTCAAGTAAGGAGCATTACAGGAAGTCATAATTGTCGAAAACCCCTTGGTACGAAAATCCTGGAACAAAACATCGCGTCTGTGCTTGGGACGAATAGTCATACTGTGGGACGAATTGTCGAGGTACACCATTGCAAGGACAAAAAGTAGGGACATGCTTCAGTTTAGAATAACTCTTCTCGGGTTCTCAGCCAGGTGAGTTGGAGATTAGATTCCATCATCCCTGATGAAGATGGCAGAGCTAGCCGTCGAAAGCTTGGAATCTAATCTCCAACTCACCTGGCTGAGAACCCGAGAAGAGTTATTCTAACTTATATCAAACGCCGCGAAAGCCTCAAGTCATACATGCTTCAGCTTGCCCTGCCGTTCTCATGCATCGCTGCTACGTCGCCATCACATCGTTGTCAAATTTTTCATATTTGCCATCATCATCATCATCATCATCATCATCATCATCACTATAAATTGAGGCATTATAGAAATAATAAATAAACAAGTTAATAAAAATGAGTATATACTAATGATAAGAAATGAGCCGTTCAGAGCAGAAGTGGTGTAAGTCAAAATTTATTGGGTAATGAGGTTTAAAGTAAAAGGTCTGTAAAATACAGTGCAAAGTAGCAATTAATATGTCCTTCGTGCTTGCAGCGATATTTTACTACTTAATTAACTTATTCTCAGAACATGAATTTTACCAGCAATAGAAAAGTATTGGGAATAAATTTGAATAAGGAACAAAAAAAAGTTTCCTTCCCAGGCAGGATTCGAGCCACGAAAGTCTTAGTTATCAGTCTGTCGTGCTCTGGAGTGAACAAGGCTCTGAAATCAGCTACAAGGGTCGGTTCGCTTTTTCTCGCCACTACTGTACACTACAACCAGTTCACTCAACATATGTTGTTCAACTATTTTTAATTGCATTTTAGCTGTTTTATAATTAAGACATATCTATTGTACATAATATTTTGTAATTCTGGTTTTTCCATATTAGGCAATGTAAAATGTAAAAAATTGTACAAAATTGTAAAAATTGTAGAAAATTACTAAATTGTAAAACTATAAAAATTTTGTAATTGTAATATTGTAAAATGTTGACATGTTCCACATCTTAAAGCTTCATTGCTCATGTAAGATCTATGGAATAAAATAAATGAATGAATGAAATGAATGAATGATGTACAAATAGGTCCTGCTCTAAAAATCACATAATATGTACTCTGACATGCTCCTAAAAACTCATTTGAGTTTTTAATTTTTGTCGTAATGGCACAGTTCATGCATGTTGTAAGTTGTCAACCAGGTATTCTATAATGTGTTTTTGTCATGTTCAGATGAGACCTGATGATGCCGAAAGGCAAAAGCGCTCGTCGCAAAATAAAATAAATATAGCCTATTTTTATACTCACTGATATAATTCGTTGTTTTAAGCGATGAGTATTGACTGAACAGTAACCTAATATAATTAATTCATGGTAAATACAATTAAAATAAAATAAATAAGTCCTACCATTATGAATCATAGGCCTAAATCTTACTTTTGTTGTATTGTTGCTCCTTTGATGACGAAATCCATGACTCGTTTGATTCTCACTGTTGGAAGAATTCGAACCATCACAAGTATTCACGATTCCCAGCAATAACTAGAAGTAGTGTTTATAATGACGGGATTCATTCCTTCTGATTTAATCGAAAATCAGTATTGTATTGAACTGTATTTATTTACATTCCATAGTATTCGTACATTGTTTCACAGCTAGAATATGGAACACGTCATTAATATTACTATAAAGTCTTAATTATAGTCACAGTCTAGTTGAAATATAACAGAAGAGTTTTACAATACAGTCTACTAGTACAACACAAAGGTTTAGTATTAATACTTAATACAACACAGAAATATTCATGAAGCATTGTTGAATGTCATAAATTCACCTACAGGATAGAAGACGTAAGAAATAGGCACCGGTACTTCTTTAATTTGGCCCTAAATAATCTTATGTTTTGAGTTTGATTTTTATATCCATAGGGAGGATATTAAAATTTTTTACTGCCATAGCTATAACACACTTCTTTTTGATAGCACGATAGACTTGCCGATGGAGTATGAAAGTAATTTTTGACGCTTGTTTATGCTATGAACTCTTGAATTAATTGCAAAGTTTTCACGATTACATACAAAGAAGTTTATTAATGAAAAAATGTTCTGACAAGTCATGGGCATTATTTGTAGGTTTTTTGAAAATAGTCCTACACGATTTCCTAGATTTAGCACCTACTATTATTCTAATTACTCTTTCCAGTAGTAGGAATATAACGTTACTATCTGTAGAATTTCCCCAGAATATTATTCGAAAACTCATTACCGAGTGGAAGTAGGATACAAAGTAGTTATGTTGTTTTTAAAGTAGCTATTGATATTTACTACCTCTTGCATAGATCTAATAGCAAAACATGCTGAATTTAGTTTGGGAGTAATTTCTTTAATATGATTTTTCAAATTTAACACATTATCTATTTGTAAGCCAAGAAATTTGGTTGTTGTTTCTATTAGAGACCTATTGTTAATTACTGCACTTGAAACTTGCGAAGTTGAATTTATTTACGAAGTTACAAAAAGAGCCCGTCTGTCAGTACTAATTGAAAATAATTAGTTTTGTTTACAGTAACATTAAAATGATAACACTGACATATCAATACAGATTGTTTCTCTTTTCTCCCGCATCGAACTGTTCACGTGCGACCGATAGCTATAGCGACACACTCGAGAAGCTGACAGCCCACACTTCAACCGACAAAGAATGTAGAGCAGTATGTCTTGACAGTTACCACACGGAATATTCGCATTGTGCTAGTTCGAAATGCATTGGAAGAATTACTGATGCTGTATTGTGGAAATTTGGTAAGATAGCAACTTGTCTTCTCCCTTGTACCGGTATTTGAAATTGATCAATGTTACAAAAAATGAAGTTCATATATCTAATACGGCTTAAATGTGGGTTAGCCTACATATGCAGACTGTATAGACGAAAAAGAAAAGCGTGTAATTTGGCGAATTTTCTGTACCGATAAAAAAATAAACTATAACAAAAGTTAAAGTATTCTCTCAAGGTGCGTCAGAAAGGTTAAACGCGCTTCAACTCAAATAGCCGAACGTTCTCAGCTAGCAATCTCAAGAGGATAGCTCAACCTCTCTATCTTGCGATAACTGTTAGCTTGCGGTAGAGTAAAGAAATGATCATACTGCTATAGTGAATTAATTAATATTAATATTATCATCATTAAGCATATAAGTACATTCCTAGCATCTGTTTTAGATCACTCATGCCTATTTAAATAATAACTCTTTCATTTACATAATTCAGAAACTCTAAGATCACCTTTATAGTAACCAACATATCGTAAATAATATGAAGACGAATTTTCTTCTCCCTTTCATAAATTTCTTTGTCATTTTTATATAATTACTTACATAGGCCTACTTCTTACTGGCTTTTAAGGAACCCGGAGGTTCATTGCCGCCCTCACATAAGCCCGCCATTGGTCCCTATCCTAAGCAAGATTAATCCAGTCTCTATTCTCATATCCCACCTCCCTCAGATCTATTTTAATATTATCTTCCCATCTATGTCTCGGCCTCCCCAAAGGTCTTTTTCCCTTCGGCCACCCAACTAACACTCTATATGCATTTCTGGATTCGCCCATATATGCCCTGCCCATCTCAAACGTCTGGATTTAATGTTCCTAATTATATCAGGTGAAGAATACAATGAGTGCAGTTCTCTGCTGTGTGACTTCCTCCATTCTCCTGTAACTTCATCCCTCTTATCCCAAAAAAATTTTTCCAAAGAACCTTATTCTCAAACACCCTTAACCTATGTTTCTCTCTCAAAGTGAGAGTCCACGTTTCACAACCGTAAAGAACAACCGGTAATATAACTGCTTTATAAATTCTAACGTTCAGATTTTTTGATAGCAGACAATGACAGAAACTTCTCAACTGAATAATAACAGGCATTTCCCATATTTATTCTGTGTTTAATTTCCTCCCGAGTATCATTTATATTTGGTACTATTGCTCCTAGGTATTTGAATTTTTCCACATCTTCAAAGGATAAATTTCCAATTTTTATATTTCCATTTCGTACAATATTCTCGTCACGAGACATAATCATATACTTTGCCTTTTCGGGATTTACTTCCAAATCTATCTCTTTACTTGCTTCAAGTAAAATTTCCGTATTTTTCCCTAATCGTTTGTGGATTTTCTCCTAACATATTCACGTCATCCGCATAGACAAGCAGCTGATGTAACTCGTTCAATTCAAACATACTCTGTTATCCTGGACTTTCCTAATGGCCTATAAAATTGTACATGTAGTCTATATGATATTGGCCACAATATTACGATCCTTAAATTTATTGAAAATATTTTAATGGTTTTAATTATCTAGGCAGGATGAGAAAGTAATCCAGTATTAAGATCTGTTTTATTATGCTCCAAACTCGCATTTAACCCTTAACTCGGCAAAGCTTCATTTCTCGCACTAGTTTATTAAACCTTGTCGGACCGTAAAGAAAACAACTATCGCTATGTCCATATTTTTATATGTTGTACTATATTAGGCCTATAGTATTGTGAAATTGTAATTTTCCTCCATTTTTTTCTATTGTTCTATTACAGTTACTTACGGCACATAGCCTATTAACCTGTTGTATCCTATAGCCAATGATACATTGTCAATTTAAGGGTTAAAACATTTTTACAACAATATTTCTTATCATGATAAATGTTTCTTTTAAGACAAAAATTGAAAGACTTAATTGCTTTCCCCTTACTTTATTGCACATAATTTTCATGAAAGTGAACTGACAAAAATATGCGATTTTGCAATACAGGTATTAATTTTGCTACCGCGGTCTTGTAAATTAAAAGGTATTAATCTATTTTCGTCATTGTATCTGCTGGATGGGGCGGACGGAAGTCATTCCATATGTCTCTCAGAATTTTGTGTGTATAACACCCAGGAGAGAGAAGTGAGAGGTGCAGCTTCGGAAAAACGCAAAAGTGATTCAGGTAACTCTCATACGGTCACCAGATACGTAGACTAACAACACCATCTGCTAGCGAGTCTCGCTAACTTTACATCCCCAACTGGCACCAGTTTCAGTCGTACAGCCAGAGCCACCGTTTCTGGCTTGTGAAGTAAGTAATGGGACCGTTGAGAGCGAGTATCTTATCTTTGCCACAAAATATGGGCGAGAAAGTTGACAATTGTGATTGACAGATTTCTGACGCCACATTTGTTTAGAAGGTGGTACCACTCTCAGCCGAAGTGACAACAGATGCCACTGACTGGACAGTGTACTCAAGGACACACCCCAGAAACGCAAAGTGCGAGTGTCTTGCCTTTGACGCAATGGACAGATTGCTGACGAAACGTGTTGGTGATATCTTTCTCAGCTGCACTGGCAACAAGTGCTCACTGACTGGCATTTTACTCAAGGACACGCGCCAAAAAAGCGGGCACTGGCTATCTCCAAGAGAGAAAGACAGAGAGAAAGCGATATTAGTAATCTGCCTGGCCATCGACACCCGGTATCACCATAGCCCTAGCGCCAACCTGTGTCAGTACTTTGTTGAAGTAAATTTACTTGAAATGAAGGAAAAGGTTGGGGAAATGAGTTTTAGTCTCAGGAAAATAGTAGGACCTGCAAACGAAACTCCAACCTCCGATCTTGTCTATCAAAGAGGAGACTCGAGTTCGCACTTGAACACAAACTGTGGGAAGAATTAAATGTGTGAATGCAGATGTGAAGATTTTGATAGATAGGCCTATTAGACTATGAGTCCCAGTTAGACGTGAATATCAAATTATTATTCCTCGCGTAGCCTATATTTAGCCCAGACCTAATCAGAGTAGTATCACAGTCTAGTACATACAGTCACGAAGCTTGAGTTGTGAGGATGCTAGGAACAATAGACTGTACCGGTACTATTTCGCAGTGTCTGTAAGGAGGCGATAGTAGCGATCCTAGTGGTTAGCAACTATCTATGGATGCATTTTTACTACGTACTGAGCTTCGTGACTGTATATACTAGACTGTAGTAGTATTGCTAATGTGAGGAAAAGTGAAATGTAATTTTATCATCATAATAATCATGATCATCGACAGCATGCAATAGCCAAGTTTTTCTGTTCCTATTACAAGGAAATTCTTTTTAAGTTTAATTGATCTCTCTATTGCTTCAATGGTGTTCCTTGACGCATCTTTCCTTTGGTTTATAAAGATATAGGCCTATTCTATCTGGAATTATATTTTCTTCCAGTCTTATTAAATGTTCCAGCCCTTTATTTTGATATTTCCTGAATCTGTCATATAATCCTATTACATTTAATTCTTCCCTAATATTTTCATTTTGCTTCTGATCAGTTCTCCTCTCCTTGCCACGCTCTTAAAAGATAGGCTACATTTCTGCGGATTCTATTTATCATTCTTGAGTCTTAATCCTGTATTCTGCCCCATATGTAAGATTTTAAAAATTTGATTAGTGACATTTTCTTTGGAGAATTCGCTTGACAGTTCGGGAAAATTGTTGATATCTATTTATTTTGATGTATAGGCCTATATCATGATCAGGCTTCGAAACTTCGGACCCAATAGAGCAGTTCAGTGGGAAATCCGCATAACGGCGTACTGAGTATAGTGGTAAAGCGTACAGTGGGTGGGAGTACTGTAGAATGAATACCAACAAGTACGCAAAGGAAAACGCTCTGGATTTGAAGGTTCTGGCGAATAATTTGGTTTTCATACAAACTGTGTCTGAAACACACGGTTAGAGAAGTCAGAGCAAGAGATGCCGGAAGCCCTCGAATTAATTTAGAAAATGATGCAGAGAATTAATGAGACATCAAGTACACCGGTTACTGAACGTGTAAAACTGAAGTGGAAATCAATTTTATGTAAAAATAACGGATATGGAACATTGTGTAACATAAACAGCAAATTAGTGGACATAGAGTCACCTAAGACTAAAGGACTGTCTCTTAGAGACTGCAATGATGTTAGGTTTTTTCGTTTTGCTCCTATCACGTCATGCGACGTAGAGCGCAGCTTTCTACAACACAAACTTTGGCAGATAACCGAAAAAGATTTACGTTTGAGACACTGAGAATGTATCTTGTAGTAGGTACATTGCAATTCGGCACTGTAACTGCACTTCCTAAAGACGACCAATAGGATAAATGAAAAAAATTAAAATTGCTACATGCTTATTTCCACCATTAACACTGTGTATAATTAAACACAAATGCTTATAAAAGACAGGAGAATAATACTTTTCACATTCGTTTGACATTGGCATTGTGTAATGTATTTACTTTCAGAATGTACATATGTGTGTGTTTCCCCATACTACCGTACTCTACTCTAAATAGCAAAGTTGTTACCTCAACACATCTCTACCTACCTGCAGCGAGTCAACAACCTATAGTACATGCACAGTAAACTTATTGTATCGGGTCCAAAGTCTCGAAGCCTGATCATGATCTTTATCAATTCTATTAGGCTATATTATTCTAATATATCTCATTTGTTCTGTACGAAATATTGGAAAATATTTATTTACTAAATACAATCTGAGACGAAAATAATGACTATAAGATCGCTAGAGCAATAAAACAAATTGGAGCTATCATTTCACTGACCAGACTACGTACTTACGTCGCTCTTGGCTAAAAAATGTGACATCTGTTGCGTTGGACATTTACTTGGAGATACTCTTCTTCATTCTTCCGATCCCCTAATTTAGCTTCCTCTGCTCTCGTTATTATCCCTTTGGCCATTGGGTTTATTTAGGCTTTTCTTTTCAATTACAACCCTCGTTTCCTACTTTATTGTTCGCATCATTTGTTCACCGCGCTGCTGTCTATTCTTTATGGTTTCATTATATTGGTTTCTGCGTGCGCTTTGAATCCCCTCCTCCCTTTCTCTGTTTCTATTTCACTTGATAGCGTTTCTTGTTAACTTATATAGTATAGTTCAGTCCCTCCCTATAATTATTCTCTTTAATTTAACAAACCATTTTAATTCGACACTAATGTCATTTTAATGAAGTGGAGTTTTTTTACTCGTCTTTTATTTTCTCATTATATAAGGTATTGTAATAAAATAGATTTTTGGATTTACAAGGAAATAGGTATTTTCAATTTCCGTTATTCTGAGAAAGTGGCCAAAAACACGAATTATATAACACAATAACACTGAAGAACTAACTCGAACACCAAAATTTAAACACAAGAAGCCATTACATTCATTTCAAGTAGAGCAACAGGGCTGGAAATAGCTGTGCTACGAAGTTTCCCGAAAATCCTATCATCATAGCAAGCAGAGAAATTCACATTTCAGTGAAGGGGCGTGATACTACTGATTTAATGGGACGCCCGCTTCAATTAACAACTGTTTTTTGTAAGTCAGACACATCGCAACATTATATATATATTTTTTTTCCTGATCAGGAAGATTTAGAGAATTTATTTCCAGTAAAGACGAAAGAACTCAATTTTTTATGATTCTGAGTAGGCTACATAGTCCCCTTAAGAATGAAGTGAAGTTACAGTGCAGCGGAGTACAGATGGAGTGAGGTGGCGCTTTGAGTTTTGTTTACCTGTGCGTTACTGTACAATCCGGTTGGTGATCAGAAGTACAGTATTCTTCCGTCTCTCCCTATGAAACAAACTCAGGCCAACACAGTGCATTTTCAAATCATAGTGAACAGTTTTTTCGAACTAGTTGCAAGTATGTATAGTAGGCCTACATGGTTGTTGATTGTAACGCTAACGCCTTCAACGTCACCGTCACCAAGGGGCATGCAAACTTGTGATGTATGTATTCTACTTCATTTCCCACCGTCACTGGACTGTAGGCCTACTATTAACAGTTAAATATAACGCAGCACATTGACGTCGTTGTTTACATTCACTGTATGTCTGTCTACAACAGGCATGTCAAAACCCTGCACATTGTGCAGTAGTCTCTGTGCGATGTGCACTTTCTATTCCCCTACCTGAAGGGAGTGAATCGCCTTGGAGGGGAACGCGACAGGGCTATACAGACCTGCAACAGCATATCAGCTCTTGTTTCAGTAACTCAGTTTCAGTACGGGTACTGATTTGGCTGTCTGTGAATGAGTTATGATAAATAAAGTGAGTTCACAGATAACGAAGAAGGGAAATTATGACTCATATAACATAATTGTTATAATGTTTTCCTCAGTCAATAGTAATTATTTTAAAATTAAAGGTTTTGATTAGCCCATGTCGAGGTAATAGTGTTGTGACAATTTAGATCAGATTAGTAAAGTTAATCAGTACTCTCACGGCAAAACGAACTTGACATTGGCGTTGATTTAGAGTCTGTACTAACACAGCCATCAAAGATTAGACGACTTACAACTTTCATTTCATAAGCTGGTAAGTGATGAGAATATAGAGAGGAATACATGTGATGCACTTGAGGTTGTAAGGAGCGAAGAAAGCAACTATTTGCAAGGCGGAAAATTGTTCTGGAAAAATATACAATGGAAAATTTTCCGCCTCACGTCACTATATTATGCTAATATGCTAATATACTTACATCAATAAATCTCTAAACCTGACATAAATAGAATATCGTCGCTTCACAGCTTGTGAACTACACTTTTAATTTCTTTCAGTAACGCTTCCAACTTGTCGATACTTGCTCTCAACGTTTTCTAAATAAACTACATGTGAATTTAAATTCTAAGCTTAATTTATATCATTTATTAATATTAATATTAATTTATATTGACATACAGCAAGTAAATTATTTCAGTGTAAAAACTTCACAATGTCCTACTGCATGTAATTAATTGGGAGTATATTTTCTTTAACATTTGTGTACCAATGGTCCCAATAAATAATAATGCTTGAGGAACAATGAAAGAATAGGGTCTATTATTTAAAATAATTAGTGCCTACTAAGTAAAATGAAATACTGTGTTCGTTTTTTGTTGTTTCGAAATTATTGCAATATACTTTTTCTTCAAATACTATATAAAAATCATTTTAATAAATTATGCTTTACAAACCACTACTTTGTCAAGTATAACTGAGTAAGCCTTAAGTTTTTTGTATTGCAATTGTCAAATATAAACACTGATAATAACCGTGTTTTTTTCCTTCTGCTAAGTGTATTTACGTATAATATCCAAATGCCTATTTAATCCAACCATAGAAGCGCAGAATAGATTATTGTACACCCCTCCAGCTACGAACTGGTAAGAGCAACCCTTGGATGATGCAGTCCGCACAGACCGGCGATCCGCGCACAGAACTGCACATTCAGAGTTTGCTTTCTGACATGCCTGGTCTACAGTGTTCAAGAAACTCTATAGTAAAGTCGTGCGTACATTGGTTGCTAAAGTGTCCCGGATTCTAAGCCTGATGATAACATACAGACAGCGCTCTGTTATCAGCGTATCATTGTGGAGAATTCCGCGGCAATCAATAAAGTTCTCTGATGTTGAAAGGAATTTCTCATAACTTAAAAAGATTCTTGTGTGTGGACAATAGAAAAAGCTTGTTGCCTAACAATTTAGAAAAAAATATACAAATGTCTCAATATTCTTATGTAGGCTATGACAGGAAAACCATCAACAATAACAGCAAATTGCTTGAAATTATTTTTTTTTTTCAATTCGAATAGTGTATATTTTATTTTAGTGCATATATCGTTACCTCAGAACAACAGTGGGATATCTTGCAAAAATGATATTTTAAATAATGAGGATAAAAATTGCTATTGAACATCGAGTGCAATGTGTAAACAAAGTTTCTTGTTGTTTTAGCTTCATATTAAATTAAAAGTTTGTTTACACATTGCACTCGATGTTCAATAGCAATTTTTATCCTCATTATTTAAAATATGATTTTTGCAAGGTAGTCCACTGTTGTTCTGTGGTAGCGATATACTGGTTTTGATTGCATACGTGCATGCATATTTTGCCGTCTTTTAGTGCATATGAATCCGTTCCCTAATCATTATAAACCAACCAACGCGGAGAAAATCGTTTCATTGTCGCAATGCCTATTGCGAAACTTGCAGTATCTGGCTGGTATCGAACTCTAGTCCCTACTGACTGAGCTATTGCTGATCATCCTGTGTAGTGGCTTCGGTCCACGTCCTCCAGCAAGAAATGTTAGATTGGGTCCTTGAACGCGACATCGGAACTGTTGACTTAAACAGATGCCAGGAGCTGGGCTCACACATTAGATGCGGCCCAATGATAGATGGAGGCGATGGTAACCTGATAGCTGCAGGACCAAGAAGCTGCTTCCGTGGTATGCGCTTATCAGACCCACCTGGTTCTATCGCGTCGCCCGTCTCTGCAACAACGGCGCATCTCGATGTCGTTCTCCGTCCTGCCAAATTCAATTTCACATCCAATGTAAACTACTTCATTTCGATTTCACACAACCGTAGCTGTGAGAATGCTGCAAAACTCGTAATGGAGTTGCCGTTCAGTAGAAGAGACAATGAATTCTTATAGCCAACGTGCGACAGGGACAGCACAGAGTTAATTGAAGACATATTATGCTGACCAGTTCGAGAGAAACAGAAGAACATTACGAAAAAGACAGATAATTTAGGCCTATTACCTTCCTCAGATGTAAGGCCTACTTATGGCAAACTCAAGTATTGCCTGGTTGGCAAAAATATTGGGTTACACCTATAAAACCAGTTAATATTTGTGGCGCGACAGCCCATGGAGGGCCAAAGCCAACCAGTCGACTTCTGATCTCACTTTCACGTATCTCAGCAGAGGTGAACTGTCACCTAAGCAGTAGTCCTTTCGTATTAACATGTGGTTAGCACGACTATTTCGTTTATATGACGTCATTCTATTTTCGACCGATGAAGTGTAATGAAATTTTGAATTCCAACCAATCACAGTCACACTTGCGATAATTTTTGCAGCTAGATTTATCGCTATCAATTTATCCCATGGTCGTTTTTTTGTTTAGTCGTTGTCGCCAACTGTTTCCCCGTAAATTGATGATCATGAATACATTAAGATGCAACTACACGGTTAAACTTTTCTTTCAACTTTAAAGCAATGAATGCAAGATTGATATTTAATATTAATTAATATATTTACGCAGTGAAGACGACATTCAAAACGACGCACTATGTAGACACAAAATCTTCATGCATCTTAATTGAATGTACCTTTTAAACTTGATTCTTTCAATATTCTTCCCAGATTGCACGCATGGAATATTGAACTGTGTACATGCAGCTTTAGTTCCGTTACACACTACAGCGAGAATGCGTTTGTCGAGCTATAAAAAATACTTTTCCGTAGCGTTTAGTAACGGTCGAAATAAGGCACAGCTGACATTGGTCCTGCTCCCACAGGTAACTTAACCTATAATCGAAGCCTATAAAATTTGTAATTTGTGAATGAAATTAAACAATTAATAGAAAGTCAGATGTTCATATTTATGTAATATCATCGCATATCAAACCCAAAGACCTTGTATGGTAATATATACAAAGTCTTTGATCAAGCTGCCTTCCGTATGGCGTAATAAAATTCGTGTTTTAATTATCTGTACAGAGATGGCTTCACTGTGTAGGAACATGTCTCGCTGTGAATACATAAGCATTGCTATATAGCAGCTGTCTCCACACATATTACACACTTCTTAGTAATGTAATATGTAATGTAACGATGAAGTACTAAATAAAGTGCGAAATTCTACTTACACATCTACATCATCATCATCTTCTAATGCCATGTCCATTGTAGGCTATCTGAAAAAAATTACATTCCTTCATTCAGATTTGATAACTGCGTTTTCAACAATTCTTCATTTAATTAATGTATTAATCAGGTCACTGTAATTATATTATAAAGTTTTAAATTAAACTATGATTTCAGCACATAATGAAAATGTTATAATAATAAGAGAAAAGTGCAGTACAAGTAATTAACATTGTTAAACCTGTATTTCGCTTTTCGCAATTGGCATTACTGAATAATGACATCGAATTTCTTTATTCCAGTAATCGATATTCATCTATTTCAACTTCACAATGTCTGAATAGGTTAAGTATTCGTAAATATACAATTTTAACATTTTGTGATCGAATTTTAGGGACATATTATTTACATTTTTTATTTTATTCACGAAATAGTCCTAATAAATGTTACTCAAGATCTGAGATTTCCCAGATAGGTCCACTTTCTTCGCTCGTGGATTTATCTGCGAATCTCAGACCTCTCATGACATTACTACAAATAATTCACAAAAACCGTTATGCATTTTCGAAGCGGATTTCGCTACTTATTGTAGCTCTCCAATTTCAACACGATGCTGGGTGAGCACCGGTCCCATACACAATCTAGATTTCATTACAAAATGCTTAATTTTCTTCCCCCTAAAAAATCTAACCAACATCTAATCATTTTGTATCGCTAATCCACCTTAGACCGCACAGTTACGGCGCGAGACAATTAAATCAGTTACAAGTAAACAATATTTTGTGAACTATGGATTATTTAGAAATCGTTTACCTTCTTTAATAAATTAAATTTCAGCCTTTTCCCTCATAGCAATTGCTTGCTTCTATCGCTCCCATCATTTCATTACATTTCAGTAATGTTTGTACTTGAAAAATAAATTACATCACTACATGCGAGATTTTGTTTGGTTCCTTCTGACCAATTAAGATTAGAGGTCAGAATATTTGCCACGGCCAGTACTTGCTGTAGTCACGGTGGAGATCCCCAAGTTATATTACGTCACACGGAAACAACCCTGTTCGCTCTCTCACAAGCGGAGTATTATCAGGGTTACATCATTATTCATAGGATTGCGGGATCCCGTCAAGGAGATATGGCGTAGAGCCGCAACTACCAATCACGGCTACCAACGCCGCAGCTTGCGAGATATGCACGTGCCGACGTCTAATTTTAAAACACCGGGTTATGAATTCGCGTCGCTCTCAGGCACGGCAGCTTTACATCAGCGAAGAACTTGTACACATATTGCAAGCATTGATTGCTCCTGGAAAACGTTACAAAATTGTAGCCTATGTTTAATTATTTTTGTCTGATTATTTACTTGTTTATTCGTAAATCAACACATTCGAATTCCACAATCACGAAGAAATAGGAGAAAACAAACCTTAGCTGGCACGATTAATTTTTTTTTTTTTTTTTTTTGGAGAAAGAACAGTCGATAGATCTGATAACAAAAGCTGCTAATGAGTTATTTGTTCACTTACTTGATTGCTTAGGTGCTTTGCACTTCCTTATTTATTTATAAATTAATCTAAATTTTATAGGCCTATTAGCTAGGGATTGAAGAATTACGAAGGAGATAGGATAGGGGTATAGGTCTTTTGTCTTAAGAGTGCATGATATTTATTTCTTATTGTAGACCTATTCATTAGTGTGTTGCTATAAAGTAATTCACATATGCTATTATACAGGATTACTCAGGAGGAATAGTAAATGCTTTAAATGAGACGTAGCGTAGATTTTTCTGAGCAAAAATGTTAATATAAACATATAGGTGTGGAAATACGTGGTTTGTAGAGATGAACAACGATCGAAAAAGCAAGACTAACAGCGCCCGCAAAGCTGAAAACCCGCACGACAATGTTGTATACGTCGCGTCGTTGACGTAAAGACTGCTTTGAGTGTTTCGAGACGTGGAGATTGATCACTCCCAAAGTCCCGATCGTCAAGCAGCCTTGAATTGCCACAGTTGTTTATACCTGACTGAACTTTTATCTACTTTGGCAATTGTTACATATGTATAAACAATCAAGTAACCTATTTGAAACATCATCTCTACCTTTCAGTGTATAATAATCCGTTCCCCAGTCTTTATTTAATTACTAGTCACTTAGTAAAAGGCTAGGAATTTTCTTTTCATATGTTTGAAATCAAGTGTGCAATCTCAAGTAAAAATATATTAACGTTATGTTTTATGTTTCTTAGAAATGCAAATTTATTTGAGAATTGTTTTTTTTTCTATTTATGTAACCATAGGTAATATCATATAATAGAACCAGAACATTTTGATAACTAAGGTACTGTTCTATTTTGTCTTTTTGTCTCATTTAAACATTTATAATGTTATTTTTTTCAATGATGTAGTCTATGTTATTCAAAGTTACGAAATCTGTCCATGCAGACCAAATGCTATTTCGAGAATGATGAGCGAGACTCGAAGCGCACGAGAATGACGAAACGAGACTTGAAAGACAAATGCAACGAACACAGCAAGCGAGAGCGACAGTTAGTTTTGTTTATCTTTAATAGTTTGAATGTTACAAATGGCAAGAAGGAAAGACAAATGACTAAATCATTATTCCTTATTTACATGCTCTCAATATATTTCTACATTTCAATGCACTTTCCGCTCTGTTGACAACAATAAGTGTTGCTCTTCTTACATCATCTTGTCGTTCTTCTGTGAGGGCAGCACTATTCATAATGCGAGCGATCAATTCGTCCCTTATGTTTACTTTGTTTTTTTACACTCCGCTTTTCATCCGCCCCCTACAGACAAAAATTGACATGATTAAAGTCTGGGGACCTCGGTGGCCAATGCACTTGACCACCACGGCCGATCAATCTTTTGGGAATGTGAGATTTAGAGATGTGTCACCTGGGGACTAAAATGTACAGGGGTTTCATCATGCTGCATAATATGACTGTCGTTGTAGCCAAGGGAACTACAAACAGGAGTTTCTCTGCACCCACTAAAAACAGTGCTGCCCTCAAATGATCTCAGAAGAGCGACACATAGGCCTACTATTCCTCTATAAGTAGTAAACAGTATGTAATCAATATTGCCGTTCCTTCATACCATTTGTAATGCTTGTTATGCGTAAAATTAAAATATCTGTATCTCCACACCTACTGAAAATTAGATACATGTTTATACGAATTCTTTTACTCAGAATAGTTTATGCCAGCCTACTAATCCCTTAAAATATTTACCAAGCCTCCTGAATCATCCTTTATATATTTATGCAATATTTGCATTTAACTATATATTTTTAGAATATACAGAGTGTTTCACGAAGATGTCACTTACGGAACTTATTTCCTAAAACATAAGAGCAAAACATGTCATATAAAAATGTGTCCTGATCTCAATATTTTCAGAGTTACACTAATTTGAAATTGTTAGTAAAATACCTTTTTTCTTTGGTTTCAAGGGTAAAAAAAATATTACAAATAGAGAATTGACTATTCAGAAGTATCATTTCTTTAATTCGTCAGTGTTCTGAAGCTAAAAATTTGTTGTTAATTGCTTTGTACAGATTTTATTTTTTAATTTTTAACTAAAAATTACATAATTCTTATGCACTTATCAGAAAAATTGTTACAAATCACACGACTTTACGAACTTGATTCCTTACAGTTTAATTATGCATCCTAATGTAGGCCTACAGTCTTGAAGAATTTGCAAGAACGGCGTGATTTGTAACAATTGTGATAAATGCGCAAGGAAATGCCATTTTGTAGTTAAAAATCGGGGGGGGGGGGGGAATCTGTACGAAGGAACTTTGGAATTCACAACACAATTTTAGCTTCAGAATACTAGCTAATTAAAGAAGTGATATTCCTGAATAGTTCATACTTTATCGTAATATTGTTTTACCCTTAAAACTCAAGAATAATGGTATTTTTACAAACAACTTCAAATTAGTATAGCTCTGAAAATATTGAAACTAGGACAAATGTTTATATGACATTTTTTTGCTCAGAATGTCTTCGGAAAGTGACGGTAAATCCTCTTGAATCACCCTGTATAAACATTTAATTGTTTATATTTAATGTGCTGCGTATTTTAAATCTTATAAGTCGTAGAGTGCACGCAGAAATTAGGACGTGCATATGTTACTCTGACTTCAAGACAGAAAATCTCTAAATATGACTAATAAGGGTAAACTGCTACCGTGGGAATTAAAAGAAAGCGATTCATACGTACATTCACACATAGGCCTCTACTTTTCACCGGCGTAGCTCAGTCGACTGAGGCGCTTGCCTGCTGATCCGAAGTTGCGCTCGGGCATGGATTCGCTTCTTGCTTGGGCTGATTACCTGGTTGGGATTTTCCGAGGTTTTCCCCAACCGTAAGGCGAATGTTAAGTAATCTATGGCAAATCCTCGGCCTCATCTCGCCAAATACACTATCGAAAATCATAACCTTATGAAGTATGAAAAATCGCCTGCTTATGCTGGCATTGGAGATACAAACTTTTGCCTTATACAAAATTTAAAGTGAAGGTGAAATAGATTTTAAATTATCATTGTTTTTATTCTGTAAATTATTTCTTAAATATTGCACTATTGTAATATTAATTATTTTAACAAAAACAATTTATTTATTTACAGTAAAAAGATAAATTAAGAAACTATTATATACATTAAAAAATACATATTAAGGAATTTAACCCCGTATGAGCAAACGCTCGTGGTCAGGAGTAAACTGATCTGTAGATAAGCAGAAAGAAGACAAAATAAACAATTAATGTAAGCAATAAAAAAGCATAAATTACAAAAACAAGAGCCTATGTGATAGAGTACAATCACAATTGAAAATGTTTATAACCAATATTCACAAATATAATAATATAAGACTAATATTTACCAATTAATTATCTAACCCTGTGTTAAGTTCCCTTAATAACTTCTTTAATTTTCAGTTTAAATTTAATCATACAGTACTTATGTTAACTAAAACAGGATACTGAGAAATTAATTTGTTGTAAAGTTTCAAGCCATAGTTGAAGCCATGTTTCATACCAGCAGCCGTTGAACTTTTGGATTCTGTAAAATGAAATAATATGTTCCTTCTCTTATTATAGTTATGTCAATTATGTGTTGAAATTTTTCTTGTTCTTATGAAAGAATGTTAATAGTGTATATTTATATATTGCTCAAATTTGAAAACGTTAAAATTCAAATAAATATATTTAGTAGGATAATCAGGAGACTTTTTCAGACAAATTGTGACTATTCTCTTTTGTAGTAAATCCATCGGCTTTCTTATATGCAAATAATTATTTTAAATCTATTTTTAATCTAGAAAGAATTTTTATTTTGTAATGTACGGCATTTTAATCTATGTTTTTAGTTTATAATTATTTTACCAATGTTTTAATGAAGTGCACATCCATAATTATTGTGCACACCTCTGGAGTAACGGTTAGCGCGTCTAGCCGCGAAACCAGGTGACCCGGGTTCGATTCTCGGTCGGGGCAAGTTACCTGGTTGAGGTTTTTTCCGGGGTTTTCCCTCAACCCGATATGAGCAAATGCTGGGTAACTTTCGGTGCTGGACCCCGGACTCATTTCACCGACATTATCACCTTCATCTCATTCAGACGCTAAATAACCTAAAATGTTGATACAGCGTCGTAAAATAACCTACTGAAATAAAATAAATCTATAATTATATGGTAATGTATTGAATAAACAATCAATCAATTATTTTAAATCAATACTATTTAAACAAAAATAATATTGTATGAAGCGAGGTTGGGAACGGACACGCGAAATGCACATCTGACCACTAGTTTCTGTAGTTCAAAAGTGATGTTAAATAAGGAATTGTCATTTGCATCGTATTGCCCTAATTTATTACTGTGAAATTAGGTGTGGATATTCAAAGGCTTTGGTTTGATGAAGATAATTTTAATGGTGTAGAGGGCGATAATAACCACTAACTCGGAGGATTAACAGTGAAGGGAGGGTCCGGTTATACGATGCGTGCGTGGAGGGTAGCTGGTGATAGGGGTAGTGAACTTATGAATTTCCAAAGTCGTGTTTATGTAGTGGTACGGGGTCGGCCAGCTCTCCCTGACAGCTACCATTTATTATGTAAGGAATTAATTTGGCCACACTCTCTTGGATTCACGCGATAATGGGCTTTCACAGACTTCCAAACAACTTACGTGGAAAGATATGCACAATCCGCCACATGTATTGTTCAACTTCCATTTCTGAAAAGCTTTAATGATTTTGATTGTAATTATTCCACGTAATGTGACAGTTTTGAATAGGATCAAACCTCATGGTAGTGTTCTTAATGTATGCTTTCCATCGTGTCTTTCCTAATAATTCTTATGTATGATAATGTGGACCTATTTCCAGTAAACTAATTGTCTAGACATGTTCAGTTGACAGATTCGCATCAAAGACATCGAATATGGATCCCCGACATAATCTATGAAGTTTTTAATTTACAAATAAACGTTAGATAGATTTTCTTCAGTTATTGACACCAATAAGGCATCGCTCATGAGACAACTAAGCCAGGAGATAATTGGGTAGTGTGGTCTATTCCTTTCCTCTCCATTGCATACATTGCCGACTAGCTACATTTATTATTATTATTATTATTATTATTATTATTATTATTATTATTATTATTATTACATACTAGGTTCAAAAAGTTCCCGGAATTTGCTAGCATCATAGAAACAACGTACCTTAAACACTATTCTACAGCATTCCCTTCAAAATAGTTGCCTTCCGCAACAACACACTTTTGCCAACGCGTGTAGAGTTCCTGGAAGCAGGCCTGGAAGCCATTTTGTGAAACCCGTCTTAGTGCTCTCGTCGCGTTTGCGATAACCTCTTCAGCATTGAATCTCCGTCCTTTCAGATGACTTTTCAGACGGGGAAACAGAAAGTAATCAGGTGGTGAGAGATCAGGAGAGTATGGTGGGTGATCCAAAGCAGTTATGTTGTGCCTGGCAAGAAAATTCTTTACAATAATTGCGCGATGAGCAGGTGCATTGCCATGCATAAGGAACCAGTTGTTTTCTACCCACTTTTCTGGACGTTTCCTTCTCACTGCGTCCCAGAGGCGACGGAGGGTTTCTACGTACAATTCTTTCGTTACAGTACGACCTTCTGGAATGAACTCATGGTGCATGAGACCCTGAGAGTCGAAGAAAACTTCCAACATAACTTTGCTTTAAGTGTGCTTAAATGCGACAGGCTCATGTCAGTAGATTTACTGGCATGTGAAAGAACTCCTGCGGGACAAAATTCCGGCACATCCGGCGATGCTGATATAACCTCTGCAGTTGCGAGCGTCGTTAAATAAAACATAACATTTAAAATAACTTTGCCTTTGGAAGTGTCCCTAGGAAATTTTTGCTTCCGAGGAGATGTTTTCGATTTCCACTCAGATGACTGTCGTTTAGGGACTGGGTCGTACAAGTAGCACCAGTTTCATTTTGTTTGAGAAATCACCATCTTCATCAGCCATACTGATCATGTCCCCAGCAAAACACAGAACTTGATGTTTGTACTTTGCTCTGTGGACATAATTACAAAATGCGACGAACAAACAAAACACTATGATAAACAATTGCCTACAACTCAAAACCAATAATTGCCATTATCAGCAAACTTTAAGGAAATGACATCATGAATGTTACCAACAAAACAAATGTATAATATCCCTTGTTATATATTAATACGAAAAATGGTAGTAAAATTCCGGGAACTTTTTGAACCTAGTATTATTATTATTATTATTATTATTATTATTATTATTATTATTATTATTATTATTATTATTATTATAAATGCTCTATTTTTCTATAGGCCTACAAAAAGTTACGTATATGAATTTGAGATTCTAGGGCATGAAAAAGTTTAGGAATTGAAAAGTAGGTATTTGAAGCAGTGATGTTAGTAAAAGAATGGAATGTCTTAAATAAAACGAAAAGGGTCAGGAATATAATCTTGAATCAAAGAATGTAATTTTTTATTTCGTACAGTTATAAGCAGCAATAACAAATCAAGTAAATGTAACACCTTTTGTATGAATTATTAGCGATTAATGGATTTTAATCATAACATGCTTGAAATTTGTATATGTACATTCATGCATAAGCTAAATACACACGTACGTACATACATACATACATACATACATACATACATACATACATACATACATACATGCATGCATACATATATACATACATACACATATATACATATCATAATGGAATGTGCGTAGTCGAAGTGCGTTTCTGAGAAGTGATAAAATGTAAATATTTTAAAGTGAGTTACCTATTTCATTTAACTTTGTATTTTGCCAAGCAAACGATGGTGTTTTGGTCAAGGGAGATGTGATAAAAATTAGTTTTGAGATAAGTTAAAATTAAACTTAGAACTATTATTGCAAATAATTTTCTATACAAATAAAATATGAAATATTAGTATTCTTTTGTTTTTTGCACACCCATTTGTAGAATTTAACTTTTGTATTCACCTGGGAAACAAAACTCCACTTGCACAAGAATTGACTTAACCCCTTTTACCCGAGCACCATCACAGAATGACTGTTTCTACTTACGGAAATTATTATTATGTGAACATTTTCTAAATATTTGCATTTTTAATGACTAGTGGCCCTATATAAACGCAATGATTCTAAATCATGTTTGCTAAAATCTTATGATATTTCTGGATTAAAAGTATGGAAAAATTTTCCGCATGGATACTTGATCGAAAATATTTATTTCCTACTTTAGTAGCTAAGAAAAATATTAACTGCAGATATATTTTTGTTTTCAAGTAACAAAACAGGGATAAACGGTTGCTCCGCAAATGCCAAACATGAAGTATGCAAGACTGACGGATTGTTCGTACACATCAATGTTCTTTCGAATTATATGGCATGCATTTCATCATACGTTAAGAGAATATCAGCGAGTTCTTCAAATAAAAAATTCATTCTCGTGATCGAAATCAACGTAATAACAAGCGGCATGACTTGATTTGTTTAGTACTTGAACTCCGGGTAATCTGAGGACATCATTCGTAGTAGAAATAGTATTTTGAAGATGTTTTCAACTCCAGAACTTATTCAATGTCAAAATTCAATTTGAACGAGAAATAGCCAACAAATTTTGTCTGGAGGCCTCTAACAGGAACAAAGTTCTCTATGTGCCGAAAATCTACGACACGGGCATCCGAGCTTTACTTCCATTTCCCTGGAGCAAGCCATGCTAAGGATTATATCTCCCTTTAAAATTCATAGCTGTAGGCCAGAATTGAGCCCACGAGCCTCGGATCAAATGCTAGTTTAGGAACTGAAAGACCATTGAGAACAATACTTCTTTCGTCATCAAATCTCTTTTAACTTCACTATGCAATATTATTGCATCGTTTTGGCAACTTACTATCGGTACCAAAACAATACGCAAACAATATTAGAAACGAAACCTCTGCTTTCTTATTTCATCACGAAGACATTCAACTTATTTTTGTCTCTTACTTCACAAATGAAATTTCTGTGATCGATCCATTATTTATGATTTTCGCCTAAGAATATGATATGAAGTTTTATGACCCTGAATATATAGGTATGCATGTGTGTTATATTCGTTGAAAGATTGAATGAAAATTATTAATAGCAAAATTCAGTTAATAAGAATTCGAACAGTGTTATCACTGAAATTTTCTTCTAAGACAGGATGAAAGTGTAAAAATGTGTGATGAGGACACCTCTTTCCGCGTGCGATGTTTGCCGCGCTCGCGTGCTGTATTTCTCCGCAAGTTCATACTCGCCGTTGCCATGTAACGATGAGAGTGGTATAAAAATCGAGGGGGAATCCCTCGCACAAGCTGAATTGTAAAATACTATTCAGACTGTCCAGAAAGGTGTGAAGTAACATAACAAGAAAGACATATACACATCGAGCATTTCTCAAGGAGGAGAGAGATATAAATTTCGTGTCTGTGGGATTTCGTGCCATTCCAGTAATTTCCGTATTTTGTGATGGTTCTCCAAGAAGAATAAGACTTTTATAGATGAAACAACTCCACGAATCTAAATAATGGATGAATGATATTAAGAAGGTTGTTTTTTCAGAAACGCTTCTGTAATATGTATTGCCGAGAAAAGAGATATTTGCTAATTTACAAGCAGTTGATAGAATTGATTTAAATTTTCTACATAGAGCTCCTCTAAAATAATAATAATAATAATAATAATAATAATAATAATAATAATAATAATAATAATAATCATCATCATCATAAGCGGGGTATCGGGGCTGCACGCATTGAATTCTTCACCTGACATAATTAGGAACATTAAATCCAGATGTTTGAGATGGGCAGGGTATGCAGCACGTATGGGCGAATCCAGAAATGCATATAGATCTTTAGGGATGTCGAGACGTAGATGGGAAGATAATATTAAAATGGTTTTGAGGTAGGTGGGATATGATGATAGAGAGTGGATTAATCTTGCTCAGGATAGGGACCAATGGCGGGCTTATGTGAGGGCGGCAATAAACTCCGGGTTCCTTAAAAGCCAGCAAGTAAGTAAGTAATAATAATAAGTTAAATTACAGGCTGAGAGTTAGGTCCCATGACCTATTCCAGTCACAAATTTCAGTCAAAATTATCTTATTTCAACATTTTGAACTTCTTCCTAAAGACAGGTACCTCATCATAGCACGTAGTGTACTGATTTTACTTAGGCCTATATGTTTTGGATAAATTTTCACTTTTATTTATTTTTTCATAAAATCGGAATAATTTTGAATCTTCTACTACATTTCAACATAATTTGTGAACCCATCTATCCGTCCTTTTGTTTGCTTATTAAATCATTGATCGGTTCATTTTTTGTAAATTTGATAAGCTCTGAAACAGTAACCATTAAATCCATCTCCAGCCACAACTGAGAGTCTTGGATCGGATTCCTTTCGATGGAAAGTAATTGAACTAAAGGCAATGGAATTCGTAGCATGTTGTAGGATCTTTTATAAGTATGAATCTTTTTGAAACTCAGTTGCGATTGGAGGTGGACTTAATAGATTATAGTTTCAGAAGTACTTATTTATGTGTGTGCGTGCGTTCGTGTGTGTGTGTGTACAATACGTATATAGGCCTAAGAATGTAAGGTCATCATTGGATCAAGGGCCGCGGGTTCAATTCGGTCGAAGATCGATAGATTTTGGTGGATAGTCTGTCTAATTTTCCCAGTTAACTGCCAACGATTGATTTATATAAAATTCTACAAGTTAACAATGCTAAAGTAATCAATATGTTTGGGAATTCTAAGCTATTTATTTTGAGACTGAGAACTCATATCGGAATTGCTTTCTGAAGTCTTTTATCTTGAGATTTCGAGTGAGGTATATAGTCATAGATATAAAAAAAAGATTAACTGATTTGTTATTTAAAACGTTTTACAGAACAGAATGCCATTTCAGAGACATTTCATGTATCAAAGTATTTGATTTGATTTTATTCTCACTCACTGAAAGTTCTTACATTTAGTACTACGATCTCAGCACAAGAGTTAAAAGGCGATGCAAGAATTTCTGTCGCATCCTTTCGAAGATCGGTTTCGTCTGTTGTTCACTACGTCCATGTAAGATCCCAGTATTTTGTCCATTTGTATTTCTCTAACTGGCAACTTCAAATGTCTTATATTTGAGAACTTTTCCCAATATTTGGATTTCAGTAGGCTACATCTTAAAATTTTTCTCCCACCGTAGATACCCATTCTCAAGCCATTCACAGTATGATCGGTTTCAACAAGATTTATCAGATTTTACTTGGTACACATCAAAGTAACAAATAGTAATTTTCTAACGTTTGATTAAAATGACAACCATTGAAACAACACGGATAGAAAAATCGGTATCACAGAAACGACTTGGGCCTATCCTTTCTTGTTATAAGTTTTTTTTTTTTTTTGTTTCGCAGCAGTTCACTTCCTTATCATATTCGCAGTGATATTTCTCTACTTCTTAATAGTTTACTTACTTGAACTACCATTTTCAGGGACTCTGTAATGAAATATTCATCTACAGAGAAAGGAAAAACTTTCATTTTAATTTATACAACTTTTGCGATCTCGGAATTCTGATATCTAACTTCGATTAAAAATGTTAGCGTTTATGCAGACGTACGTAGCCTAATTCACCTTTCAAAAATGTTCATGTTATTGCCATGTATGTAATATTTCCACTTATAATATTGATTTGTTACTTATGAAAAACGACATTTAGAATTGATAAAAATATTAACAAAAATAATAACCATTTATTACAACATACAATGTTCTTATTATGTTACTTGTCAGTTAATTAACAGCACTATGAAAATAAATGTTGAAGAGAAAATATCTTTAAACATTCACTCCCGAATATAAATGTGCTCTTTACGGCTGAGTCTGAAACCAGTTAACCATTTATAACAGAGCGCGACCCGTTCTGGTCGCATTGCAGCCTTGTCTATCTCTTAAATTATTTTTGACGAGAAAGGAATTCTGGGCTGATATTGCGTAATGGAATTATTTGCTGAAAAATTGTTTCCTCTATTTTCGTTAGACTCGAAGTAGGCTTATGTTAATTTTTCAAAGTAATTAAAATCTTAATGTTATAACTTTTTTGTCTGAAGCAATTTGTAGCTAGAGATATAATTTATGTGAATGTTAATTTATTAACATCTTATGTAAAAATGAAGTTTTTCTTTGCTCAGTTTCCATTACGCTAAGATTATTAAATAATAATCCATAAGATTACCTTCAGTTCCTAAATCTTTATGTGAAGAACTATTCGATTGAACACAGTCTGGTTGTATTAATTTCTTGGACACAGTCATTCTTGATAATAGAGTCCACGGTCTACAAAAATTAGTTTTTCACTTTATCTTGTATAAGGATAAAAATTGTGAGAAATTAGGTTGAATCATTTTCAATAATTATTGTTCATTTTGTGTTAATTTTAAATTTTCAACCCATTAAACGTTTATTTAAAGCTATTATATTTCATGTATATCACTCCTGGGTTGCAATAACTCATATAACATAGGCTACACCGAACCGACCCAACACTTTAGAAAAAGTTGGTTGGCCTATCCAAATTGATGGCAAGGTGACAGGGTGACAGTATGCTAAAAATGAATTTTTCATTGTCAAGGGTGCTGAAAACGTATATTTTCGTAAAAATCTTGAAGTTGGTATTTTGCAGCATCATAGTAGTGGCTCTTTATCTTCGTTTAATGAAAAAGTAAAATAATTAGTCGAGTTTGACAATATTTTACTTCATGTATAGGTAATTTACCTTCAGTAAAAGCAAAGATTATTATGGAAGTGCTTTGGTTTGTTCTGCTACACTTCGATATCAGAATTGTACCACCCTATTAGAACTATTGTGTGCTATTTTATTAAAAAGATTCGTTCAGTAAGTTAGATTAACACTCTTTACATTCATCTAAAGTACTGTAGTTACAGTTCTTAGTAATTCGTCACTGGTTTGACAGTCATCAAATCAATAATGGTACGGATTTTCTTTTTCAAACTTGAACATGGATTTAGCGAATGTCAGAGATTATGGACATTGTTAAGGCAGACAGAAGTTCTGTGATAATATTTTCATAAATCTCACATTCGTCAAAACGCCAATCCTAGCATTAAAACACGCTTGTTATGATGCTATAAATCGTGCACAATAATTATTGGTTTAATTCTTTCACTGGTGCCAAAAAAGGTTACCTAGCAACTAGTATTCTATGACGTCATCACCGCCTTCACAACACAATTTTATACAACGTACATGTAAGAAATAGCTTCAAAACAACGACAAAATAACATTGTCTTAGGAACGGTTACTTAGCAACCATGCAGTATCCTGTATTACGTCATATACAATACTCATATCTCTACTACGTCATAACATTCCATTTTGTAAATTTATACTAGTTTTTTAACATATTTTAATGCTAAAATAGCATAAAACGTTGTATGTAACACGTGCATAATCTTCATTACAAACACTCGTGAAAATTACCAATATTATACACTAGTTACATAAATTACCATTGTTTATGGTTGGTAAAATATTGTCATTGGTAACAGATTCGCAGATTGTATCGCCTATACCATTTTAGAATCGCCTGTTACAATTCTATTAATTTCACACCACCTGTTAGAATACTGTATGCCTTGTATCATTGTGCCATTGATTGGTAGGAGTCACATAACATGTAAATTATAATTTTGGATAGATTGATGGAGTTATAGGCGTATATTTTAAAATCATTTTGGCATCAGTAGTTAAGAGCGCTACTTTGCGTGTATAATTTTGACACCGGATATTACAGTCTTATATCAAGTAGGCAATGTATATTGTTTTGATATCAGATGTTAAGAGTCGTATATCATGTATATATTACTTTGACTGAAACTAAGAGAGTCCTTCACCTCGTATATCATTTTGGCACCCGTTATTAGAATGATATATCATATTTATAATTTTGATACGCTGATAAAGCCTTACGTCGTTTATATTTATTTGGCTCTTGGAACATTGTACAATAACAATGCTGAAACTAATAAATACAGGCTAAAATTTCGAGGGATACTTGAAAACAAGTTTGAAACGTCAAAATTTACTTCAGATACGATAAAATTGTTTTAGTACATTAAGTCCAGAGAATTAAAAATGTTATACATATCTACGGGGGTAGCTATAATTGATAAAACACATTCCTTCTCACCATTACAGAAGAATGAAATGTAAATGCCCTACAGTATTATAGTTTTAAATGTTAATAATAACGTTATCATGTTAACGTTACATGAACATTATTTTAAATGTGTCTAAACTTTCCCGAGCGAGTGTACTCGCACATTTCAGTAGTAAATGGTGTTATCAGTTTATCACGCCGTGCCAGACCATTATCCAGGCAGAACCGCACGATGATAAACTCTCTCTGTTAGCAGATTGCGTGATCTAGCATTGTAATGTATTCTTCAACCTCCACTGAAGACAGACTTTACAGGATAAAGTTCTTCTGAGAGCAATAGCGACACATGAGAGATCAGCGTATCCAATTAAGCTGCCGCCATTTATACAATCACAAGGCTAAGCCAAAATTACCTGCATCTCGTTATCACAGCATGAAATTTCCCACTCTACAGACTTCTCTTTCTGTTTAAATATTTGATTGCTTTAATTAATTTCCATTGAAATTTTACATATGTGTGGGTACGAAGCACGGAATATCCGTAACGACACTATTAACAAATCTCATAACTGGAATTAGTCGGGGGGGGGGGGAAATGGAAAGTCTGAGCAAGAAATTTGAGATAGAGCAGATGAGAAAATTGTCTGCCTAAAAAGAAATGTAACAACATCCGTATTGTTTACAAAACAGGAAATCTTAATTCATCTGTAACAGAATATGCATCCTTTCCACTGTTCAATTAAATTTACCTGCTTAAAACTATATTCACCTTATGTGACTCACTGAGCGAATCTCTCTTTACAATAAAATTATCTTCTGATATGTTATTAATTTCGGACTTCTTAAAGATTTAGTATAATATACATATACTGTATATATAGGCCTAATTTAACTATGATTAAGTATTATACTAAGTCTAATTACACTGATAAATAATGAAATACTCCTTTAAATTTTATGTTATATTATTGGCTAGAAACATTTTTGTTTTATAATTTTAATCTGTACTCGCTAGCTAGTTAAATAAATAAATAAATAAATAAATAAATAAATAAATAAATAAGTAAGTAAATAAATAAGTAAATAAGTAAATAAATAAATAAGTAAATAAGTAAATAAATAAGTAAATAAAGAAATAAAGAATTAAATAAAAATAAATAAATAATTAAATAAAGAAAGAAATTTATAAAGAAATTTATAAATAAATAAATAAATAAATTTATAAATAAATAAATAAATTTATAAATAAATAAATAAATAAATAAACAAATAAATAAATAAATAGGCAACCAGGCAAATAGACAGACAAATAAATAAATAAATAAATAAATAAATAAATAAATAAAACTAAGTGATATTTATGCATTGAGATATGCTGATAACGAGTATAACATCCGTTTTACTGTATCACCTAAATCTTTTGCAAAACACCCTCATTTTATAGTTTTATGGTTTCCGGTCTCTACATCCAGCTTAACGTTTGGTGCCAAACAAATGGATAAGAAGCTTTTACCGATCTTGTATGTTTATGATACTTAATATTTGGTGAAGGAAAGATCTGGGAGTAGATTAATGTCCTGTTTCTCTGTTAAAATTGTTCTTTTGTGAATTGCCTTCTTAGTAATGCGCTAACTTTCTTTCCGATCGCTTCGCGAGTAGCCGTATTTTATGTTTATGTTCGTGAAATTGTGAATCTAAATGTGTATTGTGAAGTGAAGTGTAAGGTGTATTTTAAGAAACGTTAACAGCGTGAATCATAATTTTTTAAATTATAATATTGTAATTCAATTATTGAGTTCGCCATGTCGCGCAAATGTGTGAATAACTCGAACTTGTTTTGTTATGTATGCGGTGAATTTACTTCGAAGTCACAGAGAAACTCCTGGAAAGAAGAGTGTTAAGAATCGCCCTTTAGTTGAGAAAGACAAGATTCTGTTACTACCGTTGCATATAAATTTAGGGTTGATGAAAAATTTTGTCAAGGATTTGGATAAACATGGTCAGGATTTTGGGTACTTGAGGGAAAAATTTCCTAAACTTAGTGATAGTAAGTTAAAAGAAGGTATGTTTATTGGGCCAAAAATCCGTGAGATCATTCATGATGACAATTTTGTGGAATTGTTAACAAAAAAAGAGAAATGTGTATGATTAGCTTCCAGACAAGTAGGCTATGCTCTAATTTTCTTGGAAATGTGAAAGCTGACAACTACAAGGAACTTATTAGAGTCTTATCAGCGTATTGGGTGCAATATGTCCTTGAAAATTTATTTTTTAACTCGCATTTAGACTCCCCCCCACCAACATGGCCGCGTTTAGTGACGAATGCGGTGAGATTTCACCAGGATATTTCTGTATGTAGAGAAGGTATGCAGGAAAATCGGTACAGATCATGTTAGCAGACAATTGTTGCCACCTCAAGGAAGATGTTTCTCGATGTAGTTACAAACGGAGAGTTCAAGAAAATATTTTTGAAAATGTGAGTAAAAATGTGTTTTTTTCTCCTTTTTTCTTTTGCATGAAATTTCTTCCTAGAGTAGTCCTATATGTTTTTTATTTCACACTTATTAACTTCAATATTTAAATTTTATTTCATGAGCAAAGAAAGAAAAATGATTTCAAATTTCGATGTAGTATTACAAAGGAAATTAAATTTCTATCAAAAATGAAAATGAAAATCCCGGGAAAACAAGAGGTGATGTAGCATTTCCAATTTCAGACTTGGATGCAGCGGGGTCTAATTATAAATAATCACTTATTTTCGTTCAAAGGAGCAAAAAAAAAAGTTTAAAATGTTCTATCAGTGTTCTA
Organism: Periplaneta americana; assembly: GCF_040183065.1. Taxonomy (NCBI): domain Eukaryota; kingdom Metazoa; phylum Arthropoda; class Insecta; order Blattodea; family Blattidae; genus Periplaneta; species Periplaneta americana. Next base: position 168,535,588 of record NC_091117.1, read on the forward strand.
GCTGAAGTTTCCTCTCAAAACATTAAATAATAAATTTTAATCGCTATTCGACTCCAACTAAAGTATTTTTGAGATAGTAGTATATCCTTTCCATTAGATCTCAGCGTGTTTGTTATACTTTTGTTGAGGTTTTGTGGCATTCTGACTACTCGGAAAGATAATCTTACTACTTATAGGCTATAAATCTAATTGGACAAGAAGATCAATTCATACAGAGATTGAGGGGAACGAAAAGGATAAATGATGAAAAAAATAATGCTGAGTGTTAAAGTGAAGTTAACATTGATGGGAGTATTAACAACAATAAAAACAATAATAATAATAATAATAATAATAATAATAATAATAATAATAATAATAATAATAATAGTGGCTTCTGAAGTTGTAGTAGCCTACTTCTAGCTTTAAATTCAGTCGGCATGATTTCGATTTCCGTCAAAAATTGCAGATTTAACTTTTCCCATAAAAATTATTTGTGTTCCCTTTCCAAGATGTCTCGTCGCTATGGATGTCAAATATTGGTTCATTTTATACATTTATTCCAATTTTGTGGAAAAGCAGACAGATGTTCGACATTTTGACCAATCGATCTACTACAACTCCCTGAAGAGGAACTGGTGAAATAAATGCAAATCGACTTTTCGTTGGTGTTCGTGCAAAATGTCGTATGTTAAAATTACCAGTTTTTCAGGAAAGCGAAAAAAACTGAAAATTTTTGTTGGTTTCATATCAATTATAATTGAAACTTAAGATGTTATCATAAAGACACATCTTGTGATATTTTGCAATTATATGTGAGCATCGAAATAATGCATGTCTAGAGGGGAAAAAATTGTTTGAATTTTTTTTTACATAAGACATTTTGCAGAAACACCAACGATTTGCATTCCGAAGATTACACAGAGATGTCTCACACATGTTTCTGAGAGTAGCTAGATTTAGCTGACGATTTCTGTGTACCAACGAATTTTGCCCACTAGGCGAAATTAAGATTCGTAGTGAAATGAAAATGTTAAAATTGCGGGAAAGGTAGAGCGCTCGTCCTCCTATCCTTTTCACAAATATCATTCTAGTCGATGCCGGAGAGGCCAATATGAACCGAATTTGTGAAGTGATGTCAGTGCTCTAGCTCTTAGCGGCTGAAGGAACTTACAGCCCTATTGTTTCGTAATATTCATATGTAAGGGTACGGAACAGGTAAAGGATAAACTGTGACAGAATAAATTACCATGACTATTTCGTTTATATGACGTCATTCCATTTTCGACCAATGAAGTGTAATGCAATTTTGAATTCCAACCAATCACAGTCAGACTTTGCGACAATTTCTGCAGCTAGTTTTATCACTATCAATTTATCGCATGGTCGTTCTTTTGTTTAGTCGTTGTCGCCAACTGTTTCCCCGTAAATTGATGATCATGAATACATTAAGATGCAACTACACGGTTAAACTTTTCTTTCAACTTTAAAGCAATGAATGCAAGATTGATATTTAATATTAATTAATATATTTACGCAGTGAAGACCACGTTCAAAACGGCGCACCATGTAGACACAAAATCTTTATGCATCTTAATTGAACGTACCTTTTAAACTTGATTCTTTCAATATTCTTCCCAGATTGCACGCATACGCGATTGGAATATTGAACAGTGTAGATGCAGCTTTAGTTCCGTTACACACTACAGCGAGAATGCGTTTGTCGAGCTATAAAAAATGCTTTGGTGTAGCACTCATTGTAAGTAACGGTCGAAACAAGGCACAGCTGACATTGGTCCTGCTTCCACAGGTAACATAACCTATAAAATTGTAGCCGATAACATTTGTGTTGAAATTAAACAATTAATAGACGTTCAAATTTATGTAACATAATCGCATATCAAACTCATAGACCTTGCATAACTTAGTAATAATGTCTTTGATCAAACTGCCTTTCGTATGGCGTAATAAAATTCGTTTTTTAATTATCTATACAGAGATGGCTTCACTGTGTAGCAACATGTCTCGCTGTGAATACATATTGCTGTCCCCACTGTTACTGTTAAATTAAATTATGATTTCAGCAGATAATGAAAATGTATTTATTATAATAATAAGAGAAAAATGCAGTACATGTAATTAACATTGTTAAACCTGTATTTCGCTTTTCGCAATTGGCATTACTGAATAATAACATCGAATTTCTTTATTGCAGTAATCTATATTCATCTACGAGTATTTCAACTTCACAATGTCTGAATAGGTTAAGTCTTCGTTAATATACAATTATTAACATTTTGTGATCGAATTTTAGGGATATATTATAAAAATGTTTATTTTATTCACGAAATAGTCTTAATAAATGTCACTCGAGGTCTGAGATTTGCCAGATAAATCCACTCGCTTCGCTCGTGGATTTGACCAATACGGAAGAACGTCTTTCAACCAATCATGGCTGCTTATCGCACAATTTTATCGCGTCCCTAGCATTTGTTTAATTTCATCGCTTCCCTAGCATTTGTTTGTTTTTATCACTGCCCTAGCATTTGTTTCTTTGTTTGCCAACATTTCAAACTGCACTGGTCTATACGTCAAAAAACAGAAAATTACAAACCACTCCAGTCGATGCACAGCAGTTTCAAATATGACTTTCATTGGCATTCAAGAACAAGAATTAATAAATATCACTGTCATAGCTATGCATATTTCCTGAAACCCTATTTACAAATAAATGAAGAGCACCATTCGGAAATGCTGAATAAGTTGAGGAATAAATTATATAGGCCTACATCAACGAGTTCCACTTCTTTTACGCACACGTCCAATATAACATCAACTGAACCACCAACCACTAAAACATTCAAATTTAAAAATTGTGCTTTCAATAATTGTTCCTTTTAAAATTATTCATGTTTATTTTTTATTTCATCGTCCTTAATTAAAAGTTTTCCTGTTTATTTCATCATCCCTAATTAAAACTCTTCTAACACTTGTTTATATTATTTAGGTTATGTTATAGCTTCTGCTATATAATATTATGGATAGTCACGTATCAGAGATTGTTTAATATTAAGATTTATTGAAAATCATCTGTCAAGTGATTCTGATTACCGAGATCCGGATAATTGAAGTGGAATGCAACTGTTTTAATAAAAATGAAACTGAATCAACAAAGCCTGCTTCACTAGTAACCGCTCACAGAGTTCAATGGAGATTCCATAGTTGGCACAACTGATAACAATAAAACAGCTAATCATAACACTCTACTGCCATCTAGCGTAATATTTGTAATGTTGAGAAGGTACAATAATACATTTGAAGACAGTTGTATTTTCGTAAGTCAATTAATATTTTATTGTAATGGAGTACTTCGTTACTTCTAATCTTTATATACTTTCTTCTAATCGTGCAATAGTCAATTAAATACTATTCGAGTTTCGATTTTCTCTAGACAAATCAAAACCTTTAGTGAGATTACTGTTGATAATATTATGTTAAAGTAAAAGTAGCCATGAAGGTGCTTGGGCATAAAGAGAGAGCCCCATGCTTTCTTAACCTCGGCACTAGAATAAGGTTGTATGGTCGTCACCACTCTCCAACCGCCTTTTTCCTCCCGGGAAAGACCAAGTGCTTAATTTTATTAGAGGCTGAGTGAACCTCGGGGCCGTTTTAGAAGTTCGGCATTGAAAAAATCCCATCACCGCCCGGAATCAAATCCTAGACCTTCCGGTTCTAAGCTAGTTGCTATACCAACTGAGCACCCGGGCTCATAATAATATTAACATCAGTAATAATGATAATAATAACAATAAATGGAAAATATGTAGCCTATTGAAGATAGGCTGATATTCATAAAGTAGTATTGTGGTAGTTTTCAACCACGGAGATCAATCAGCGTCAAAATATAACATGCGCGAGAAATGGGAGACGAATTTTGCTTGTAGCCCTGTATCAGGAAGAGGATTATTTTACGTGCTGTAAATCGCGCGTGGGTTTGATTCTCGCTAGGGATCATTACCTGGTTGGGTTTCTTCTATCGTTTACCCCAACTGCTAAATACCACCTTCCCATCACCAATTTCCACCGAAGATAGATAATCTTGAAATTGATATTCAACTAAGTTATTGCTACTCAAACCGGAGATGATCTTTGGCCTCATTCACTGAAGCTCCCCATAGATTTTTGTGTTTGGCTGCTTCCGGACATGAGTTCCTGTGCAAAACGTAACCTTCTCGATCCCCACTACGAGCCATCGAAGTCTGTAATGGGAATTTACATTAGGCTCTACTATGGTATTTCTTATCCTCCATATTCAAATCCCTTCATGAAAGCTGTAAACGATAGTAATTTTTATCTGGTATAGAACAGTAATGCTTTTTAATGGTAGTTCACTTCACATTAAGAATCAATTTCTTTTCTCCTACTCTACAAGAATTAGTCAATGTTTGTGCCATCTTCTTAAGTTTTACAACTCCTTTGCCAAGCTATGCCTACAGAAGTCCTTCCTATTTGTTTACAATTCCTTTTTTTTTTTTCACAGAAAGTCATATTTTTGGTATCATTTTCAGTATTCTTGTTTTCTCTTATGATGTGGACTTCTGTGTTTAACCCTTAAATTGACAAAGTATTCTATAGGATCTAACAGGTTAATAGGCTATATGCTATAAATTTAATTCAACAATAGACAAAAATGGTAGGAAAATTAAAATTTCACAATACTATCACACTACTATCACACACTATATACAGTCACGAAGCTTGAGTTTTGAGGGTGCTAGAAACAATAGACTGTGACGGTACTATTTTGCATTGCCTGTAATGAGGCGATATTAGCGATCCTAGTGGTGAGCAACTACCTAATATTTGCATATTTACTACGTATCGAACTTCGCGACTGTATATACTAGACTGTGATACTTTCTTAGCTTTCATTGATTCTTTACTTGAATTTTTTTTCTTCTGTAAACTGCCATTGTTTGTTTGTGTATTTGTTTGCCTTTTTTCTTACTCTTTTAGCTCTCATCTTCTATTTGTTCTTGTATTGTTTTGTATGCTTTGTCTAATGGCAGCCTCTAATTTGAGGAAGCTTTGATAAATAAATAAAGTTGTGCAATATATAAAATATAGACATTGCGGTAGTTGTTTTCTTTACAGTCCGACAAGATTTAATAAACTAATGTGAGAAATGAAGTTTTGCCAATTTAAAGGTTAACATATTTCTTATGGCTTGATCTCCTACGTATCGATGGCTAAGAAATGTTACCTTGCATCTGTAAATTTGCAACTGAACAACAAAATTGTTTCAAAAATTAATTTTTTTTTCGAAATAGACACACTTTTAATATATTATGTTTCTGCTTTGCAAGATCTTCTACTCGAGGACAAAATATTATTTAACTGTCCATTTTGTGAACATAATAATAATGTAATTAATCTAAAATTACCATTTTTTGTAGATACGAGTTTGTATAGGCCTATATCGATATATCGTCTGCATTTCTGTATACGCTTACCTTATTGAGAAAACATATTTCTGATTTTGGTTGTTCGTTTTCTTCTTATTCTTTCACTCTTAAGTGGAATTAAAATAATGCAATGGCGATTCACATGAGAAAGTTTCATATCGATTTAATTATTTTAAGTATTTATTAGCCTATAGAACTATTTTCACATATTTTGCTGTTTTATTCAATATTCTTATCCCTTTCGGCCAGATGACAGCGCTTGTTGGGAAGTGAGGAGACCCAATCTTAAAATATTATCGTCACTAGATGTAGATCTCCATGTCTTTAAAATTACCGGTCACTAGTTATAAACATCCATTCTTATGTGTGAATTTCTACAAATGAAATGAAAATAAACAAAGATAGAAATGACAGAATAAGTTACTAGAAATAATTATTGCAACGAAATTATTAAGCCAGACAGCGAAATTAAATTTTAGATTACAATTTATTATTTTCTTCCGAAATTACAGCAACACTGGATCTCTAAAATAATATTTTAAAGCGCGCGGCATTTAGACCTACAGCGTTCTCCGTATTTGAGGCCACGGGACTTACAGATATTTTGTTTCTCATGCTGCGCCAGTCGTACGCACCGAAGTTCAATTGCATTTGTCTGGCGTTGCATGCATGCAGTTACCTCAGTCTGTTGTGAGCTACTGAGGGGATAACTCATTCGTGCGTATGTTTTTCCTAATTGTTTGCGAATACTGAAGGGATTATCCACTCGTGCGTAGTGTGGTAACCTACAGGCTATTGTATTTTTTGTGATAGTTTGAGAAGGATATACACCATATTGCAGTGAGCTTGTCATTTTAAGTTATTCAAAATCTGGAAGAAAATATCCGACAAGTTATTTAGAACTTTCCGCAAGAAGAGATTAGCCGAGTATTTCAGAACAATCTTCGAAGATATCGACAATATATTGAAGCAGAAGGAGGACACTTTGAACATCTTTTGTGACACAGGTAAAATGCACTTGTATTCACTTTCGTCGCTAACAGTGTTTTAGGAACTACAGCTACTAACGTAGCAACGGCGGTCGATTTAGCAGTAATTGTGCGGGGCTTACGCTATAACGGAAAATCGCCGCTGAGCTTGCGAAGCATTATAAGCTATAAAGAAACTGTACCTCTTAATGTTACCATCAGATGTGTTATAGACTATGGGTACAGAGGGCAACAAACCACTGTACTTTCAATTTCAGTATTTTGGCGACTTGGTTGCACAATGAGAATCGTCAAATAACTACTACTACTACTTCAAAAATGATAATTTAGATTAACTACATTATTATTATGTTCACAAAATTGGACAGTTAAATAATATTTTGTCCTCAAGTAGAAGATCTTGCAAAGCAGAAACATATATTAAAAGTATGTCTATTTCGAGAAAAATTAATTTTTAAAACAATTTTTTGATTCACTTGCAAATTTACAGATACGAGGTAACACTTCTTAGTCATCGATATAAGAGATCAAGTTATAAGAAATTTATTAAAACATAAGCCTTCATCATAAGAGAAAGTAATATTTTTAAGAAGCGTGGTGAGAGTACTGAAGAAGATGCCCAAATATGTATGACTGCAAGCATAAATGGAATTGTAAACAAATAGGAAGGACATCTGCAGGCATAGCTCGGAGAAGGGGATGTAAAACTTACGAAAATGCAACAAACATTGACTAATCCGTGTAGAGTAGGAGACAAGACATTGATCCTTACTGTGAAGTAAACTAGAAGAACCATTTTGTGAGATAGCTGATAATATTCACAGGCGTCTTAATCAATGGCACTAAATCTTGGACAACATGAACTATTTCTTTGAAGACTGTTAGTAGTTAACAGTCTGCACTCACATATTTTAGGTTGTATTGTGTACTGTTGTGATCTATTCGTAATTCGATGAAGACTTTGTACACTGATGGGAAGAAACATGACCGCCTTAGAAACGTCTTCACGGCGGCAATGCAGTACAGCTGTACCGAACTATCATACTATCTCTATGATTCTGTTTACTGTTTTCCCTTCCACGACTTTAAAACGAACTGAAACCTGTTCAGCCGGTATCTATTTATAATTTAGATAATAATATAATTCATGAAAGTTCCATATACATTAATATAACTACGAAATAATTTTGCAGGTGCTCGCGATATTCTCAGCGCAAACATGTGGACAGACTTTGTTGTCGCAACAAAAGTTACCGTGTTCGAGTTCCGCTTATTGCTTGACCTTTTTTTACGAGTTTGTGTTTAGTTTCACGTGACATTAATCTTATTCTTCTATCGCTGTCTTATTAGTATACCCAAAACAAAAACACTCGCGATTTATTATAAACAATCTCTCATTTGATTGACACTGTATCAGTGTGCTTCTAAGCGACCCGCTTTTCTTTTTAGCATTTGTTGTTGTTATCAATCAGCAGTAGGCTATGTTTTTAAGCTCGACGAGATTTTAACTCGAAACGAAAAATTACGAGACGAAAAATTACTTTGAATGACAATTCTGATTTTACTTCAACTTACATTAATATCTTCCACAGGATTTTCCTTATCCAATAATTCTGCCTGCACCTCATAGTGTTTTGGCTAAAATACGAGTTCAGAAATTATGTCTCGTGCATTTTCGATGTTCAAACTCCATGAGGATAAACATATTAATTATTTTGTATTTTTTATTTCGTTCATATGATTATAAAATTATTTTAAAAATCGGTAATTAAATTTACGTAATCTTTTTGTGCACATTTTATTTTAATTTCTTTTATTTGATATTCCATCGTTTATGTTTTTATATTAATGTTATGCAGTAATTTCAGTTGCGAAAAAAAAACGAAATAGACTATGAGTTCCATTTAAATAAAAACCAATTTTAGTTCGATTCTGTAAATAATTATTGAATTTATGACGATTTTATTTAATTTGAACTTTCTAAATATGTCGGTATTTCCGTAATTCAATGATAACGTTAGTCATATATTATAGATGGCAATTACAAAATTATTGTTCTGATGTATGTAACTATTTCAGTCTTATACATAGTTACGTGAGTATTAAAAATAGTGTATCTCTTCCCACTTGACAACAAGAAGTCGCTCAGAACAGATGCCATTGATGTTCATATTGAATGGACACCCAAAAAAGCCCTTGTCAGACCTATAACTAGTACACAGGAGAAAAAAAGAAAGAGAAAACAGAGGAAAAGAACACATTTAATTAGAATGACAGTCAGATAGAAACCAACGATATTCAGTAAAAACATAAATATAGTTAACAGAAATAAAAAGGTAAAAAATACACACATTTGTTAATATTATATACTATGAATAATTTTATAAATTTCTTTTTTAAAAGGTTCAATTTTAAAATATTTCAAATTTGGAAAATGATTTGTATAATTTTATTGTAAAGTCTTGGGCCGAAACTAGCACCATGTTTAAGAGCTGCACTTGTATGACATTTAGGCTCAATCAATGGGACAGTATACTTTTGTCTTCGAGTACGATATTCATGTCGATTAGATTTATATTTTATTTGATTTTTGTGGTAATGTGTTAGTAAACTATATTTATAAATTTCTTCAATAGTTCATACTTTAAAATCTGTACAAATTAAATTTGTTGGGTAACCCATATTTTTGATCAGACGAATTTTTATTAATCTTCTATGTAATAAAATTAATGGATTAAGTACAGATGATGCTACTGCACCCCAATTTATTAAACCATACTGTATTAATGATTGTACTAAAGCTAAAAATATTATTCTCAATATCTCCTTAGTGATAAAATTTCGAAGTATTATGGAGAAAGCTGGGTTTGCAGTGAAAGACCTGCCATTGGGCAGAACACTGGATGAATGAATGAATGAATGAATGAATTTTATAAATTGTCTTTCTTATACTTGTAAACATGAAATCAATTTATTTGTCCCAACGTAAATGCTGATCTATAGCCTAATAATTCCGAAATATTTTACACGTGTGAAAGGTGTTACATGTGGGCTATTACAATAATTATTTGTTAATTCATTACATGAAGTATTATGTATTATTAAGTGATAATTATTGACAGGTGGAGGTAAACCTTTAATTGTTACAGAAAATGGAATATCGGTAGTTTTATTAGTATTTACTGACAGGAGATTAGAGTGAAGCCAATTTTTCACTACGTTAATTCCATTGTTAACATATAAATAAGTTTATCCCAATTTTCCCCATTAAAACTTGGTACGCATCATCTGCAAAAGAAAATATTTTACCACCATATTTATTTAGATCAGTTTAAAAAAAATCATTGATATATATTATAAATAAGATTGGTCTTAATATTGTACCTTGTGGGATTCCAATATCGATCAGTATATACGTATACACGATTTGTGTTTAATCGATATATATCTATTCCCGTTCCTAACCGTAATTGTTTGCGTATTTAATCGATTCTTACTTTTTCCCCTTCCTATTCGTATTGTTATACTTGCATATATCCCAGTTCCTATTCGTATTGTTTGCATTTGCATAGTTCATAATGTCATTCTTATTCGTATTTGTAAGATTTGCATACATTCCTGTCTCTATTTTTATTTTTTAGATTTTAATATATTTCCTTTCCTATTCATATCCATTCTGTTTATACCCCTTAACAAGAAGAATTATTTTTATTATAAGTTTAACTAGAACTTTGTGTCTGATAGACACCGAAACACAAAAATCAAATAACTACTCTTTTCTTGGATATTTTATACATTAATAAAAATCAAATAACAAACATGATACTTAATTAGACATCTTTATTAACCAAAGATAAACAAATACTTAGCGCAAAAACGCTGTAACTCTTATGCTTTCACAGAAGTTTATATATAAAACTTGCATTACTTAAGATTTAAGTTGCATGTTGTGCAGCAGGAAACTGGAAATTAATGAATCAGGAAAGTTTAAAATTTACATATTTCAGTGCGTTAAACATATAAGACACTTTTTTCCTAGAACATTACAGGCAGATCAGTCTGTCAAAATTTACATATATAGAATGCTCGGCTTCTGTTTTTTCAGGTAACATAAGGCATTTGCTTTTTCGGTCCATTTGGTCATTTTTATAAATATGATATGCGGGAATCTACTAAACATAAAATTTGGATGTCATATTTTGCGGAATTTTTGAGCATACAAACTTTGGAGCTATTACTTCACACGAAATGGAACCAGCATTTCGTGAACACAAACATATTCTCCTAAAGAATATAATTTTTGACAATTCTTGATAAATTTTTAGAAACTTTCCAAAGTTGCTGCTGTTTGGTCTTCCTGCTTCGCATTTCTCTCGTTCCAGGATAGTAAAATTGCAGGCAGAGTGAGATAATTGGGAAACATTTTACTGACGACAGTTCTAAATATCGATCTTATTATATAATCAGTAAAAAAGAGTGATAACATATCTTCATGTCTAGACTTACAAATCGAAGTTGCATAAAAAGAACTGGAAGTGCTTTTATTTCAGAGACATCGGTACGTTTGTAATTACGCTTACTTCTATTATGCTCTTGAACTCTACTTCTAGACTGTTCTAATTTTATATTTGTCCATAGTATAATTTTTGAAACTAGTTAACGATCGATTAATGAAGACCATATGTCTCCTATTTTAGTATTTTCGCCTAAATTTCTGACAAGCTTTAACAATCCTGATATTTCTCGTATTAGCCCTATATTTTGACGAGAAACATGTCTTGTTTTATTTGGATTCTTAGATACCCAAGAAAGCTCATTTCTGACGAGCTTTAACAATCCTGATATTTCTCGTATTAGGCCTATATTTTGACGAGAGACGTGTCTTGTTTTATTTGGCTTCTTAGATACCCAAGAAAGCTCATTTCTGACGAGCTTTAACAATCCTGATATTTCTCGTATTAGGCCTATATTTTGACGAGAGACATGTCTTGTTTTATTTGGCTTCTTAGATACCCAAGAAAGCTCATTTCTGACGAGCTTTAACAACCCTGATATTTCTCGTATTAGGCCTATATTTTGACGAGAGACATGTCTTGTTTTATTTGGCTTCTTAGATACCCAAGAAAGCTCATTTCTGACGAGCTTCAACAATCCTGATATTTCTCGTATTAGGCCTATATTTTGACGAGAGACATGTCTTGTTTTATTTGGCTTCTTAGATACCCAAGAAAGCTCATTTCTGACGAGCTTTAACAATCCTGATATTTCTCGTATGAGGCCTATATTTTGACGAGAGACATGTCTTGTTGTATTTGGCTTCTTAGATACCCAAGAAAGCTCATTTCTGACGAGCTTTAACAATCCTGATATTTCTCGTATTAGGCCTATATTTTGACGAGAGACATGTCTTGTTTTATTTGGCTTCTTAGATACCCAAGAAAGCTCATTTCTGACGAGCTTTAACAATCCTGATATTTCTCGTATTAGGCCTATATTTTGACGAGAGATATGTCTTGTTTTATTTGGCTTCTTAGATACCCAAGAAAGCTCATTTCTGACGAGCTTTAACAATCCTGATATTTCTCGTATTAGGCCTATATTTTGACGAGAGACATGTCTTGTTTTATTTGGCTTCTTAGATACCCAAGAAAGCTCATTTCTGATGAGTTTTAACAATCCTGATATTTCTCGTATTAGGCCTATATTTTGACGAGAGACATGTCTTGTTGTATTTGGCTTCTTAGATACCCAAGAAAGCTCATTTCTGACGAGCTTTAACAATCCTGATATTTCTCGTATTAGGCCTATATTTTGACGCGAGACATGTCTTGTTTTATTTGGCTTCTTAGATACCCAAGAAAGCTCATTTCTGACGAGCTTTAACAATCCTGATATTTCTCGTATTAGGCCTATATTTTGACGGGAGACATGTCTTGTTTTGGCTTCTTAGATACCCAAGAAAGCTCATTTTTTCAATATATAAACAACAGGAATAGGCCTATAATTATTTGCTTGAACATGTACAGTATATAAGCAACGCCAGCTTCCAAATCAGATTCGTCTCCATCAGAGGCAGAACAAGATTTCCTCTACAGGAACAATCGAAATCATCGGTCTAAGTCCGATTTCCCTTCATCATCATTTTCCCACATCTTTGAAATTTGTTGGGCACATACTTCCAGTTAAGGACGTATATATTCCTAGGCCTATTGCTTTTCGTATTTGTTCGATTTGTATATATTTACGTTCCCATTCGAATTTATGTACTTTATTTTTTATTTGTCTTTTGTTGTAGGCCTATTTGCGTGCCTACTTACTGTATTATCGTTCCTATTTTGTATTTAATCGATTTGTGTATATTTCCTTTTGCATTTGTATTTATTAAACTTTTGTTTATTCCCGTTCCAATTCGTAGGCCCATTTGTTCGATTTATATGCATTTCCTTTCCTACTTGTAGTTGTTCTATTTTTGTAAGCTATATTTTTGCCTCTTTTGTTCGTTTTTATTTTATTTGTATAACTTAAGCCTTGGTTTTTCTGAACCGACGCATGCGACGTGCGAGGTGCGAGGACCGTCTCGCACAAATCCGGACTATACGAGAGATATTGAGTGGTTTCTATAGTTGCAGACCTCGCATCTCGCAGCCATAGAAACTACTCACTATCTTTCGCGTAGTCCGGATTTGTGCGAGACGGGCCTCGCACCTCGCATGTCGCATGCGTCGGTTCAGAAAAGCCAAGGCTTTATATTCTCTTTCCTATTCATAGTTGTTCAATTTGTATAGGCCTACATTTCCTTTCCTATTCGTATTGATTCGATTTGTTTTAAAAATATTCTGGTTTCTATAGGTATTTATTTGATTTGTATGTATTTATTTTCCCACTCATGTTTCGATTTGTATAACTTAACTCATGTCCGTATTCGTGTTTGTTCGATTTGTATAAATTAAATAAAATATTGTCGTTCCTATTCGCATTTATTCCATTTGTATTATTCACGATCCAATTCGTATTTATTCTATTTGTGTACACTCATATATATATATTTCATTTCTATAGCTGTATATTCCCATTTCCATTCATATTCGTTTAAATTTTCGTATTTATTCTATTTATGGGTAGGCCTACATATTTTCTTTCTCATTCGCACTCACTGGATTTATATATATTCACGTTCCTATTCGTATTTGTATAGCTGTATATTCCCATTTCCATTCATATTCGTTTAAATTTTCGTATTTATTCTATTTGTGGGTAGGCCTACATATTTTCTTTCTCATTCGCACTCACTGGATTTATATATATTCACGTTCCTATTCGTATTTGTATAGCTGTATATTCCCATTTCCCTTCATATTCGTTTAAATTTTCGTATTTATTCTATTTGTAGGTAGGCCTATATACACTATCTACCAAAAAGTAATTGGGCACTGTTTTTGCCCCTTTAGAACCTCGTGGTACCACCTCTTGTTGCTATAACAACAGCCACCCCGTCAGGCATGTTCTCCACTAGTTTGTGTAGGATATCCACTGGAATGCGTCGCCATTCCTCTTGTAACATGGCACTCAGTTGGACAATGGAAGTTGGTCGAATTTCCCGAAACCTCAATCGCCGGTCCAATTCGTCTCAAAGGTGCTCAATGTGATTGAGACCAGGACTCTGTGCAGGCCAGTCCAACCTGTGAACATTATTGTCTGCATACCATTGCATAGTAGGCCTAGCCACCGAAACATGTCATCTAGCACGTAAAATCCTGGGTGCCCAATTACTTTTTAGTAGATAGTGTATTTTCTTTCTCATTCGCACTTACTGTGTTACTTATTACTTACTGTGCACTTATTCACGTTCCTATTCGTATTTGTTGGATTGTACATATTTTCTTTATATTTATAAGATTTGTAGGCCTATGTAACTTATTCCTGTTCCTATTCGTAATTGTTCCATTTGTATAACTTACATTTCATTTCCTATTGATATTTGTTTGATTTGTATATATTTCATTTCTTACTCATATTTGTTCGATTAGTAGGCCTATGTATTTTCTTCCATATTTGTATTTATTCAAATTGTATTTCCTTTCCTATTCGCATTATTTATTCGTATATTATTCACGTTCCTAATCTATCTGCATGATTTGTATACATTATGTCCTCGTTCCTATTCCTATTTGTTCGATTTCTATTCATTTCCTTTCCTATTTGCATACTGTATATTCTATTTGTATATTGCCCATTCCTGTTCCTAGTCGTATTTATTCTATTTGAATAGGCTAATTGGCATTCATATTAGGTTTTTATTTTTATAAATTTCCTTCTTTTTCGTATTTTTCGATTTTTATAGGCTGTATTCACATTCCTATTCGTACTTGTTCGATTTGTATATATTTTCTTTCCCATTCTCACTTACTTGATCTGCATATTTTTTCGTTCCTATTATCATTTGCTCGATTTGTATATATTGCCTTTGCAATTCGTATTTCTTCGATCTTTATATAGGGTAAGGTTGGTAATGCTACTGTGATACGAGTAATATTGTGATAGTTCTTTTTGAGAATTTATTAGAATTTTACCGAGGGAGAGAAGAACCGGTTTTGTGCAGCAACTTGTCAATGAACATTCCCTTAATACGTTGACGCAAAAAACCGGTCTTTCTCTCGCTCAGTAAAATTATAATGAATTCTCAAAAAGAACTATCACAATATTACTCATATCACGATATTACCAATCTTTACCCTATTTGCTCAATTTGTATCGGCCTATATCCTCTTTCCTGTTAAGAAATCACGTCATATTCTTATAATACTATAGTTCTTCTCTCTACCAAAGTATTCTCTTCAATTCTTAGGCCTACTGTACCGAATTGTGTTTTAAAATAATATGAAATAACTAGAATTTCGAGTTTTCATAAGAATAATGGACATAAATAAGAATACAAGTTCCAGAGACCCAATACACAAAATGACAGATCTTGTGATGTGAACAATACCCTATTAAACACGACTTTTCTATAAATTAAACGTAGCATTATTACCATAAAACTGTAAATCCTGTCAGCCTTAATGAAAAACTTTTCATGAATCAGCAAACTCTCCTTCCGGCGGACTCGCATAGAGCACTGTTGCGCGTACTGTGTCTGCTAGTTAGATCGTAGTAGCTCCATTCCATTTTTTATTATATTTAAAATAGCATCGTCATGCAAGGGTGATTATTTTACTGCTGGAGATTAAAGTGTTAGCTATTCTGTGCTGGGATACATAATGGCTAGGGTTTTACTCCCTCCACTTCCCCACCATTGCCACCTATTTAATTTGGAGGAGTGGGGTCTTTTAAGATTACTGAGTAACACACTATTAATTTTCACGTAAGTAGGACACTTTTCCAATATAAAAGCTTCCATCTATGTATGGTTTGCTTAGTACGGGATTTGTTATACGAGTGCGGTTATTATAAATTCATTAATGGCATGGTTAACTCCACGCAATTTCATACGCCAGGGTTGTCCACCACATCGTTCACCATCATCATAATCATTTTCATCACCAGCAAAGGTTGAATCAATTAGGACTGCTCATCTTGTGAAGTTTTGGTAGTTTAAATTGTTCAGTCATTTATCTCTTGCTCTTCCATTATTTCTTCCTGCAAAAACTATAAGCTATTATTAATTTCGAAACAACGTGTTCTCTCCAAATGATTATTTAATATGCTGTTTTCCATTTCATTTTAAATATGATTAATTGTAATTATTTATAGGCATCTTTATCACTTTTGTTGTCTATAAGTTTGAAAGCGGTAATACTTATCAAAGCGTCATTTCTAATTTTTTTGTTATAAGAAGTGTAAAGGAAAATTATTGTTATATTTGAAACTGCAATAGTAATATGCGTTACAAGAGCGGTATGTTGAAGTTTTCATGTTCGAGGAAAAGTTACGTTTCGCTTTTTTAATTTCCGAGAATTGAAAGAAAACATACCGCTCGTGTATCGTACATTATTTTGTGCGAAGATCGTTTATTACATATCTGAAAGAGGAATTTCTAATTAGTTGCAATGAAATCTCCATCTTGGTTTCTGTTTAATGACGGCAAATTTGCAAAACAAAAATATCTATCTTCAATATTGTTGCTTTAAAATGTTTTCTGTGTTTACTATACTCCAGCAGGCCGTGATATACGTCTGTCTTTTTTTCCCCCCAGTCTATAAATGCGAACTTAAAACAAACGGCTTCCTTAATGTTACTTGCATCACGAATGCAGTAACTTTAGTGGAGTTGTAGAGTTTACTTAATTTTTGCAAATATTTAAAAACAATAATTAACAGTGCAATTTAGGTGAAATTGCAATGGTAAGTTTCCAATTTATGATTATTAGGGGAACGGAGGGTTGTACCGCTCAGAGGGCAATCGCGCTCATGCTAATATATCTGCTTGGTTTAAATTTTGAAGAGCTCAGGAGGTGATGCTATTTTGCGGACACTGTACTAGGTGCATAGTAGTTGAACGGTTACCGGTGGAAAGCACATTTAGTTGTTGTAAGCGAGAATATTTTTGTTAGTATTTTGTTATAAGAACACGCATATTTCAAACTGAAGGTATGTGAACAAATATCCTTTTACATTATTAACAATTAATATGTTTATGTAGGGGATAAAGTTAGCTTCACATTGATATATTTATAAACATCTGTAATAAGCTTCTTTCGTCGCTACATGTTAAGAATTTCAATATTGCTACGGAGGGTTGTGGCGCTCAAGTATTACCCTCCAGCTGAGGTTATTTCCTTGAGAAAACAGTCCATTTAAGCGTCTATTCTTGCATTACTGCAATAAAAGCATTCAATATGTTAAATATTATTATGCTTCCTATTTTAACGACGTGCGATGTCTCTATTTATTCTATTATTAATTAACTTCGTAATTCGACTATTAACAGATGCCGAAAAAAGACAAAGGTGTACAAATAAGGCAGCGTGGACAATGGAGACCATGAAAACAGCTTTTAGAACAGTTTCTTCAGGAACATCAATTTGACAAGCACCTCGGCAATTCAATATCCCTTTCAGCATACTTAAGGACAGAGTAAAGTGGGAAAGCCTTATGGCCCCTCTTTAGGTGCAAAATATGTTTTCAGTGAGGAACAAGAAAATGAAACTGAAGAGTGTGTTTTCACGATTTCTAGATTATACTTTGGTATTACAGCTTCCGAACTCAAAAAGATAGTTTTTGAATGTGCAGAAAAACATGACATTAAAAACAACTTTTCCAGAGACAAAAGGGAAGCTGGAAAAGATTGGTTTTACGGTTTTCTAAGACGGCATCCAAAATTGAGCTTAAGGAAACCTGAAGCAAAAAGCGTTAACCGTATTCTGGCATTTAATAAGGATGAAATTCAACGAGTCTATAGCAAACTTGAGTCACTGTTTTCAAAATTCAACTTTCCAGCCACGAGGATCTACAATGTAGACGAGACGGAGGTCTCAACTGTCCATACTCCTTCGCGCATTATTGCATCTAAAGGGACGAAACAAGTTGGCACCATTATCAGCTGGGAGAGGGGCAAGAATATTACGGTCTGTTGTGCAGTTAGTGCTGCAGGACACTACATTCCCCCGATGTTTATCTTCCCACGCCAACGAATGTCACCTCAGCTACAGTGTGATGGACCTACAGGAGCACTGTACAAGTGCTCTAAAAATGGGTGGATGACGTCTGAACTTTTCACTGTCTGGTTAGAACACTTTGCAAAGGAAACCAGTGCTTCCATCGATAACCATTTTCTCCTTATAATGGATATCCACAGCAATCAGACATCATTTTCTTCATATTCCTTTTGGAAAGAGAAAGGCATCCACATCATTTCAATATCTCCTACAGATTACAGCCCCTTGACCTCACCTTCTGTGGACCATTAAGATCAGCGTTCAACAAAGAATGCGAAACTTTCTTGAAGACTCATGCAACTGAAAAAATCACTCCATACGACATTGCAAAGCTTTTCAATCAAGCATATTGTAGAGTTTCTTCTGTGGAAAAAGCGACCAATGGATTCAAAAGAAATGGCATTTGGCCCTTGAACCGAAATGTTTACTCAGATGAAGATTTTATGGCTGCAATGAATTTGAGCCCACCAGAAGAAGGTTCAGTTCTTTCATTGATTGACGACGATAATCAGATTGAAGGAACAAGTCAGCAACTAGTGTGAAGCCAATATGTCACAAGAATTTACTCACAATATCTTCTATACAGCCGACGACCACCTCTCAAGAAATTCCATCGCATCCTTCTGCATTAGAAACAAATCAAAATAGAAAATCAATACCAATCACCCAAATATCACCTATTCCTGGCCCCTCAAAAACCACCAGTGAAAGAAGATCCGGCAATACCAAACAGCATTCTGAGATACTTACAGCATCACCGATGAAGGAAAAACTAGAAGTCTTAGAGAAGCGCAGAGCTGACAAACATAAGACTAAGAAGTCTGAAAAACCAAAATCAGCCATTGCTCCTTTATCAAAGATCAGGGCAAAGAAAATTAAAAAAACAAAAAGAAAGTTATAAGAAAGTACATCAGAAGATGAACTGGATGAAGATGATTTGTGTGACGATGATGAATTAGATGACATTAATCCAAACACACTTCCTCAGGAAGTAGAAGAGATTTGCGCTGTGTGTGAAGAATTCGGTGAAGATGGTGAAGTGTGGTTTCGGTGTATTGTGTGTCCAAACTAGATACACAAGGAATGCAGTGGGGTTGATCCATCACATAATTATAAATGCGATCACTGCACCTAAATACGCGTGAATGTTATTTACTATGTTGAGCGCCATTGCCCTACAGGTCGGGCAATACCGCTCATTACCCATTTTCATTGTTTTCCTAATAGTTCCCTAAATATAATACTTTCTTAAGTAATACTATTTCAGATGTAAAGAAATCTAGTTCATGTCTGCTTTTTGTGAATAAAGTATTAAGATTGACCATTGTTTTGAAAAGAAATAATGGTTTTCCTTAGGTGAGCGCCAATACCCTTCCTTCCCCTACTATATTGAACGTCTCAAAAAATAACATCTTAAAAGCCTAAAGCAGTAAAATCAATATGTCACTTAAGCGGTAAAAAGAGGGAAATTGTCATGTGTGTTCGGTTGGGAATACTGAATGTGGAATTTTAGACTTACCGCGGATTGGTTTTGTGCGGAAACCAAGCAAATACGCACGATCTTGCACAAACATTATTACGAAGTTTTCGTGGAAATACACATTTCCATTATCCTTTATATCGAGCATGTCTTTGGGCTGTCTGTGAACAGCGATTTCCCCTGAATCAGGTATTGGATGGATTTTGTCCATATTTAGTATTTACGAATTAACATGTCAGGAAAAGATAAGAGTGAAATGTTATAATGTTATAATTTTTAGTAAATAAGTAACTAGTCTTTATCTGAAATCAACAGTATAGGCCTATAATGGCGAGCCACCAATTTCTAATACGTAGATTAAACAGATATAATTTTATTGAAATAATGTAGTAGGCCTATGTGAAATAAAATATTTATTCAGAAAACTTAGTTATTATTACAGAATTACGAGGGCTATTCATAAACTAACTTCCGTTTTATTGTAACAAAAATGGCGATATGGTTGCAGGATTTGTTTACAACAGTTTGAACTAAAAACTTTGATTAATTTTTTTACATTGTTTTCGGCTAAATTGAGACACTTGTCACATGGTTTAAAGAGATTTTGAATACTGTAGCCATAAAAGTCTCCCGTCTATGACTGGAGCCAACCTGTGACGCTGGTCTGAAACTCTTCGCTATGCAAGATGGTAACCATTAGGCGCCAAATCAGGACTGTGTGGAGGATTTCCAAATCCTTCCCAGTTGCAGTTTTGCAGTCCGGACATGGTACCCTGCACAGTAGCCTATGCGGCATTCCCGTGCACTATAACATTCGCACAGTTTGGAGATGGATTTTACCTGTTTACAATTTTTTCGCCAAAATAAATCATATCACCGATCGCATCACACAGCTGACGGGATTCTCAATTAGATCACGCATTTTGAGCACGTGTGGCACAGCGAGTAACAGCCGCACAATCGTCTCTGCACCACTTCTGAATTACGCAAGTCACTGCAAAGATGGCGTTGCTATGCCGATTACTGCGCGCTCTATATGAAAACGGATGTTGGTTTATGAATAGCCCTTACTTATTTCTGCTCTTTTCCGGATAAGCCTTTGACACAAAAGGCTCAACACTAATTACACACCTAATATGCACTAAGGTTGTCTAATCATCTTAGATTAATCTCATAGGCTCAACTTGTTTTCCTGGATTGGACTTGTTAATGAGTACCAGAGGTGGACAAATAATTGAATATTCAAAAACATAATTTTTCGCAATGATCACAATGAAAATTTTTATTATGCACTGCTGAAAATTAGTTCGAAATATTCGAATCTCATGTTTCTTGAATCAATGATTTATTATATCTCTACGACGCATCCCAGTATAAAATGTTTAGTCAGTTTTACGATTTTCTATTCTCTGATTGAAACGTAAATCATTTGCGTCCTTATGAAAGCAAACGGAGGTGCCGACATAGCATAGGAACTCTACTCGTGCTAATGCGATACGTTCTGTCGTGGATTTGAATATTAATTGTGCCTATTATTTGTTTTGATTTCTTCCAGGTTTTTACAAACTGTAATACTAATAGCAGCTAAAACCAGGCCTATAGCAGGTCCTCGGACTCATCTCACCAAATACCAGTTCGCTATCAATGATCTGTATAGCCTTACAGTAGTTGCAGCGTCGTTAAATAACGGAGTAGAAGAGCTAAATAATAGTTATTTTTGCTGTCATGCTCTATAATCTATATAACCAATATAAGACGTATTTAATAGGCTTATTCAAGGTACGCTCATAACTTGGCCGAATTTGAATGACATCGTATTTCTTTACTTGTAGGCTAGTTTTAAGAGTTCTTTGAATTTTATGACATAAATTAATGTATTTCATAGGCCTATTGCTTTTACTAAAGACAACTTAATGCCTTATGGAGAATATAGGCTATTATTATAGCCGAGGTGTGAGTGTCTTATTCCTAGGACCACTGGACTAAAAATGCCAGTATCCTTTATGTATGATCGTAACTAGAGCCTTTTATAAACTGAGTATACGAGTATGTACGAAAGATCTATTAGAGATCAGCACGTTTCCACACATTTGGGGACGATAGGCCCAATTTTTATTTTGCCTTTTTTAGCTTCCGTTGCCTATTTTAAGGTTAAATGCCTTTTTTTTAGCCTTTTTACGTCGTTATTGTACATTTTCTATATTTTAATGCATTTAAAATAAACCGCACATAAATCATATCAAAAACAGAAAAGAACGGTTGTACAAATTAAAAATATATAGGCTATTCATCTCACACAAATATCTGCTGAGAACCTTATTCTCCAGCAATACATATGTTTCCTAGAAGTCGTAAACTTTTCTTCCCTACCGATTCCATCTTTTATGTTACTTAACAAAGATGTTTGAACAGTATAACCCTCAGTGCTCAGGTCACTTTGGGGTTTACAAGCGAAAAAAAGGAAATGAGGGAAGTATTAAAAGCAAATCTCCAGATCCCGTTACTGTTGTCGCTTGCACGCACAAGTCACGCGTACTTTGAACTCTGATCCCTTCTCACACCCCTCTTTTTGAGACAATACACAGTCGGTTTTTCCCGATCTCTGAAAGAAAGTAGAGACAGTCCTTCTGAAATAAGCTGTTTTAAGTTTGCTCCAATTATTTCAGTAGAAGTAGAAAGATCTTTTTCCACCATGAAAAACGTTCTCTCTGACAGGCGGCTCACTATGACAGTTGGCAACTAAAAAAAGCATCTTGTTGTGACATGTAACCAAGGAAAGTGAGTACCGTATGGGATAGTTTATTAAGTAGGCCTACTTGTCTATTTTGTGTCTGTTTCCATGAATAATAAATGCCTATTTCACTTCCTATTTTTACTATATTTAGTGCCTATATGGCTGCCTATTTTAACCAAAATAAATGCCTAAACATCCGGGCCCTAATCATAACATTCGCGCTCGGATTCGAATCCCGGTCGGAGCAAGTTATCTGGTTGAGATATTTCCGGAGTTTTCCCTCAACCCAATACGAGCAAATGCTGTGTAACTTTCGATGCTGACCCCAGACTCATTTCACAGGCATTATCACTTTCAATTCATTCAGACACTAAGTAACCTGAGATGTTGATACAGCGTCGTAAAATAACCCAATAAACAAATCATAACATTCGCTGGCACATAACAATGGTAGTATGACTTTTAACTTCACTATTTAACTTTATGAGTTACGATGAGTAACTGGTGGAATCGTAGGAAACTGGAGCACTCTGAACTCTGAGAAAACTTCAATATATTTCATTTAAACATATATTCGTTGCTGTACCTAAGCGACTGAGCGATAAGGGAGTTCGCTGTATATAAGCACATAGTGTAGGTCGAAAAATGTCAAAATATTGTAACTTTTATTACAAAACAATAATGAAATTTTATTTTTTCAACAATAGTCACTTCCAATAATTTAGTTTAAACACTTCCGTCAACAATGGGATTTCCACTCCACACAGTAACACATTATTCGTTATTGCACTCCACAGACGACAATAATAATTTACTTGGATTATTGAGAACAACAATGAACTGTTAATCTTAACTAATGTTCACAAAGCACTATTTACAAAACAGAACTGTCAGTTCTCAGTTCACAGTTCGTTTGCCTTGGTTAGTTCATCTAGCTCCGTCACTCGAGTTCACAGTATCTCGAACCCCAGACCTTCAGAGACAGTCCACTGAACTTCAAACTCAGGTCCCCCAACTGCGGTCCACTACACTCGAACTCAGGACTTCGGACGCTCACATAGCTGCGGACACACTCAAGTCGAACTCCGGTCTCGAAGCTGGCTTCACTGCTACACAAGACTGCCTTGTTGTCCAAAACTAGCAACGACTGCAACTAACTAACTGCTCGAATTCACTCGCGTGTCGTATTTATAACTAAACCATAGTTTCTGGAGAGTACGATTTCGCGATCAATCGACAGATGCCTAGAAGATGGCACCTCTCGAATTCTCTGGATTTCTCCCCTCTCTGCCGCCGTCGCCATCTCTCCTCTCCTCTCTTACGTCTGTCCCCTCCAGACCCGAGCGGCCGCAACCTTCTTTGCTGCGTCGATCGTTTTCTTGTGCGCCCCCGACCTCTGTGGGACGCGATCGACTCCCGACTGTCACAATATGAACTTAAGCAATTTTCACTTAACTTTTACACTATGAAATGGACAAATCGATGTCGCATCGTTGTTATCACCTTTTCATTATTGTAATCATAGTCATCATCATTTTCACTGCGACTACACTACTGCCGTCACTATCAAATTTTTGTTCGAGGATGAAATCGATTTACTTAATTTCATCCGTAAATTTTTATGTAATCAATATTCTTCTATAAAGCCCTTTGTGATCTCTCTGTAAAATAACCAGTTATCCGAAAATATTATTCTTGCAATAAAATTTAAGTTGAAATTATTTCCAAGGACATATCATTTTATTTTTGCAATCATGTTATTTGATTATTGCAAAAACGCTTGATAAGACCGGTCAGGTTAAGGGGCTAGGTACAGCTTACAGTAGTAAAATTTTCGGAAATATTAAACATTTTTCTCCTCCATTAATGTATCTTGAACAATAATGAAAATTAGTATGTGTAAAACGCAGTCCTTCTACTATACGAAAAAAATATTTTTACAATTTTAAAAAATTATTTACAATCTATTTTCCCCCCTCCCCCCCAAAATTCAGTTCACTGTGCAGTGATAAAGCGTTTCCCACATAACTAAAAAACTATCCAACATTCTGTGATTAATTTTTTTTGTGTGTATTTATGCATGTTATATCTACAATATGATGCAAGATCACTCTTCTACCTTTGATATATTGATAAAAAATAAATTCATTTTAAAAATGTTCAAATATCAGTATTTTCTTCTAACATAAAATTAAAAAAAATATTTATTAAGGAATGTAGTTGAAAGAGCATGGTATTGTAAACATGAGTTTCAGCAATAAAATAAAAGAGAGAGAGAACATGAAAAAGTTGACAAGTTTATGAGTTATGAGGAAACGCTTCATCACTGCAAAGTGAACTGCCACCACTTTGAATTTTGAAAAAAAAAATTGTTTAAATCGTAAAAATATTTTTTTCATGTAGCAGAAGGACAGTGTTTTACACATACCAATTTTCATTATTGTACAAGATACAGTAATGGAGGAAAAAAATGTTGAATATTTCAAAAAAATTTACTGCTGTAAGCTGTACCTAACCCCTTAAGTTATTTTGAGTGGTGTGTCTAGATTATATCTAAAATGTTTTGATATTAGGTTTCTCAGACGAGTGGTTCAAACACTGGACTGTAAATTACAATATTGTATAATGTCAATATATAACTAATTCACACATTATTTTAGGAGATTAAACAGTTAGGCTACGAAGTTGGACACAATGGCTAATAATGACTATCATTATCATTTACTGAAATATTAATGTAAGGTAGCAAGTTAATGACAATAATTTATTCTACACTTGTTCACATAGGCCTACAACTATCTAGTTCGTTGATTAACATTAAACATAATTAAATTCTCTTTATATGAAATTTATTTCCTGTGTACAATTATCTTTCTCGTATCACATTATTTCAGATAAAAGCAGTATATAATCTTTACGCACGTATTTCAACACTCAAATTTAAGATTTCGTCTCGGATACGGACAAAATCCATTAAACTAATTACAGAGAACGTAAATACAAACTGAAGCGCCTGTTTTACTATACAGAAAAAAAAAACGCATTTGTCTTGTCAAAGACTTGGTTCAGCTGTCAACCAGACTGTTGTGACAACGGATGTGCCACAAACATGTCAACAATTGTTTTGTGGCAAATAACAGGAGAAGCCGAATGTAAACTAGCATTTACCTGTCCCCTAGGTAACAGAGTACATGTGTGGTTGAAGAACTAGAAGCTAGTCGAAATGCAACAGCTTGCAGACGATTCACAACTTCGGTTGGTTCACAAGACCACTTAACATAGCTTTCATTCATACCCGTTTAAAGGAACATCTGGCCGAGAAAAGTGCCTGTCTGTTTTCAGCTAGAGAGGTTGTAAGTATGTGAAGCCAATACTGTGTACCGGAAGATATGTTCCAATGTTGAGGGGCAATGCCGGATAATTCCTCGTGAATCGGTGTTAATGAGGTGAAAGGTAAACGGATTACTCCGAAAGAATCGGACCCGAAATAAGCAGCAGGAAACATGACATACGCAAAATATGTAGTAATGTCACAGTCTAGTATATAGTCACGAAGCTTGAGTTGTTGAGGGTACTAGGAACAATAGACTGTGCCGGTACTATTTCGCATTGTATGTGAAGAGGCGATAGTAGCGATCCTAGTGGTTAGCAACTGTCTATGATGCATATTCCTTACGTATTGAGTTTCGTGACTTTATATACTAGACTATGGTAATGTTATTTAAGGATCTCCATAGTAACAATTAAAAAAAATAAGCGGCGCCATAACACACTTTATGAATTTTAAGAAGCAGGTAACTGATAAAGAAATGCGTGTTATTACTCGGTTGAGAAGCTTATGTCATCTAGTCTGCTGTAAAAAGATCTGAAAGTTAGAATTTATGAAACAGTTATATTAGGGATTTATTTTGGTTAAAATAAGCAGGCATATAGGCACTAAAAATAGTAAAAATAGGAAGTGAAATAGGCATATATTAGAAACAGACAAAAAATAGACAAATACTTAATAAATTATCCCATACGGTACTCACTTTCCTTGGTTATATGTCACAATAAGATGCTTTTTTAAGTTGTCAACTGTCATAATGAGCCGCCTGTCAGAGAGAACGTTTTTCATAGTGGAAAAAGATCTTTCTACTTCTACTGAAATAATTGGAGCAAACTTAAAACAGCTTATTTCAGAAGGACTGTCTCTACTTTCTTTCAGAGATCGGGAAAAACCGACTGTGTATTGTCTCAAAAAGAGGGGTGTGAGAAGGGATCAGAGTTCAAAGTACGCTTGACTTGTGCGTGCAAGCGACAACAGTAAAGGGACCTGAGACTTGCTTTTAATACTTCCCTCATTTCCTTTCTTTCGCTGGTAAAC
This sequence comes from Periplaneta americana, assembly GCF_040183065.1. NCBI lineage: Eukaryota > Metazoa > Arthropoda > Insecta > Blattodea > Blattidae > Periplaneta > Periplaneta americana. The sequence continues at coordinate 168,562,254 of NC_091117.1, forward strand.
CCCAAAATGACCTGAGCACTGAGGTTTGTACTGTTCAAACATCTTTGTTAAGTGACATAAAAGATGGAATCAATAGAGGAGAAAAGTTTACGACTTCTTGGGAAACATACAGTAACTTATGTATTGCTGGAAAATAAGATTCTGAGCAAATATTTGTGTGAGGTAAATGTATATTTTTAATTTGTACAACCGTTCTTTTCTTGTTTTTTGATATACTTTATGTGTGGTTTATTTTAAATGCACTAAAATATAGAAAATGTACAATAACGACGTAAGAAGGCTAAAAAAGGCATTTAACCTCAAAATAGGCAACGGGAGCTAAAATAGACAAAAAAGGCAAAATAACAATTGGGCCTATCGTTCCCAAATGTGTGGAAACGTGTTTATCTCTAAGAGGTTTTTCATACATACACTCAGTTTAAAAAAGGCATTTTGCCTAACATCCGGGCTCTAAATCATTAGCAAACATTGATTGACTGTTACGCTAAGTGAGAAGTGGACAATCCAATACTCGTCCATCCGTCCGTCACTTCTCCGTTGAGGGAGAAGACCTCCTGCAGGGTCCCACGCATTGCTAGGCGTCATAAACCTATCGGGCAGAGAAAAGAATAAAATGCTGCTCAAGAGAAACGCTCGCAGCGGGAGTTTAACAGAGTGCCCACACAGTACGGATCAGAAGTTTCGGAAACTTAAAAATATATCCGAGTCATAGTGGGATATCTTATATCACAATCTGAGAGCCATTGTGTCAGAGCCCCACCCTAATTACGTTTAAACTCCTCTGGCGGTGATAACAAATCAAAGCGACTTGCATTTTGATTTAATTAATGCTTTTGAATATAAAGATGAGTTAAGCTCACGTTGAGACTTGTTAATTCTTTCTGTCACTACTCACCTTACTTCGTAATGGAGTCCGTTTCTTCGCAGCTTGCTCTGGCCGCCGAGCATTAAATCAAGCATTTGTGATGGAAAAGACATGTAGCACGAACACATGATGAGCAATGGCAATTAAATAAAAATAACGGAATACAGACCAACTATACTATTAACAAAAGGAAATCATTGACATCTTGTGCACAAGATACGGTACTATTCTTAATTACAAATTCAGTGGTGTTGTAATTCCGCAAGAAAAATGTTGTAAATACCTAGGAGTGTATTTAAACTCCAAACTTTCTTGGGGAGAGCATGGAGGGCACTTCACTTTATTATGAGAATCTTGAGAAAGGCTAGCCCCAAATCGAGGGAAATAGCATATCTAACGTTAGTGCGACCGTTAATGGAATACGGAACTACATGTTGGGATTCCTATAGAATATATCAGGTAAATTCCTTAGAAAGAATCCAGTACAGGGCAGCTAAATTTGTTAAAGGTAAAAGAGAAGATGGAAACGATACGATAAAAGAACTTAAATGGGAAACTTTGGAAAACAGACGTAGGAAAACTAGAATAACATCATTGTATAGAGCACATCTAGGTCAGAAGCATGGGTAGACATAACGGCTCGGTTAGAAAAGCCAACGTACTATGATAGGAACGATCATGATTTTAAAATCAAATGTAGGAAACAGAAAACGGATGTAGGTAAATTCTCATTTTTAAATAAAATTATAAATGATTGGAATGACCTACCTGCAGCGGTCTTTGAGGTCTGTCCTTCCTTAAGGAGATTCAAGAATAACTTAAAAAATTGTGTATAAAGTGAAAATTAAAATTAAGGTGACATTTAACATTTAATTTTTAAGGTGACATGTATTTATTTAGCCTGACGAGTTAGTCCCTTGGTTTGAATTGTAAATTATTTAAAAATAGCATGTAAGAGGGTCTTAGACTAGAAAAGTTTAGCTTAAATGTAGTTCTGTTTATAAGTATGCACAAGGGTGTAATTATTTGTTTTATTTGAACTGTTATATCAGTGAAGCGAGGTGACTCAGTGAAGTTATGGTTTTACAGTGCAGTGAATAGTTCCGATCAGTGATAATTTATAGCGTCAATGAAATGTGTTCTATAGTGTCAGTGAAATGTGTCATAGTGCCACGACAATGAGTGAGATGAGAGTAAAGTGAAAGACTATTGAAACTTATGTAGGGCCTATAGGCCTACATATGTAGGTTGAATTGTAAAATTAGGTTATTTTATGTTTTATTATTAATTGTAATTATTGTGTTATTGTATTGTGTATTCTTATTGTATTGTGTATATAATTGTATTGTGTATTGTTTATATTATGTATACCATTGCCACCGGGTGCTTACCCACTTGCAGTGTAAATACATACATACATACATATATATACAAGATGCTGGATTGACAAATATAGTATAGACTTATTGAAAAGTAACTTATTTCCAATACAAAATTTATAGTAATAATAATAATAATAATAATAATAATAATAATAATAATAATAATAATAATACCCTTCAGTGTATAATAATCCGTTCCCCAGTCTTTATTTAATTACTAGGCCCTTATTAAAAGGCTAGGAATTTTCTTTTCATATGTTTGAGATCAAGTGTGCAATCTCAAGTAAAAAGATATTAACGTTATGTTTCTCAGAAATGCAAATTAATTTAAGAATTTTTTTTGTATTTATATAACCATAGGTAATATCATATAGTAGAACCAGAACATTTTGATAACTAAGATACTGTTTTGTTTTGTCTTTTTGTCTCATTTAAACATTTATAATGTTATTTATTTCAATGATGTATGTTATTCAAAGTTACGAAATCTTTACACGCCGACCAAATGCTGTTTTGAGAATGATGAGCGAGACTCGAAGAGCACGAGAATGACGAGACGAGACTCGAAAGACAAATGCAACGAACACAGCGAGCGAGAGCGGTAGTTAGCTTTGTTCATCTCTAAAAGGAACATACCACATATTATAACCGTTAATAGTTCATTATTATGATGTATATTTATATTAA